>NC_069667.1:6847651-7158446 GCF_027244095.1 Hemicordylus capensis
GGCTTCCACCTTGGCATGAGTAACTTGTAGTTGAGCCCCGATGGTCACTCATCCCACCCACCCAATTCACGGCTACTACCACTGCAAATTTCGAAGCCTATGGCTTTGCAAGACAAGTTCTCAAAACGTTCCTCCCACCTGCTCAGACTGGGTCTCCCGCACTCCCTCTAGACTCACTTCAAATGGGGTCTCTCCCACCCCCTCCCAGCCCTGCTATGTACGGACTGGATTTCCATCCCTTACCAGTGACCATTTGCTGGTTTCGGTCACGGAGCGCTTTTCGTTAATCTCCTGTGGCTGGAAGTCACTGAGAGGAGAAAAAAGACAAAAGACACAAGGGAGTGAGTGTGTCGAAGGATCCCCGAGTACCCAGTTTCCAGCAACAGACAGCCGGATGCCTCGTGGCAGGGCGTGGAGGCAAGAACTGTGAGATGGAAAATTCCTTATTGTTCTCTACTGCTGAAACTGTGGAGTCTCTTATCTGCCAAGGACAGACAGGGTGGGGGAAGAGGGTCCGGGTGTTGCAAACTTCATTAGCATAGGCGTCGAATGATCGGCTTATTCCCAACTGTAACTGTTCTGTTTCTTGGAATGTGGATGTATCTTCTCTTAATCTGCTTGTCTGTCTGCTGAAGAACCGAAACTTAGGGCAAAGTCCCGCCTCAAGGCAAACACATGTGTAAATGTCATGAATCAATTGGTCCCTCGGGCTGAATGGGCGACGCCCAGCTGTGTAACAATGCCAAGGTATAAAACCCCAAGGCACTGGGTATTTGGCGCGTTTTTCCAGGTAGGCCGCGAGGCACCGGAAAAAGCCACCAGCGCTGGTTTGGGTTCCATAAATGGTGACTATTGCTTCCTTCAATCATCCTTGTCTGTCTGGTTTGTGGTAACTGGGGTCTCCCAGGTAACATAAACTGGTGCCGTGACTCGGATGGTCGGCTGGTGATTACCTGCTCATCGGTGGTTGCTTGGGGGGTCCCTTTCTCACGTCGTGGGAGAGCAACCCTTCGGCGCCACTTCTCCTGTTGTAAGAAGGAAGGTTTTGACCCCCGGCGGCATGAGACCCAGACTCCCAAGCTCACCGAAGACGGGTGCGGAACGAGGCACACCAACGCAGGCGTCCGGACAGGTGGAGTATTAAGGGTCTCGAGACAAAGGGGGACCGGGGAATCGCCCACCCTGTGTCAAGAGCCGCTGCGGGCAGAGGGCACTGCCTAAAAGCAGGACGGGCTCTGGGAGGAAAAAAAGGGAGGTTGTGTGTGACTGTGTGCAGTTTGCAAGGATTTGGTGAGTGCAGAGGGGGACCCCACAGGGGGAAACCCACCGTGAAAGTGGCCTTGCAGTGGCAAGGCGGGACTCCTGAGTAAGTTCGACGGGAAGGGGACCCAAATCAGAGGTGCGGGCGTGAATTTGTCTGTTCATAATCCCTTTTGTGTCTCACTGCGGGACCCCTCACCCGCAGTCTGTTCCCTTCTCCTACTTGTCTGTTTGTCTGGAGTGAAAGAGAGCACAATTCTGTAAGCATGGGTGGGGGAGGCTCGAGAGCATGCACCCCACTGAACTGCATGGTCCAGAACTTTAAAAAGGGCTTCACAAGAGACTATGGCGATCCACCTTGTAAACCTGAAATCCTGGTCAGACACTGTACACTGAACTGGCCAGCCCAAAGTTCAACTTGGCCAGCAGATGGGAGTTTCGAGATAGAAGAAATCTGCAAAGTCCATATAACAGTGACTGAAAGCCACCCTGACCAGTATGCATACATAGACCAATGGATGTTGAACGCCATAGAGGGGCCAAAATGGCTACGGGACTGTAGGAAGAAACAGGGAGCAAAGACAGTGCTGGCGCTCCGCACCAAGAGCACAGGCAAGCCACAGAAAACGGAGGGGGAAGGGGCCTCAGCCCCGTGGCTGCCACCACCTCCACCCCAGCTCCTAGAGACTGAGGAAGAGCCAGAACTACCACCACCGCCTCCTCCCTACAACCCACTGTACCCCAAAGTCCCACGTGGCCCACCCTATCCCCTGAGGTAGACAGAGGAGCGGATACGGCAGGCAAAAGCGAAAGAAGAAGAAGAGGCTAAAAGAAAGGAGGCGCAGGAACGGCTAGAATGGGAAAGGAAGAAGGAGGCTGAGATACAGGAGCGAGAAGAGGTGGCGGAAAGGGAGTTCAAGCTACTACAAGCTAGGATGGAGGAACTGGAGAAGGCAAAGAAGGAACTAGAGAAACAGCAGCCAGGTCCAGAAGAAGAAGGGGGGGGGGCAACCATGGCCCCTCTATGAGTAACCACCTTCCCAGGGGAGAAAGGAGAAGCACTGTATCAGTACCAGTACGTGCCTTTCTCATCCTCAGACCTGCTAAACTGGAAGCGCACAACTAAGCCCCTTACGGAAGACCCAAGAGAGATGCTGGAACTTTTTGAGACGATTATGCGCACCCACCGTCCCACTTGGGGAGATATACAGACACTGATGGTGACTCTGCTGTCCTCGGAAGAGCGGGGATGAGTCCAAGAGGGAATGAAAAAGGCATTAGACGAACATGCAAAGAAGCTCAAAAGTGGGACAAATCCAAAGGAGCTGTACGAGCGCTACTTAGTGACCAAAGACCCAAACTGGCATCCGGGTGTGGGAAAGGGTGAAGATTTCCTGACTAAGTATCGAGACCTAGTGATAGAGGGCATGAAGGCAGCGGGCCGAAGAAATGTTAATCTCGCCAAAGTGTCAGAAGTCTTGCAGGGACCACAGGAGGCGCCCGGCATGTATATGGAGCGGCTGAAGGCAGCCTACAGCCAATGGAAGAGCATTGACCCAGATGATGCAGGGAATCGGGGGTGTCATGTCCCCTAGCTCTAACAGCGAGGAAGAAAGGGAAGCTGTCGGCATTTCAGCCGAGTCTGGAATGTCTGAAGGGCAGAGCCCGACTGCAGTGGAATTAGCTGACGGTTCAGAACAGACTCAACAGCCTGAACCAGCAGAAAATGTCAGCGACCAATCGGGGGATGATTTAGGCATTGGAGCTGCACCGACGCCACAGCAACGCAGGTGTTTCAAACGCAGGTCACAACTGGAGGAGGTGCGGAGGAGCAAGCGCCTGTTATCGAAGGCTGACAAGACGTAAATCCTGACACCTGGGAGCTTTCGACTGGCTCCATAAATTGGAGCCTCTGACTCCCACTCATTGCTGAGTTTCAACAATTGTCATTCACCCACAGCAAGCAGCCGAGCCGTGTACTTCGCTGGCCTTGGGCCAGACCTTGACAGGGGGCAGATCAACATGACTTTCATAGCCCAAGCCCAGAAGGACATTCGCCGAAAGCTGCAGAAGAAAGAAGAAGCAGTGGACATGCCTGAGGAGATGCTATTGGGATTAGCCAGGAATGTATATGCAAACAGAGATACAGAGGAAGAAAAGCAGCAGAAGGCTGCCGTTGTGATGGCAGCGGCCATCAGAGGGGAACTGCCAGGCAGACGGGGACGAGTTGGCAGTGGCAGTACCAGAGGGCGAGGGCGAGGAGGCAGAGGAGCCTACCAAGAGCGCCTAGGCCGTGACCAATGTGCCATCTGCAAGAGACATGGCCACTGGAAGAATGAGTGCCCGGAAAGACCTGAGGAGGAAAATGCAGACAGGGGGCACAGAGCGTCCCGAGTGATGGCTGGACGTGTGGAGGAGACAGAATGACGGGGCCAGGGTTCGCTGCACCAATTACCACTCTCCCCAGAACCCACGGTGACTTTGACTGTACAGGGGAAGAAGGTGCCATTTATGATTGACAGCGGGGCCACTATTTCGGCCATTCAACAACCTATGGGAGAGAAGACAGCCCTCAAATTGCCAATACAGGGGGCCACAGGTCGCAGTAACTCCAGACCTATTTTTGATGTGGACAATTGCAGTCTCAAGGGAAATACCTTTAGGCATCAATTCGTGTGGCTCCCCGACTGCCCTTTGAATTTATTGGGAAGGGACATTTTGTGTAAGCTACAAGCTACCCTGACTTTTGCAAAAGACGGAAGCTTCACCTTCGAAACGCCACAAGGGGGAGACGTTTGCACAATAGAAATGCCCAAAGAAAAGGCCTGGAAGTGGAAAGCCTGGTGGGACGGGAAACCGGAGGCCACCCAAGTCTTGATAGCGCAAGACATGGCAGGAAGCTTGCCAGTACCACAAGAGGTTTGGGCTGAAAATGGAGGATTTGGGCTAGCTGTTAACCAACCCCCTGTGTGCATTCGAATGAAGCCAGGAGCCACACCTGCCAACATACCACAATACCCAATTTCAGAGGAGAAAAGAAAGGGAATTCAACCAACCATCACCGCCTATCTCAAAGAGGGAATACTGCAAGAATGCCGGTCTGCATGGAATACCCCACTCTTTCCGGTGGAAAAGCGGGAACCAGGGCGCTACAGACCAGTGCAAGACCTGAGGGCGGTGAATGCAAGAGCTGAGAGTGCTGAAGCCATGGTGAAATATTTGCTCAATGACCACCTGCCCGCCCACGGACTGCCAATTCAGATCAACTCAGACAATGGAGGGGCTTTTGTCAGCAAGGCAGTGCAAGATGTCTCTAGGGCCCTTGGGAGCCACTGGGAACTCCATTCTGCTTGGCGGCCCCAGAGTTCCGCCAAGGTGGAGCGCATGAACAGAACAATCAAAGATCAGTTAGCCAAGCTGATAGAACTAACGCAAATGAACTGGGTGGCTCTTTTGCCTTATGTGCTGTTTAAAATTAGGAAGACCCCAAGAGGCAAGGAAAAACTTACTCCATTTGAAGCCATGTATGGCAGGGCATCACCCATTCTCCGCGTCCCAGACGGAGATCGCCCGCCCTCTACAGCTCAGTGGGCTAAAGTTTTGCACGATGTACGCAGCTCCCTACAAGAGACAATTCCCATTCCAATAATCGACCCTGTGCATTCATACGAGGTGGGGGACTGGGTGTGGGTTAAGAAGTGGAATGTGGAACCGCTGAAGCCCAGATGGGGAGGCCCGTATCAAATTCTGCTAATCACTCCTACTGCTTTAAAATGTGCAGGAATTAAGGCGTGGGTCCATCACACCAGGGTTAAGCGGGCGGAGGCGCCCATTTCGTGGCTTGCACAGAGGACCGGAGAGATGAAGCTGAAGATCCGCCGTCTACCCTGAGTCTACCCCCGCTACACCCTACCGGGAACGGGTGCACGTCTTCGCACGGGTCCAGGGTACGACTTTTGGACGTCCCTACTGTGTGCCCAATACCGGAAGCGGCCACTCTACGTACGGACCACCGGAGGGGGAGGCGAGAGGGGAGAGCCTTTTTCTACCTGGACATGTGGGTTCGGGCATTGTTAACTCTGTGGGTAATGGGAACGGGCACCCCATACCAAGTTTCCCACCCGAAGGTCCCGGGGCTCCAGACTGTGATCGGAGCTACGTCTCTTAAAGACTGCTGGG
Organism: Hemicordylus capensis; assembly: GCF_027244095.1. Classification (NCBI taxonomy): domain Eukaryota; kingdom Metazoa; phylum Chordata; class Lepidosauria; order Squamata; family Cordylidae; genus Hemicordylus; species Hemicordylus capensis. Next base: position 6,853,091 of record NC_069667.1, read on the forward strand.
TTTGCACCCATGGAGATATACACTCTGAGGAAAAGGTTGCTCTGGTGGTGGGCCCGGTATCCCTCGCTTGGTGGGTGCAAAAACCCAGAGTCACTTGGTGTTCGCCATGGATTAGCACCACTGATTTGGCATGGCGCCCGGACACAAGAGGGGGGAACCGTCAGCCCTACCGCTATGTGAGGGAATGGAAACGCAATTGGTATTCCAAAGGGGTGCCCGAATATGAAGTGGAATCCTTGCTGGGACAACATCCCATCTGTATTCAGAATGTTGGCAGTACAGGACCCAGTCTGGGAGCAATTCCACATGCCCATTGCGCTCACACCTGGTCATTTGATAAATCTCTTGGTGAGTTCACACCGTTGCTGGACGATCATGGACCTGACCAGGAGGAATGTGATGGGGATGATCCCGCTGTGGGAAGGTATTTTGGATTGTATGGGGGGGGGGAGATGACACTCACCTCCGTCACTCTGTTCAATTTTACTAGTGGCCCCTGGCGGGAGGAGTCAAAATTTTTATGGAATCACACTCTGTATGTACATGATCGGTTGGGCATTCTAGTCAACAAAACACAGACTAAGCATGACACGTGTGACAGTAAACTTAACACATGGGAATCCCCTTTCTGGCACATCTGGTTAAGTATAACATGTGCGCACCACAAAGACCCTAACGTGACTCTCTCCTGGTTTGGGGGCCGGTCCAGCAAATCCGGACCTTTCAGCCTAGACGGGGAGTGTGCCACAGCCCTGAATATAGGGGAACGGAAGGTGGGGCCAGGAGAGTGGGAGACAGGGGACGTTCTGACCCTGTCCTTGCGAGAGCCTGGAATGTCCTGGCTCTGTGGGAGAAATGCGTACAAAGCACTACCACAAGGCTGGAATGGTCGATGTGCCCCTGCCTACCTAGCACCCAAGGTAGAGCTTCGCAAAAGCCTAAATGCCTCTGAAGTTTTAAATACGGGCAGTTTCCTGTACTGCGCGAGGCGTGGCGCGGAAAACCCCCTTGTGGTTCGAAACACCGGGTTTCATCAGGCCTGGCGAGCCATACTACCAGGTCTTGGTGTAATTGAACTAGAACAAGCAGTTAAAAACATCTCAAAGGAAATGGAAAAGTCCTTTAATAACCCACTGAAAATGTTAGTGGAAGTTCAACAGGAGGTTGATTCCCTATCAAAGGCGGTAGTACAAAACAGAAAGGCGCTTGATATCCTTGCTGCTCAGCAAGGGGGTGCTTGCGCCTTAATTGGGGAAAAATGCTGTTACTATGTAAACTACCAAGGCAAAATTGATCAAGAGGCGGCAAAGTTGAAAGAGTCCATCCAAGTCTTTCATAGCATCGGTCAGCCCGCCTCCGAATGGGGGATGTGGCAGTGGCTCACAAGTTGGCTGCCCGACCTTGCCTGGTTAAAATCATGGTTTATTGTCTTCATTGTCATTGTGATTATCTTGCTTATGTTACCCTGTGTGATCCCTTGTTTAACTAGAATAATAGAATCTGCTGTCTCTGCTATAGTCAGGAAAGAAGCTGCCCCACACATAATGGCAATGTACTCCAGTCTGCCTGTAAAGGAAGAGCCCTGAAATGGGCTCTTGAGGGGGGAGATGTGAGATGGAAAATTCCTTATTGTTCTCTCCTGCTGAAACTGTGGAGTCTCTTATCTGCCAAGGACAGACAGGGTGGGGGAAGAGGGTCCGGGTGTTGCAAACTTCATTAGCATAGGCGTCGAATGATCGGCTTATTCCCAACTGTAACTGTTCTGTTTCTTGGAATGTGGATGTGTCTTCTCTTAAGCTGCTTGTCTGTCTGCTGAAGAACCGAAACTTAGGGCAAAGTCCCGCCTCAAGGCAAACACATGTGTAAATGTCATGAATCAATTGGTCCCTCGGGCTGAATGGGGGACGCCCAGCTGTGTAACAATGCCAAGGTATAAAACCCCAAGGCACTGGGTATTTGGCGCGTTTTTCCTGGTAGGCCGCGAGGCACCGGAAAAAGCCACCAGCGCTGGTTTGGGTTCCATAAATGGTGACTATTGCTTCCTTCAACCATCCTTGTCTGTCTGGTTTGTGGTAACTGGGGTCTCCCAGGTAACAGAACCCGCCCCCTCCCTGCAACATTCATGGACTTTCTTTAGTTTAATCTAATTGATATATCGCCAGGGGCGTAACTACTATTAGGCAAGGGGAGGAGGGGGCCTGGGGGCCCCCCAGAGACTCCTCGCATGACTCCCCATTGCCCCCTGCCCAGCCCCAGGTCCCCTCGGCCACTTGCCCTGCTTGCCCGCCTCTCTCCTGCTTGTCCTCCCGGCCGGCAATCGAGGCACCAGACCAGCTGCCAAGATGGAGCTGCTTTCCTCCCGGGCGCCTCTCAGCTGACCGGCGGGTGGCGGGGCTTGCAGGGAGGCCTCCGTGTAGGCCCCAGTGAAGCCTGAACTGGAGTAGGCATGGAGGGAGGCCCCAAGCAAGGAAGGAGGCAGGCAGGCAGGCAGGCAGGGTGGCCCCCAGAGCTCTCTGCAGCAGACCCTCCGCCCAGCCCAGCATTTGCCAGGTAGAACCTGAACTCCTTTTTGTGGTCACCACGCCCCCCCCCCCCCAATATTTAGGGATCTGCTTGCCATAGGGCTTTGATATGGACGGGGGGGGGGGAGACTGAGAAGTCTCTGAATATTTAATTTAAAACAGCTTGGGAAATTTGCTGGCTTAAAAAAAAAGCCCTATAAGTGGCCTGTTTCAAGGCAGAAAATTACAAAAACCTCTGGAACAAAAAATACTATATTCATTCATTCATTGATAAATGCACTTATGCTCAAGTTCTTTTGCAACCCAGAAGGTCTGAGTGAGAACTGTGAAGCATGTGTGGTGCTTTTATTTTATTTTATTTTTCTTGGGTGTGAACGGCTCCCCAAGAACTCGCAGGGACTTCAGGGTCAATCTGGCCAACCTGGGAATGCAGCACCTCCATTCCAGAGGAGAGGTGTGTTAAAGGGCTTTAAAAGCCTCCTGTGAAAAACCTCCTGCAATCAGACTTTACCGAATTTGTTCAAAATTCTGAGAAAACAGACATAGGCTCACCCTGCATGGTTGAAAGTCTCCTTTGCTAATCTGCAGCGAGGGTCCCATTTTAATAATTAGTGTTTCTAGTGTGTTCTGGGCATTAAATGTAGCACAAATATATAGTTCTCAATGTATATCACTATATATTGTGAAGTGTTTGTGTGTGTATTCAGTGAAATGTATTTCCAGGCAGCAGACTTATTTTGAAATATCAGACTTAAATCCTTGGGGTCCTGGGGTGTGCGGAGGCCCTGGACTTTGGGGGGGGGGCATTTTAAAATCTGGTCTCTGGGCCCACTCCAACCTTGCTACACCCCTGTATGTCGCCTAGTGTGAAAACCTCTAAAACATCTCAGCTCCCCTGGTTGGGGTTTGGAGAGTGGCTGCTGGTCAGAGTAGACCACCATGAAGCGAGTAGAGCAGTGGTCTGACTCAGCACCACCTGTTCCGAGGGGCTGCCACGACCTCCTCCTCTTTCCCCCAGAGGGGCTTCCACTGCTCCCCACCCCAACTGCTCCCTTTCCCCTGCTGCCACTCAAGGAGGCACCAGGGGATCCAGCCCTGAAGAAGCAGCCAGCCACACCCTGGCTCCAGTCTCCCGCTCTGGGTGGCTGCAGGGCTAACCTGGAATCCAGGCACTGAGAAATGGTGGGCCAGGCACACCAGCCCATGGGGCCTCTCAGCCCCCCAGTCCTGGCAGAGCAGACTACGGGACCCTGCCCCATTGGAAACCCTAGAGAGCTCCATGTGCATGAGAACCCTGCCTCGCCTCCTGTGCCTGAACCCCTGGAGCCACCCCCAAAGCCCAGGTAGTTCAGACTGATGGGCTTTGGAGACCCCTTGGCCTGCCCTTGCTGTCATTCCTTTCTGTCTGGTGCTTCTTGTGAACAGGGACCTCTTGGGGGGGGGGCAGCTTATGAAACCCTGGCAGGGGCCATGTTTCTTGAAAGGGTCCCAAGTGGTCTTCAAATCCATGGTGCCATCCATCGAGACGGCCCGGATAACCCAGGAGGAGCAGGAGAACGTACCTGAGTGGAGCCACAGGAGTAGCCCCATCAAGGCTGCCCACGCCGCGGAGTAAGGGGCCTCCTTCTCCCTTGTCCTGTCCAGGAGAGAGGAGAGCAGGAGTGAGGATGGGCTGGGCCAGTCTGTTCGGACACACCGGGGTCAGCCCAAAGGGACCAGGAGGGACTCACTTCCGAGATTTCTCACCATGACCCAAACCGCTTTGAGAACTTTGGTGGTCGCCACCCCCCACCCATTGAACCTGTTTGAGGCAGGGTGGTGAGCCCTCCCGCTGGTCCCCTTGCCAGAGGAGGCCACGTTCAGCACTCCCTGGTGGCCCCAAAGGGACAACCTTTGGCGTGAGCAGCAGGAGAGACCGCAACGCCCTCCTGTCACCAGTCCGGTCCAGAGGCTCCCAGGGCAGCAGCGGAACCTCCATCCCCATCAGGATCGTCGGAACCCCAGCGCCATGGCAACCAGGTCAAGATACCCAGCCCTGGGATACAGCTCAGCAACGGCCACTTTTTGAATCTAAGCGAGGACTTCTGCGGCTACGCATATTTCTAGACCACTCTCCAACCAAAAGACTCCAAGCGGATGACAGGCACAGAGAAAGGAACCGAGAACACCTGAATGAGATGATGTCCTGTCCCCAAAGGGCTCTCAGTCCAAAAAGAAACCTCAAGCCGATGGCAGCAAGACCACGGGAGGAGGGATGCTGGGCTGGGGCTGGAGAGGGCCAGTTGCTCCCCCCTTGCTCAATAGGAGAGTCTCACCACCTGGGAAGGTGCCAACTCTCTCACTAATCCTGCTGCTGTGACTTCTGAAGGGGGAAGCTGCCTGCCGGGAGCTCGGAGAGGCCAGGAGTCCTTCCCTCGCTCTGTACAGGTGGCTCCATTCTGTGCTTCCTCGCGGGAAGATAGAGGTCCTGGAGGAGGGAGGGGGCTGAGGGAGCTCTGAGCCATCCATGGGGGGCTTGTGCTCCATGAAGACCCAGTGAAGGTGCCCTGGGCCAGTTCATTCATGCCCACATGGGTCAGCCCAAAGGGGCCAAGAGGGACTTCCTAAATGTCTCCACCTTGACCCAGATCCGACCCCTGGGGGTCACCTGCCACCACATGAACCTATTTGGGGCAGGGCGGTGGACACTCACTCTGGACTCCTTGCCTGAGGCCATCTTCTGCGCTCCCTCGCGGCCCAAATGGGACGGAAATTTGCCGTGAGCAGCAGGAGAGGCCAGAAAGTCCTCCTGCCAACGGTCGAGTCCAGACAGTTTGAAGGCAGCAGCGGAACCTCCAGCCCCATGGCGACCGGTAAACACTCCCGGCCGGGGACCCCCCCCAGCAACTGCCATATTTGGATCTAAACAAGGATGGCAGAACTCCCAGGCCCAGTGGTGGGCACGAGGCACCCACAGGCAGGGTTGCCAACTCTCTACCTGGTCCTGCTCCTGTGACTTCAGCAGACGCCTGACATGCAAAGCTTAAGCCAGTGAAGCATTTTCCCATCTCTTTAGGCTAAGAATGGCTTCTCCTGCTCAAACTGGTCAAGCTTTTGCTCCGAGCAGAGGAGCCAGGCTACATCAAGAGGGGGCAATTCCCATCCTCCACAAAGTGCCACTTGGCAGATCTTGCCGTTTCTACCTCCCCTCCATCCCCCTCCACAACGTTTCATTTCTTTTATATCCTAGTTTTAGTTTAACAATATCAAAGAGGCTTACAAACAATAAAACCCGTATTATCACATTCTAAGCTACCGAGGAAGAGGCCTTCCAAAACAAGGAGGTCATCATCACCATCGATCCAAAGAGGGAGTGAGGGAGTGAGGGAGGGAGAAGGCCTCTCTGCAGGGGTGTTGCTGGAGACTTGAAGTGTTCCCGAGCCTGACCCCTTTGGAGCATCCAATGCAGGCATACCCGGCAGCTCCCAAGAATGACCAATGTTTTTTTCAAGCCACCTAATGGCCCAGCAAGGAAGCAACCTGCCTAGAGAGCAGGAGGCTGTTGGTTTGAATCCCTGCTGGTGTGTTTCCAGACAATGAGAAACCCCTATATTGGGCAGCAGCTCAGAGAGGTCAGGAGCTCCATCTCCAGCTCTCTGCAGGTGGCTCCACTCTGTGCTTCCTTGCTGGAAGAGGTCCTGGAGGGGGGGGGCTGACCCATCGATGAGGGGCCGGTGCTCCATGAAGACCCTGTGAAGATGGGCTGGGCCAGTCCCTTCCTGCCCACCATGGTCAGCCCAAAGGGGCCAGGACAGTGTCGCTTCCGAAATGTCTCCACCTTGACCCAAATCCGACCCCTGGGCGTCACCTGCCACCACATGGACCTTTTTGGGGCTGGGCGGTGGACACTCACTCTGGACTCCTTGCCCGAGGCCATCTTCTGCGCTCCCTCGCGGCCCAAATGGGACGGAAATTTGCCGTGAGCAGCAGGAGAGGCCAGAAAGTCCTCCTGCCAACGGTCGAGTCCAGACAGTTTGAAGGCAGCAGCGGAACCTCCAGCCCCATGGCGACCGGTAAACACTCCCAGCCGGGGACCCCCCCCCCAGCAACTGCCATATTTGGATCTAAACAAGGATGGCGGAACTCCATGGCCCAGTGGTGGGCACGAGGCACCCACAGGCAGGGTTGCCAACTCTCTACCTGGTCCTGCTCCTGTGACTTCAGCAGACGCCTGACATGCAAAGCTTAAGCCAGTGAAGCAGTTTCCCATCTCTTTAGGCTAGGAATGGCTTCACCTGCTCAAACTGGTCAAGCTTTTGCTCAGAGCAGAGGAGACAGGCTACATCAAGAGGGGGCAATTCCCATCCTCCACATAAGTGCCACTTGGCAGCACTGGCCCTTTCTATCCTCCCTCCATCTCCCACTCCACTCCCAGTGCAGAATTCTCAGGGCCTAGTGGTGGGCATGGGGCACAAGCACCCAGGGTTGCCAACTCTCTAACCAATCCTGCTCCTGTTCCTTTAGAAGATACCTGGTTACAGAAATTAAATTGCCAAAGGTTTTCCCATGTCTGCATTTCCATGACAGCAAAAGCTTCAGCTGCTTAATTTTTGAATGTCAAGACATTTTTAAAGGCACAGGAGCCAGGCCAGTAAAAAAGGTTGGCAACCCTTCAGATTGGGATCCAGACTGAAGTCTGTTCCTGAGCACACATGGCTGGGTGACAACAGGGCCGTGCCTTTCCTCCAAGGGGCAGGAGGAATCTTCCCAACATTTGGACCCCCAGATCTCCAGAGAAGTCAAGGGAGACGTCTCCACCACACAGGTGTTACGGTGCCTGAAGGAAAGGCTGCTAATACATTTGGATCATAGAGTTTCTGAGGAGCAGAAACCTTGGCAGAGCGGGGGGGGGGGTGTTTGTAAAAGGGGGTCCGGGCCAGGAATCTCCTCCTTTCTGGATCATAGCAGGGCTGCCCTCCGAAGGCCATTGTGGCCAGTAAGCCAGGCGCAGCAGATGGCCAGTCAAGTCTCACGTCCTGCTAGATGTTTCACAGGTCTACTGGCTTGGCGCCATGACACCTTCAGGCCCCTGGGAGGAAAGAAGCAACAATGGTGTCAGGCACATTTCAGGGCAATCACACTCAGACACGCGCACACACACGGATGGCGCTACTATGTTGTCATTCTGCGAACCCATTCTTCTGTGGCTTGTCACACAACAAGGAGCCTCTGGAACTCACCGATACAGCACACAATAGACCCATCCGTCCCCACAGCAATGGTGCCTCGCAGAGCAATCCGTTCTGTTTCTTTCTTTATTGTTAAATTTCTAGACCTCTTTTCATTAAAACCATCTGAAGGTGGGTCACACAAAAGTTAACACAAGACTACAAAAATCACACAATTAAAATATCATTTGTTTGTTTGTTATTTTAATTATTTAACATATCCCTATACCACCCAAAACTTGCATCTCTGGGTGGTTTACAATTAAAATAATATAAACATTAAAATCATTAACATTCAAATAATTTAAAACCCAACATTAAAAGTATTAAAACTATACAGCTAATTCAAAGCATGGGTGAACAAATATGTCTTCAGTGCCTTTTTAAAAGTTGCCAGAGATGGGGAGGCAAGAATATCAGCAAAAAGATAAAAATACAGATCTGATGAAAAGATTTTAAAACAAGCATAATATAACCATAAAAGATGCAAAGCAACAGCAATAGAAACAGAGGCTATTCCCACGATTGCAGAAAATCGGGCTGCGAGCCTGGTGGTTCTTGAGCGGGTCACAGTATTATCAATTTTGTTACTACCCATTTTGCTACCTCAAGACCACCAGTTGCTGCAGCATATGTAGATTTGGAGAGGGGACGCAATGGAGGCACGAAAAATATTTTATGCTAGTATCCATTCTGGATTATATGCATTTTGGATGATATACATGGGGAAGGATCCAGCTAGAGTTAAGCACAATGAAAGCCCGTTGCTTTCAATGGGAGAGTTGAGTCTGTGCATTGAAATATTGGAGCTTACAAGGGTTTAACGTTTGTCCCTGCTAACTTGGCAAAGAGGCACCTTTTTAACGTGGCGATTCTCTTTGATTGAGCAGGGGGAGAGTAACTGGCCCTATCCACCCCCAGCACAGGACCTCCAGTGACTGTTGCTGGTGTCTATCTCATGTTGTTTTATTTAGATTGTGAGCCCTTTGGGGAGTGGGAGCCCTTTGATTTATTTATTATTTCTCCAAGTAAATCACTTTGGAAGCTTTTGTTGATAAGTAGGATATAAATATTTGTCGTTGTTTATGTTTAACTTTGGCTGGACCAAGCCCATAATTTGTGCATTTTTTGATATATTTTTTTCATAAATATAGTTTATCTTGATGTCTTCATCAAGGTGGGGGGAGGGCAAACTAGTAAGCTCCCTTGAGTTGGCAAAAAGAGAGAGAGAAAGCTTCCAGCACTGAACAGCAGCCTTCTGTTTTTGCAAAGAGAATGCCTTAAACCTCACATTTTCCGTCATGGTGCTTGTTGGAGACTGGGGCCAAAAGTCTCCTTGGAACAGCTGAGCCATGCAAAACAATAGTAAAAATCAGAGTCATGGTGATGTGTGAAATTTCCTCAGAGTTCTAGGTGGTGGCAGAATGTGGGGTGGGGTGGGGTAGTGGGGGGAGAGGGAAGGGGGTGGCGCCTGCGGTTTCTGGCTGGAGCAAAGGGATCCCCACACTGGAATGGAACTTGCAGATGTCCCCTCATTCCTGAGACTGAAGTTGTAAAAACAGGGTTCCACTTAGAGAAAGTGAAGACAAGATGATGAGAGAGTCACTTGATTCTTTATTTTTATTTATTTTTATTATTTTTATTTTTATTTTTTATTTTAATTGCAAATAATTCTGCAGAATAAGCTGTTGCAGGGATTCTCAGCTTTGAGTCCCCAGATGTGGTTGGACTACAATTCCCATCATCCCCAGCCACGATGGGAGTTTATGGGAGGAGAGCTGGTTTTGTGGTAGAAAGCATGCATTGTTCCCTTTGCCAAGCAGGGTCCACCCTGGTTTGCATTTGAGTGGGAGACGACATGTGAATAGTGTAAGATATTCCCCTTAGGGGATGGGGCCGCTCTGAGAAGAGCATCTGCCTCCTTGCATGCGAAGGTTCCAAGTTCCCTCCTTGGCATCTCCAGGTAGGAGTGAGGGAGACTCCTGCCTGCAACCTTGAAGAAGCCGCTGCCAGTCTGTGTAGACAATACTGCACTAGATGGACCAATGGTTTGACTCAGTAGAAGGCAGCTGCCTATGTTCCTATGATGGCCAAATGGCTGGGGATGATGGGCACTGTAGTCCAACAACACCTGGGGACCCAAGGCTGAGCACCCCTGGGAGTATGTCCCAAAAGGCAAAGCCCCATAATAGTTATACATGGAGGGCTCTGCATAAACCAGGTGCTGAATCACTCCCCCACTCCCCACTGAAAGCCGTTTCCCAGCAGATCTAGCAACTGACATGGGCTCTACCGAAATTGCATCCAGCTTGCCAGCCCACTGTGGGAAGCTAGTAGAGGTTTGGAAAGACGAGCTGAAATTCCTCAAGGAGGTGTGGAGGTTTAGCAGATCCCTAATGTACAGCTTTGCGTGAAAGAAAAGCCACTGGCACATGGGATGTTGGCGTGGGAAGGAAGGGGCCTCGGAGGTCTCCAGCCCTCCGCCTTTGGTATCCAGCCACCAGCCCAGCTCTCTCGCTGCATCTTCTGCCTCTGGCCCTTCATCAGCTTGCTGTTCCTCAGCCATGCCTCTGGCCTCATTGTCCGCATCTGATACCCACCCTTGGCTGATCCTCTGCTCTTTGCCTCCTGGCACCCCACGGGACCTCCCCCTCTGGCCTGTCTGGGTGCTCGGCCAAGATGGGGCAACAACTGTGAACAGGATCCTGTTCAGGATCCAGATGTTGTACTCTGGGGAACCCAGCCACACATAAGTCAGGGCTCTGCCTTCTGGGGATTTTGCAGCTCTCTCTGAGGTGGCCAGAGCAAGCTGGTGGGAGATTAGAGAGTCCATGGTCGCCTTTCCCCATGCTTTGGTCGAGTCCACACAGTTGTCTGAATCTAGGTTTAATTCCGGTTATTGTCATGAGTGTGATTGTGTGACTCCACTCCAAGGCAAGCATCTCAGCTTCAGCTTGGGCCATAATCCATCTTGGCACGGGTTCCCGCAATCAATCTAATGTTGGTAACCCACATTAAACCTAGGTTTGGATGCCGGTGTAAATCAGGCCTTTCTTTGTTGCTGCTTGTCCTAGTTCTCTTTCAATTGCTTTTTTCTATCAGGGGATTGGAAGGGGAGGAGCCATTGGCTAGCAAAGGAGAGATCAGATAAGCAGCAGTAAAGAATGGATGGGAAAAGGTGATCAGGGGCACGACAATACCCTCCAGCAATCACTGCCTCTCTCCAAGGAAGTTTTCAGATTTATCAATGGGCAAAGCTAGCTTGCATGTGTCTGCTCAGGGGATACAGTTAGCTGCTAAGGAAGAACCTGGATTGATGATTGACTCTGCTAAGGGACATCCTGGGAAGAAGCCTAGAGCCCAATTCAGAAATGTATGCTGTGCAAATGTGCGGATGTCTGTACACGCATACTGGTGTTTGTGTGAATGACTGTACCTGTGTTCATGTTAAAAGTGAACCTGGATACGGGCCCTTCCAATGCAGGTTACAGATAGGAAATGCACTTCTGTACCTGTGTTCAGCATAGCTTGTGAATGACTGCACCTGTGTACAGATTTGTACCTGGATACACACTGTACACTGAAACAACCAACCAGCTGGGACAAGTTAGGCATGGGGGCCAGCGAAGCGCCGACAGAGACAGTGTTGTTGACTGCATACTCTCCTGTGAGCCTCTGCTCATTTCTGTTGGAAAACACAGCCCCAAATAGGAAGGGTGCACAGGCACAACTCAAATAACCCTCAGGGCTGCTTGTGCGTTTTTCATCCAGGAAGGCCACTCTGCACCTTCAGCTGTGGAAAAGCAGTTCTGTTGCATCTTAAGCACACTGGCTGATGTAGCGCAAGGATGTCCCAGCGGGGCAAGAGAACAGCCTAATAGGATTTCCAAACTAACTGCACCGGTGCAGTGGGGAAGCAGAGGGCTGCACAGCCCTCGGGGACATATGTTCAGGTGGCACTGTGCAGTTGCCTGTGGTTGGGTTTTTAAAAAACCGCTTTCAATTTAAACCATGGTTTGAGTTCCAACTTGGACTGCTTCTCCTCCACTTATGGATATAACCATGATCAGCCAAATTGGGTGTGATGTCATTTTGCTTTCTAGAAAGAGAAGCATTGTTAGCCAGTGAAAAGAGCTTCAGCCATGAGCACAATGGAGCAGTCATCACTTGCATGGTTTCCATGATCCTGATACCTGGAGAATGCGAAGTGAGTCCGTCATTGATGGCTGTAAGCTGAAAAATAAGGGACAAATGGCACCCCATGAGGGACAGACTATTTGGGGCTAAAATAAATGCAGTCCCTGCTAATAAGGGGCGGTTTATTTTATTTATTTTTACATGTATATTCTGCCCTTCCTCTGAGAAGCCCAGATCAGTGTACAAGGTTTATGTTTGTTTGTTTGTTTCACATTTTTTATACTGCCCAAAACTTGAGTCTCCGGGCGGTTTACAATTAAAGTTGCCCTGAGGTTACGTCACCCTGTTGGTAACCTTAACTGAGGGCATCCTGGGGAAAGGGAGTGTCAAAAAGTACTGCTTCCCCACTGCAGTGGGCATTTTTTAGGCAAGTTGCACTGGACTGCTCTTTCACTGCACCAAGACTTCCTTGCTCTGAATATCAGCCAGGATCCTTCCCTTCATCATCATTTCCTTCACCTTTTATTTTCCAGAATTCAGAAGATGATTGACTGGGGCAAACCTTCTTGGAAACTGCCATTCACCGAGTCAGGCCATTGGTCCATCTAGCTAAGATTTGTCTACATTCTACACTGACTGGCCGCAACTCTCCAAGAATTTCAGGCAGCAGTCTTTTTCTGGAGATGCTACCAGGGCTTGAACCTGGAACCTTCTTCACGCAAGCATGCAGATGCTCTTCCACGGAGCTATGGGGCCATCCCTTAAGAAGAATATCTTCCAGCATTCACTTGCAATTGCCCATCCAAATGCAAACCAAGGTGACTCCTGCTTAGAAAAGGGACAATTCTTTTGGATGGGGTTGGGGACCCCAAAACACCACTTTATGTATGTATATATGTATGTATTTATTACATTTTATATCCTGTTCTTCCTCATGACAATTGTAATAAAAGAAACTATAAACATATTTACACAATTTCTTCCCTGCTCTCTGGGCATCTACCCAATGTCACATAAAATCTAAGGTATAGATGATGGAGCTCTACCGTCTGAAGATGTGTCTGGCTTATCCAGTCTGCATGTTGCAGACCATTAATACAGGTTTGCAGAGGAGAGGAAAAAATAGCAAAGTGTTTCAGAATGAAGAACTGAGAAGGACAAACAAAATCTTTTGGTTTATTATGTATAAGTTAAACATCAAGACATGTTTTCATAGGTGTAAGGCACAAGGCCCTACAGCATTAAGAAATATTTTTCCTGCTTCCCAGTGAAATGCATAAAAGTCATATAGCCAGGTCGTGAAGCGTAGAGAACAAGGACGGTATCTTCACACTTGTCAAAAGCCTTCCAGGCCTGTTCATGACATTGACCAGTACCTATTTTGCGGGTTTATAAAGTGTTTTCAACTGTTAAAGTAAAACAGAGATGGTATTGCCACGTATTTGCCTGACCATCCTGCAAAGAGATTGAAGGACAGCGTAATCTGCTACTGTGATTACTATTAACCACAGTATTAAATATTAATTAATATCCTATAAAGCACTCTCTCTTTTCCAGGGGTGGAAAAGGCCCCCACCTGAAGACCACTGCAGCCAGTTAGGATATAGTCAGGTAGGGTTTATCAGCCTTGGGTCCCCAGCTGTTGGGACTACAACTCCCATCATCCCCAGCCACCATGGTGATGACAATTGCAGTCCAACCACATATGGGGATTACAATGGCATCGGCTGAGAACTCTTACAGCAGAGAAAGGCTTAATTCTTCTGTGGCCTGTCACCTGGCCCCCTTACTAGATTCTCTGTGGTCTAAACTTACGAAGCAAGAACACAGGCATTCAGGATTTTGCAGCAGTTAAGGTGTAAGTTGCCCGTATTAAATTCTTGAGGGGTAGCCATGTGAAGTCTGTTACAGTTCCCCAACATTAAATAATTTCAGCCTTGGACCTTCTCCAATCTTGTACCAGTCAGACAGACTGGTGGATTTATTGCAACAAATGTTTTTGTGGACAAGAGGCTCTTTCACCAGGGACCCCAATAAATCTGTTCGTCTTTAAAATCCCACAGGGATCCCTCTTGGGGTATGCCCCTTCCCCTTTAAGAATGTAGGAAGTACCTTGTTGGATTAGACTGTATTCAACACTTGTTTCCAGAGGTCAGCACACAAAAGGTCAGAAATGGGATTGTGGTCCGATAGCAGACTGAAGTGCTTCCTGGAGACTCGCTAATGAAATATTTTTCACGATATCAAACCATTAAAATCTTCAGCATTCTGAGCCCGATTCAAACATTATGCTGTACATGTGTTTGTGTGAATGACTGTACTGTACCTGTGTTCGTTTCAAAAGTGAACCTGGATACAGGCCCTTCAAATGCCTGGTATAGAGAGGTACTTCTGTACCTGTGTTCAGCATAACATGTGAATGAGTGTACCTGTGTACAGATCTGTACCTGTATACATTGTGCACCTGTACAAGTGTTGAACATAACATGTGGATGGGAGATGAATGCCAGCTGCTGGAGAACTCTCAGTCAATCCTGGAGAGCTGGTAACCCAGGCATATCCTAGTACAGATTTTTCATGTTTCATTTGCATCATGGTTTGCTTCAACTTTGTTGTGATACTGTGTGTATTGGTGGCTGTACTAGCCAAAGTTTTGTCATAACTTCCTCTATGGGGAGGCACAAACGAAACAGCAACATGGACACTGTAATAAAATAAACTATAAACATATTTATACAATTTCTTCCCTGCTCTCTGGGTACAAACCCAAAGTCGAATAAAATCTAAGGTCTAGATGATGGAGAGGTGACGAGCAGCAGGTCTTTCAGCTAGCTGGGATGTAAAATCCGCTCAGTCCTCTCTTGGGATGAGTAATAATACCTTGTCCTTTCGAAGTCCATTGCACAGGCAATCCTGAGGTCAGCCAGCTTTGCATTGGCCCTCTTCTCTGTGTAAACGGTTCTCCGTTCCTCTGTGGGCTGCTGCCAGCTGTTCATTTCAGCTTCCTTTTTCCAGCCAGAGAGCGCAAAGGCAGGGACGCTTCAATCCATTCATTCGCCGTGGTCATCATTTCCTGCCAAAATGCGACCTCCTCTTGTGTGGAGTCCATCCAGTCAACGGCAATCCCATAGCTGGAGCCTTTGAAAGGAACAAGAAACAAGTGAGCCTTGGGGAGGAGGAGAGCTGGTCTTGGGGTAGAGAACGTGAATGGTCCCCTTTGCTAAGCAGGGTCTGCCCAGGTTTGTATTTGGATGGCTGTCTACATGTGAGTACTGTCAGATATTCCCTTTGGGGGATGGGGCGGTAGTTCAGTGGAAGTAGGGCTGGAGAGACATCTGCTTGAAACCTTGGAGAGCTGCTGCCAGTCAGTGTAGACCAGGGATTCTCAACATTGGGTCCCCAGAAGTTATTGGACTTAAACTTCCATAATCCTCAGCCCCAGCGGCCTTTGGTTGGGATTATGGGAGTTGAAGTCCCATAACATCTGGGGACCCAACGTTGAGAATCCCTGGTGTAGACAATACTCAGACAGACAGACCAAGGGTCCTATGTCCGCTAGGCTGACACCATGCATTTGATCATGAGGACTCGAGGGAATGTGCTAAAATGAATGACAGGGAATGCCCACTGTAATACCCTGGTTCCTTCCAAATGGCCATAGGAATGCATGGCATTTCCAAATGGCCATTCGGTGCATTTCATGGCCATTAGGAAGAAACCAGTGCATTTCAGTGGGCATTCAATGCCATTCATTTTAGAATGCCCACCGTAGGACTTGCATACAGAAGGTCCTCGGTTCAATCCCTGGCAGCATCTCCAGATAGGGCTAGAAAGATTCCAGCCTGAAACTTTGGAGAGACGCTGCCAGTCAGTGTAGAGCAGGGATTCTCAGCATTGGGTCTTCAGATGATATTGGACTTCAACTCCCATAATCCCCAGCCAAAGGCCGCCGGGGCTGGGGATTATGGGAGTTGAAGTCCAATAATATATGGGGACCCAACATTGAGAATCCCTAGTGTAGACAGTACTAAGCTAGATGGACCCAGGGTTTGACTCAGTATGAGGCAGCTTCCTATATTCCTATGAACTGCTGTATCAGCGGCTATGAAAAGGGGCAACCTATGATCGTGCTCCTTTTTTGAGAGGTCATAATCAATGCTGCAAGCAGTCAAGTTCATGGTAGGACTGTGTGTATCATAGGAACATAGGAAGCTGCCTCAGGCTGGGTCAGACCATTGGTCCATCTAGTTCAGTCTTGTCTACACAGACTGGCAGCGGCTTCTCCAGGACTGCAGGCCAGAGTTTCTCTCCACCCTGTCTTGGAGTTGCCAGGGAGAGAACTTGGAACCTTATGCATGCAAGTAAAAAGATGCTCTTCCACTGAGTTATGGAACCTGCTGCATGCAAGTGTGCAGGTGCTCTTCCCAGAGCGGCCCCATCCCCTGAGGGGAATATCTTACAGTGCTCACACATGTAGACTCCCATTCAGTGCAAACTAGGGTGGACTCTGTTTAGCAAAGGCGGCAATTCATACTCGTTACCACAAGACCAGCTCTCCTCCCTTAATGGTGTTCCTTGTCAAACACAGAAGAAAAGCACCATTGACTGTCTAAAATGGAAATACCCTATGGAAGATGACTCTGAATTTAAGACGATCCCCTTAAAAAGTAGAGGTTACATTCAAGTTATACCTACACTGACTCAAAAATAACAGGACTCTGAATATAAGATGACCTCCTGATTTCTAACATCAAAATACTTGGAATAAACCTAGTCTTGTATTCGGGTAAATACAGTATAGTCACAGCGGTTATATCTAGCTGTTTTTCTTGAGCGACCTGAGGTTTGCCAGCCCTGCCCTCCAGGATCCACTACTGAAACTAATCCTGGAGATTCTTCTGGCCTGGTGTGGTGAGAGATATTGCATTACAAAAATGGGAGCGGGGGGAACCTTGCAGGAAGAGCTCCAGTCAGGGTTGGCAACCCTGTTAATCAAGGCCACTCATTTAACCCACAGGCTCTTCCAGGCTCAACGACACTGGTCTCGGAAGCAGGGATGGCCGACTTGAGACTCTCCAGATGTTGGTGGACTACAACTCCCATTGTCCCCAGCTGCAACACATATATATCACAGCAGTTCACAGAGCAGTTTACATAGCAAAAGGGATGAGGAAATGGCTCTCTGCTCCAATAGAGCTCATGGTCTAAAACAAGCTGAGAGAGAGGGGTGGGTGATGCGGAGAGATCCTAGCAAGAGCCACTGGGAAGGCTGCTATACTTTGTGTGCTGAACAGGGCCAGCTACTCTCCCCCTGCTGAATGGAAGAGAGCCGCCATTTTGGAAAAGTGTCGTTTGGCTCAGTCAGCAGGAGCCCCTTGAAGGAGGCCGGCCTTTGCCTGAGGGGGCCGCTCATTCATTATTCATTGAGCAGCTGTCCCCTCTGCTTTTCCACCGGAAAAGTCCCCAAAGCAGTTTCCAAGGCATCAGGAGTGAGAAGATGGTTCTCTGCCCCAAGGGCCTCACTGTCTAAAAAGAAACACAAAGGAGAGCCCAAGCAACAGCCACCTAGGCTGGGCTGGACAGGGACAGCACCTCTCAATGGAAGAGAGCCGCCATTTTGAGAAGGTGCCCCTTAGCCTGGTCAGCAGGTACTTAACGAGGCCGACCTTTGCCTGAGGGGGGCTGCTCATTTATTATTTATTGAGCAGCTGTCCCCTCTGCCGTTCCACAGAAAAGGTTCCCAAAGGGGCTTCCACAGCAAAAGGCATGAGTAGATGGTTCTCTGCCTCCAAGGGGCTTGCAGGCTAAAAAGAAACACCAACGAGACGCCAGCAACAGCCACTGGGAAGGACACTGGGCTGGGCTGAATAGGGACAGTTGCTCCCCCTCTTGTGGGATACGAGAGAGCCGCCATTTTGAGAAGGTGCCCTTCGGCCCAGTCAGCAGGGGCCCCTTCAGCAAGGCCGGTCTTTGCCTCACTTCTTATTTATCCCCCTCACTTGTCTACCCTGCTTCTCGACCAGAAAAATTCCCCAAACAGCTTTCATAGCAAAAGCAAGGAGAAGATGGTTCCCTGCCCCACAGAGGCTCCCAATCTGAAAAGGAACACAAGAGAGACGCCAGCCAACAGCCACTGTAGGGACAGTGTACTGGTCTGAAGAGGGACAGTTGCTCTCCCCCTGCTAAATGCAAGAGAACTAGACCACTTTCTAAGAGGTGCCTCTTTCCTCAGTTAGCATGACTGCTGCATTTCACCATCATCTTAAGCCACAAATTTAAACAAACTCTTGCACAAATATATCAATAGGATCATATAGTAAAGAATGACAGGGAATGCCCACTAAGATGCACTGGTTAGAAACATAGGAAGCGGCCATATACTGAATCAGACCATTGGTCTACCTAGTTCAGTATTGTCTACCCAAACTGGCAGTGGCTTCTCCAAGGTTGCAGGCGGGAATCTCTCTCAGCCCTATCTTGGAGATGCTAGTGAGGGAACTTGGAACCTTCTGCTCTTCCCAGAGCAGCTCCATCCCCTGAGGGGAATCTCTGACAGTGCTCACACTTCTAGTCTCCCATTCATATGCAACCAGGGCGGACCCTGCTTAGCTAAGGGGACAAGTCATGCTTGCAACCACAAGACCAGCTCTCCTCTCCTCTCCATTGGCCATTCAGAAACTCCATGCAGTCCCCTTGCCATTTGGAAAGAACCAGTGTATTTTAGTGGGCATTCGCTGTCATTCATTTTAGGATGTCCTGACCCTAGTCCAGTGTACAACTTGCATGCTGATGGCTTCAGGTTCAACCCCTGAAATCATCCGGGCTATGTTAGTCATGACTACGTCCTACTAAAATTAATGGGAAATTAATGGGAAATGAACGGTACTCATTGATTTCAATGGTGCAGAGGCCTGGCTTGCTGTGAATTCTAATTTCCGCCCAGCCACGCTTCTGAAGAGAAGCCCTTTCCATTTTGATTTGCGGTCCAAAACATGCCCTTTGGATGTCTGCTCTCCCTGTTTATATTTTCTGGGCAAGGAGAACATGTTTCATGTCGAAACTGGAATGAGGCGAAAGGGCCTCGTTATTACCTGTCCCAAGTCCCAGCCGGATACCTCCCAGAAAGTGATTGGTCAGTTTCTCATGATCCCAGACGGTCAGCTCGACACAGGCATCCTTCAGATCTTCTGTATGAAAGCCGTCGTACACGATGGTGTGGTTAAACACCGGGTTGGAGTCCCGCTTGACAATGCGGGTGTTCTGGTAGCTCTTTTTACTGGTGTCCGGAAGAACGTAGCTTGCAAGGGAGAAAGAGCATTTGAGAATGGCGACAGAGAAATGTCATCTGAATGGCAGAATGGCGACAGAGAAATGTCATCTTCCACTTATTTTTTCCAGCCATTCAGCTAAGCAAACAGAATTCAAGCCCTCCGGAGCCTAGCTATTACTATTTATTATTACTTTAATATCCACGATGGAACTTGGAGCCCAAGCCAAGAGAGCAGAGTTCATAGTGGCAACATTTAACACACTTAAGAGGCCTGCTGGGATTAAAAAAAATCAAGAGAGGATTGGAAAACGAGCAGGGAAGACACCACCAAGTGAACCTCAAGTGGCAGGGAGTTCTACAGAGTGGGGGATCCGAAAAAGCTGTGTCCTGCATCGCCACCAACTGAGCATCAGACAGAGGTGAGAAACAAAAAGAGGGCTTCCCTCATGGATCTTATATGGTGGGTGGAGTTATGTTCAGATATGTTGGCTCTAAACTGCTTAGGGTTTAAAGTGGTAGGGACCCCTCTGAGCATTTCTTTGTCAGCGAAGGTATGTGTGATGAATGAGCACCATGGAAGCATATGGTTGTGCTTGCTTGGGTCCGTGTGGGTATGAAATCCACCCCCCGCCCCATGACACACCTACCATTTCACAAAGGAGTCCACTCCGGAGGGACGTAACTGGGGCAGATCTTTGGTGTCCTTGACCCAGATATGGACCTCCCCAGACGGAGGGGTCTTTCGACCTGCCATGAAGGATCAAGAGACATAGTTGGTTGGTTACCAAGGAGTATGTTAGCTTCCTTCATCCTAGAGTCTTAATAAAACAGATCCCAATGGACAGTAAAATGTGCTATAGTGGATTAACTGGGGCAGGTAGATTCCTGTCCACATCCCTGCTTATTAGCGGGGCTCACTGGTGACCCAGTTGCTCTCACTCAATCTCGCCTACCTTGCAAGGTTGTTGTGAGCATAAAATAGGAGGGAGACTGTGTGTACTGCCCTGTGCAAGGAAAACATGACATTGATAACAAGTGAAACCATTCTTTACTTTATAATATGGGGTGGGGCCATGGATCAGTGGCAGAGCATCTGCTCCGTATGGAGAAGGCTGCAGGTTAAATATTTGGCAGCATCTCCAAGAAGGTCTGGGAAAGACTCCTGCCTTGGAGAAGCCGCTGCCAGTCAGTGTAGACAATGCTGAGCTACATGGACCCAGGGCCTGACTAGAAGGCAGCTTCTTGTGTTCCTATGAGCACTCCTTGATCTTTGGGGGATCAGGCAGGTTGGAGGTTCAAACCTTGGTAGTATCTTTGGGTAGGGCTGGGAAAGACTCCTGCCTGAAACCCGGGAGAGAGCCGCTGCCAGTCCGTGCAGACAACACTGAGTAAGATGGGTCACTGGCCCGACTCGGGATAAGGCAGCTTCCTATGTCTGCATGACAGTAAACCAGTTTGCTGAGGCAGATCTGGATGCAGGGTCGGGGCTACCATTAGACCAACTAGGCAGCCGCCTTGGGTGCAGACCTCAGAGGGGCGCAGAGTGTCGAGTGTCAATGTGTTTGCCAAGGGCACAAAATAGTCTGGCACCGGCCCTGCCTGGATGGTGCAAGGCGAGCTGCATGTGGAGGGCAAAGGAGCAACCCCCAAATTAAAAGTCATTCATTATGCATTTTGGCTAGGGATATATTCCGTTCTAATCTCCGGTAATATATATGAGACGTTGAGGTTGCACATTTGACCGTCGGCTGCTGCTTCCAAGGGCTGTGGGGGAAGGCAGCTGGTCACCAGATGAGTGGAAGCCGTGCTTCCCTCCGCTACGCCACAAAGCCACACAAGCGGCGGCGTGGAAAAGGTAAGAGCGGCGGGTATACCGGGCCTCCGGTGAACGGCGTGGTTTGCGGTGTGCGCATGCGCGCGCGCGCAAAACACCATTATGCTGGAGGCCTTCGAAACGAGAGGAGCTCTGTGCCGGAGCTCCTCTCGTTTCCTATTGGGTGAGCGGTGAGCGGGTGAGCGAGCGGGCGGGCAGCTATCTGGGAGGGAGGGAGGGAGGGCGGGAGGGCTGGCAGTACCATTGGGAGTTCTTTTGCCGCCGCCGCGGCAGCGGCGGGGGCGCGGCTGGTTTCCAGCGCCCCTATACTGGAAAATACGGGCGCTGGTGGGGGCAAGGAGGCGGGAGGGCTAAGCAAGCCCTCCTGCCCTTAAAGGCATACCCCCCACCCGGACCCGAATCAGGCAGGGCCGGACCGGTCCGGCAGTTCGGCAATTCTTTGGAATGGCCGCCGGACGGGTTCAGACACACTACTAATTTGGATGGTATAGCAAATTGGTGCCGTGACTCGGATCGGGGCCACGTTCCTTACACGAACGTAGGCAACCCCCACTGGGTGGAGAGGCCCCCGGCGACGGATAGACTAACCAGCCCAGCCGGCACCTCACCTTTGTTGAGGAGTGGGCAAGGCTCTACTGTCGCACCGGGACCTTCCACAACCAGGGGCCAGAAATGGGAGAACTAAGGCAAGGCAGGTAAAGGTGTAAAGCGCGCTGAAGGGAAGGACGCTCCGGAGCGGGTAAGTAGACTTAAACAAGAGGGGTTCGAGTCCCCAGATTTTAGTTTACGGGTTCAAGTCCCAAATGACTAAAAACTACTTACCAAAGAAGGATGGGTACTGCTCAGAGCAAGAAAAAGGGGAGAGACGGAGACTGTACTCCGCTACAATGTGTCTTAAACCATTGGATGTCCCTAACGGGAGGAGATCCCCTTAGGAAAAAGAAAATGATTAATTTCTGTCAAAATTGTTGGCCATATGATGAATTAGAAAATGGATTAAAATGGCCGAGGGTTCTGTTGATTACCAAACTATTTTGCAGTTATTACTGTTTTGCACCAGAACCTCAAAATTTGAAGAACATAGCTATGCACAGGCTTTTATGGAGCTTTGGAGAGAGGAGGATATGTTAAAAGCAAGTGGGCTACGGAAGACTTCTTTGATCGCCGTAGGGAAGACGTTCCCTGCAGCCCCACCACTAAGGAAACCTCCTCCATATGCGCACCCTTGCGAGTCTTATCCCTTCCCTGCACCCGTATATTCTCCACATGCAAGCACGTCGTCCCGGTCCAGACCCGGGGGGAGGGCATAGGTTTTGGGCTGTGTGGTTTAGGGGATACGGGACACTGGGAGGCGGAGGGCATAGGTTTGGTTGATACTGGGAAACAGGAGCGGTGTGATTTACTCTCCTCATCTCAGGGCTTGCCACAAAATCTACCCCCTTCCCAAACCCCGGCTCAATATTCCCCAATAGCAACACGTACTAGGGCTCAGACACAAAGCCTAGCCTTGCAATGCCCATTGCGGGAGCAAATAATGGCAGAAGGGGAGGTGGCTTTGATACATGTGCCTTTCACCTCAGCAGATTTATTAAATTGGAAAAATAACTACCCCACCCTTAGGGAAGATCCAACAAAAATGGCTGGATTATGGGAATCCATTTTTGAGACTCACAACCCCACATAGTCAGACATCAGACAGATGTCTCGCAGTCTTCTAACAAGTGAGGAGAGGCGATTAGGGGAAGCCCACGGCCACCAGTTGGCCCTTGAGGGGACTGATAAGAATGAGCTACAAGCTCAACTTCTGTTCCCATCAGAAAAGCCCGCATGGGATCACGGAACTAGAGGACAAGAAGCTTTAAAGAAATATTGGGACATTTATTTAGAGGCTCTAAAAACTTGTATTCCCAAACCAATTAATATGGCTAAAGTGCACCAAATTACACAAAAGCCTGAGGAAAAGCCTGGCGAATTCCTGGAAAGATTGGAAAAAGCTTTTGGGCAATATACTCAAATAGACATTAGCAAGAACGAAGGGGAGTACATTCTTAAAATGGCTTTTGTAAGCCAACGCGCCCCGGTTATAAGAAAAAAATGGCAGAAGATGGAAGGTGGACTTACTCTCCCCTTAGCACAATTAATGGAACAGCCAAGAATGACTGTGATTTAGCTCAGATGGGGGAGGAAAATCTATATAAATATGTACAAGGTATTGCTGCGTCTGTACTTTCTCTCTCTGCCTTTATTAGTTTCTGCAACTGCACTAGCATTTCCAACCTATGAGAAACCCTTTTGCTTGTTTGTAAAAGAGGACAAAGGATGTATGGCTGCAGTTGTGGCCCAATCTTTGGGTCCAGCATCACGACCAGTAGCCTACCTTTCTGGAAAATTGGAAGGAAAAGGGATCACCATGTTTCTTCTTATTGCAGCTAAATATAAAAAGTGTAATTCCTGCATTTTAACCATTGTATGTGGGTCTTGGGGAGAATTGGAGCCTTTTCCTCTCCCCCTGCTTCAGTAAAATCTCTTGGGAATCCAACCCAGCCAACCTTTCAGTTAGATGCCAGCCAGAGGAATAGCTAGTGGAGAACTCCAGTTTGCAACCTATTGGAATTCATTGAACTTTTATCAAGAGATTTAAAGCATATTTCACCATTCATATTATGTATATATATATACGATAACTAGCTGCAGAAAATAGTTTAATACTGTGCCAAGTGTGTTATGTATGTAACGTCTTTGTACATTCTCTTATGGGAAGCTTGGGTGAATTTGGTGGATGGAGTTGTTGTTTGGAAACACTTTCATGAGGAAGCAAAAGGGAGCTTTTATGCTCTGAAGATGGGTAACGCCTTGGTCATATAGTGAATGATTCTTCTGTAAATGATTGTGCTTCTCTTAAAGTTGAAATAAGGCAAATTAACTCTTGATTCATAGTAATAGTAGAAAATTAGGAAAGGATTCTAAGGTCCCAATGTTGTAATTCAGCTGAACCCCTTTAAATTGACCTCTTGTTTATTTTGGGTTTTTGTATTGTCTTATTAGATGCCATTAGTCTGTTCAGTTATCGATAAAGTAATGAGAAAGAGGGGAACTGTAGCACCTTCCCAGTCCCACACCCACCTTTTGTACAGGAGGGGCCGCCCCCCCCCCGCCCCCACAGTTAACCTTGCTTAAGATTTTTTTATGTTATGAAGGGATGTCAGTAAATTGTGGGAGGAAATAAATAAATAAATAAATAAATAAATAAATAAATAAGGAAGAAAGGTTTTAAGCTGAATGGATAAAAGGAGTTGCAAACACAAGCTGATATAATGTGTTGTAAATACTTGTAAATACTAGAGGTTTTTATGTCTTTGTAATATTTTTGTTACCATGTACACTGAGAGCCACTATAAAATAGTCTAAGGCTTAAATTTAAATTTTTCCTCACAGCCAGCCTAGCTTTGCCTCCGCAAAGAACTTTTGAAATCTAGATGCCACTCCTGGAGCCAGTTATAACAAGTGGCAGGGAGTTCCCAAGTACCCATTTGCATTCACCTGAAGGTCTTCTCAGCTTAAAAGGATCTAGCTTTCTGTGTGCTACTGTTAAACCCATACTGTTTTCACAGCTCTTGATTAGAGACTTGATAATAACTTGTGTTTGTCACAGGCTTCACCCCTCTGCAAGATTATGGACAATTTTCTTGATAACATTTTACCATAGAAGCCTGTTTGTTTCATGAGACACTAGGCCCTGTGAAAGAGATTTCAATCCTATTTCTACAAGGTATATTAATTTTGCCTGGAGGCAAGGACTGTTTCCTTTATATAGGTTGTGATAAGGACATTGCTGACAGAGAGTTGGAACACTACCTAAACGTGGCTTAGGTGGGGACAGTGAAGATCTCGAAAGCCAGGTGTCACTGACGAATCATCCCGTTATGGAGAATGAAGTCAGGTACACTGGAGTACACTGGATGGAGGCCGATTGCCCAAACAGAAGTCTGTAAGTATGCTGGCACAGCGTGGTGTAGTGGTTAGAGTGTTGTGCTAGGACTGGGAAAACTCGGGTCCAGTTCCTCATTCAATCCTGACACTTGCTGGGTGACATTGAGCCAGCCACTTAAACGGCCTGGCCTGCTTTGAAGGGTTGTCGTGAGAGGAAACTTAAGTATGTAGTACATCACTCTGGACATCTTGGAAGAAGAGCTGCATGAGGCTACAGGAGAACAGGACTATCAGCAGTTCTACCCAAAAAGGCCTTTGTGAGATTCAAGTGCTGAAGTTGATGTTGTGGCCTCTCAAGTGACAAGACTATGTTTGACCTGCCAGGTTTTAAAATGTTTCTTCAAAGTCACAAACCCACAAGGGTGGGGTGAACGTGAACATGATCATCATCATTATTTTTTATTTTGACTTTTATTACTTTTGCCTCCTGCCCAGGATTGCTGCTTGCAAGCTGACCCATTGGGTTGAAGCCCTTTCTACAGCCCACAAGCCATAGTGGCCACTGCAGGCCCCAGTGGAGGACATTATCCCCTGTTTTGGACTTTAGGAAGTGGGGAAGTGAGGGAAAGCAAGGAAACAAAAACATGATTGGAAAAATAATAATAATATTGCCAAAAGACCAATTTGAAGTGGCCTCAGGTTTTACTTATTGTGTTGCTTGCTTTGAGAACTAGACCTAAGAAAGGTTATGACTTTCCTCCTTTGGGAATGTTGGTTGGCCACCCTGATTCCAGGATGCTGTCCCTTGCGGGGGGGGGGAGGAACTGATGTCTTGTATGCCTATCTTTTCTCTCAGTAAGCAGGTTCCTCTCGAGGTTCTGTTGGTGACCCAAACAGTGGTCAAATGTAAGGGAAGAATCTAAAGGGAGTCTCCAGAGGATGTCAACCCTGACCCAGAAGAAGGACCAGCAGTCCACCATCAGCAACAGTTGCAACAAAGGAGAACCCAGAATGCTGGGGAGTTGAACCCCTTGACGGGTTAAAACTTTGTTCTAAAGGGAAAAAGGAGATTGAACTATGGGGAAATCTGTTAATCATTAACTTTTAGCTTTTGGTGCTCTGATGCTTTTGGGATGTGGTTTCTCTTGCCTATAATTTGTATTCAGGTAGTTGCTTGTTGTTGTATACCATGGGTCCCATACTGTTTCAACCGGACGATGACACATATAAAAAGGGAATCCGCGCCCCGGGTAAGATATCATCGCACCAGAAGGGGCTAAGGAATTAGCTTCCACAAAAGAAAAGGGTGGAATTGATATACTCAGAAAACCAATTTTATACTGAGAGGTTTAAAACACACTATATGATAAGAACTTAATTAAAGGTTATCTCTGGAATTTCCTCTCTAGCCCCAACTGTTATCTCTGAGACTTCCTCTGTAGCTCAACCATTATCATCGAAATCTCCTCAGCGATTTCTATTGTTATTATTTACATACAAGTGAGATAATGTAATCATCATGTAATTACTTGCCTACGTGATCTGTAAAGTATAAAAGTCTGTTGAAAATGATGCTTGGGGTTCTGGAATTTAGGCAATAGCCAACCAGAACCTTTGCTTCTGCAGAACAAATAAAGCCTTTTAAAACTTCTCCGCTGGTGATGTTCTTTGGCTCGCTGACCCAGTAAAAGAACCATTTGGATGGTATAGCAAAGTCATGGTTGCTACCACAGGGCCAGCTCACCTTCCCTTTTCTTCCTGTTCTCCCAGTTACATCATACCACAGGGCCCAGTTAATGGTCTGGCAGCTCCTTGGTCAGCATTACTGTGGAAGATGGTGGAAGGCGATGCAAGTTGGTGGGAGGAAAAAGAGAGAGAGAGGAAGCAGCCACCTTCTTCTCCTGACTCTAACAGAAAGTGTCTGATCCCAGCCCAAAACAGCTGTGATATATTCAGAATTATTATATTTAGCAGGCGAAGAGCAACTGCCCCTATTCAGCCCAGCATAGCATTCCTGTTATCAGGGGCTGTTGCGGGTATCTCCCCTTTATTTATTTTTTTAAAGACTGTGGGCCCTTTTGGGACAGGGACTATTTTCCTGTTCCTTTTTTCAACATTTGGTCACTTATTTTGTTGTTGGAAAGAGGCACAGTATAGTGGTGATGGTGATAATATCATGGCTTACATAAGAAGCTGCCTTCTGCTGAGTCAGACCATCTATCCATCTAAAATTGGGGCAGAACAGGTCTTGTGGTAGGAACGGAAAGGAAAGGAAAGGAAAGGAAAGGAAAGGAAAGGAAAGGAAAGGAAAGGTTGCGCTGCCGAGTCGATTTCGACTCCTGGTGCCCACAGAGCCCTGTGGTTTTCTTGGTAGACTACAGGAGGGTTAACCATTGCCATCTCCCACGCAGTGTGAGACGATGCCTTTCAGCACCTTCCAATATCGCTGCTGCCCGATAGAGGAGTTTCCCACATTCTGGGAAACACACCAGTGAGGATTCGAACCGGCAACCTCCTGCTCTCTAGGCAGGTTGCTTCCCTGCTGTGCCATTAGGTGGCTCTGGTCTTGTGGTAGTAAGCACGAGTTTCCCCCTTTGCTAAACACGGTCTGCCCTGGTTTGCATTTGGATGGGAAACATGTGAGCACTGGAAGAGATTCCCCTCAGGGGATGGGGCTGCTCTGGGAAGAGCATCTAGGCACCAAGTTCCCTCCCTGGCAGCATCTCCAAGAGAGGGCTGAGAGAGACGCCTGCCTGCAACCTTGGAGAAGCTGCTGCCAGTCTGTGCAGACAGTACTGAGCTAGATGCACCAATGGTCAGACTCAGCAGAAGGCAGCTTCCTATGTTCCTTCCTATGTCCACAGCTCAGTATTATCTACTCTGACTGGCAGCAGCTCTCCAGAGTTTCAGGTAAGAGTCTTTCCCAACCCTACCTGAAGCTGCTGCCAAGTGCTGAAACTGGGACCTCCTGCACGCAAAGCAGATGCTCTGCCGCCGAGCCACAGCCCTTTCCCTGCTCCGTCCCTCCCCACGCTTTTATCCATCCTTACCCGCAACACCTCGTTGTAAATGGGGCTCACGGTCCTCTTCCTCACGGATGTCTTCCTCTTGCCCATCCGCACTTTGTCTGGAAGCAGGTAGGTCTTGACATACCTGGAAAGAGATTCCTGTGGAGTTAACAGTAAAAAACAGCAGACGCTTAACATACAAACCGGCCCCTTGAAGCGGACGGCATGTCTAATGAAGAATCCCGCTGGGTGGTTAGCTTGGCATCGGTGTGGAGTTATAAATCATTCCAACGCATACGGAAAGAGACTGCCTAGACATGGCCAGGTGGTGATTTAGAGACTGCTGTGGAAGAGCTGCTGTTAGGTCTCCACCTGTAAAAGATGGGGAAGGAGGTTGTGACAGAGCTGGATATTCATGCGGGTGACCAGAGGTGCACCTAGATAATTTCGGAGCCTGGACCTAAAGGCCTTTGGAGGCCCCCCTGCTGCAAGTTAAGCATCATTTTTTAAACATGTAGGTTCTTGAGGGCACAAACCGCACCACTCAGGACAGACTCAAAAGCATCTGGGGGCCCCCAGGACTTCTGCAGGCCCTGGACTTCTGGCCCCGAAGTCTAGAGGTAAAAGCACCTCTGCAGGTGATTCTGTGGTGGTGGTGGAGGCAGCAGCATCTATGGGTGAAATGTGAGAGGGTATCTGGGAAGGTGGTGGTGGTGGTGGTGTGTGTGTGTCTGTGTGTAACAGGAGGTTTTTCACACGTGGCTTTTAGTTCGCATCTTTTCCACACTGAAGGGGGTGCGTTCACATATTGGCCAAATTTACTGCAAATTCCCTGCGAGCTATCGGGGAGAACTTCACACAATTTGGGTTTTTCATGACACGTTAGCATGTGGTCCAGTTTGTAGCCGGGATTTAAAAAAAACATTTTCTGGCGCCGTTTATTTTGGGCCA
Source organism: Hemicordylus capensis (assembly GCF_027244095.1). Lineage (NCBI taxonomy): Eukaryota > Metazoa > Chordata > Lepidosauria > Squamata > Cordylidae > Hemicordylus > Hemicordylus capensis. The sequence goes on from NC_069667.1 coordinate 6,881,950, forward strand.
CTTTGAACTTGCAGGAAAGCCTCACAGAAAACCCATGGTAAAAAAAGCCTGTTGTCTGGGAAAGGTCCAGGGACCATGAAGTTTTCTATCACCAGGTGAATGGGAAGTAACGGGGCTGCCAGTCGGGAGCCACGAACCATGAAAAACGATCCGACTCTTTAGGAGGAAAGGTTTTCGTGATCGTAAAACGGTTCCCCAGAATTCTGGGAATCGTGTGGGTGAGACGATAGCCCTGTCCGGCCATTAGGACACGGTTGACAAGAGAGTAAGAGAGGGACGCAAATGTGTCAAATAAAGAAGTTATATGTGTGTGTGAACATGTAATGTCAATTATACTGAAGTGTGAAGGAGGCCTCGCACACGCTGATTAGCCCCCAGCCCCGGGTCGCCCCAGGGGAAGCCTTGCTCACAGGTTCAGCAGTATGCTTCCCATCCGAATCATGCATTTGAGAGGCCTGGACCCAGCATTACTTTCAGAATGAACACAGGTACAGACATTCACACAAACACATATACGCGTACTGCCATCTGTACACCCATACAACGTATTGTCTGAAGAGGGTTTATGTGCAAGTACAAGGAATGACATCTGACTGCTTGAGCAGAATGGTGAGAGTTCCAGCTTTCTGTTTTCCTCTTCAAAAAAAGAAGTTTCTAGACCTCATGGTGGAGGCTGCAGCTGGAATTTGGGTGGGATTCTGCTGGGGTGGGGAACTGGGGCACTCTTGCTCGCTCTGATATTGATGGCCTTTGGCGTATGGGGCCGGGGCAACTCTGATGGGGGGGGGCACTGGGGGGGGGCTGAGGAACTCTCTCTCTAGCGCCCTCTCCAGTGAAACAAAAGGCTGAGATCAGCAGCATCATAGAAGAAGCAACAAGGATGTCGACCGAGCACCATCACGGACCGGATACAGGCTCGGGCTGGCCCACAGGCCAACAGGGCAGATTCCCGGGGTGCCCTACCCGTGTGCCCCAACTCTCACCCTTCACGACCGATTCTTCTCCAGATCTGGCGCCCTCCCCACACACATTCTGGCGCCCTCTCAGTGCCCCCCGTCCGGCCGTGACCAGATCTGGCACAAAGACTCGAAGGGAGACGAGAAGGAAAGAGGAAGAAACGGCGGGATGCTAACAAAAGTGGCAACTTTATTAAGATACTCAATTAGGCCACAAGTCGTCACTTAACTTTCTAACTAAAGGAAACAAAACAGGGCAGAATGGAGTAGGCAAAAAAACTTCCCATCTCGGCCAATCTGTTGGAAAGCCAAAAATTCCTACTCGGCCCCCAACAGGGCGACCAGCAAAGCCCATTCTGCCCCTGGGAGGGAGGGGGAGGGAGGGAAGGAAGGAAGCCCAGGGTCACCAAGGCAATGGGAGGGCAAACAAAATTGGGGGGAGTCCCAGCCAGTCCCCCACCCCACCCCCACCCCGCTCCTTGCAGGCACGTTCACTTGGTCTCCTCTTCTGGGGCGGATCGACTGACTCCTCCAGCCGCCCAGCAGCAGCACATGCCTGCAAGAAGCACAAAGCAGCATCAGTGGGGTTGCCCTGCTCCTCCTCCCTTTCCGCTCCGGCAGCCCAGCAAGCGGGGATCGGGCAGTGGGGTGGGGGTTGATGGGGGGGCAAGCCAGAGAATTCTGCTTGACCTCAGCTCCCCACTGTGCAGCAAGGGACGGTGTCATGGCCACACCTCCCGCCCCGCTCCAAAGAGGATCTTCTGCTCACTCCCCCCTGCCTGCTGGAGCAAGAGGGGCTCCTCGCTTGCCCAGAGCAGATGGAAGGGAGCAGGGGTGAGTGAGGAAGCGGGAGGTCGAGGCATTGTCCAGCCTGGCCCAAGCACCCTCCCTCGGCCTCCTCGGCAGACCTGGTGGCTGATGCCTCCCTTGCCCCCTCCCCTCTGGGGTGGAGAAGGAGGAGCCCCTTTGGTATAACAGGGAGGGGAGGGGAGGGGAGGGGATGCGCCCCAGACTTGGGGAGGCCTGGGAGGGGAGGCCTGCCGCTGGACGCCTCATCAGGTGCTACACAGCAGGGAGCGGGAGGGAGAGGAGGGTTCTCTGGCCTGCCACCGGGCAGCACCAGGGGGCGCGACTGGGGCTGCAGGGGGCCCCCAGAGTCTCCCGGGCTCCTCTGCTGCTGCCCCGGTTTGGGAGGGGGGAGGAGGGAGCGGAGGGGGGAGGGAGGCGTGGCTGCGGGAGGGGAGGGGGGAGGAGCACACCCTCGGCAGGGGAGGGGGCGGATGCCTGGATGGTGCTTCCCCTGCCAGGGGAAGCCAGGCCGCTGGGGAAGGGGAGAAAGGTGGAAGGAGGAGGGGGCGCTCCCCGGCCAGCTGGTGGAAATGGAGGGAGGCGGTGACCTTGCCCTCCTGCTGGGGCCACACAGCCTCCCCGGACCCAAGGAGAGCCCAAGAATGGTTCCCAAGGGCCACTTGGGGGCAGGGTGGTCCTGTAGCCTCCTCCCACAGCCTGCAGCAGAGGCAAGGGGAGGGGCTTCTGCACCCCAGAGGCGGGGCTTCCTTGGGCCAGGGGAGTGGAGCCTGCTTCCCCCTCACTCCTCAGACAGAACTGCACTTCCCTGCTGCCGTCTTGTGGACAGCTCTTTCTATCCACGGGGTTGGAGGAGGTCTTCTGGCTGGTCCGCATCCACTGCGCTGCATGGTCTTTCTTCAGTCTCCCTTCAGCTGCTGATCTTCCAGGGGAGAGCACGGGGCTGTTGTTCCTGGAAAGAGAGAAGGACATTGGTTCAGAGATTGGGGGTCTTCTCACACTCTCCCCCATGACACCACCCAGCACCAGGGACTCCTGGCAGAATAGCCGTGTCCTCATTTCCCAGAGGGAAGAGAGATCTTTCCTCTTTCCCTTGGGCTACTTGTACAACTGGCCACAAGGGCCGAAGATGGCATTCCAACACGAGGGAGGGCTGCCCAGATTGCTGCCCGCCCTTCCTGCAGCCCCAGCCCCCTCCCTAACCATCGGGGCCCCTTCCAGTGAAGCCCTGCCTTGGTCTGCTCACCAGTCGGTCAGGTGGAGAGATCACCGTACTCTGGCGGGTGTCTCTTCTTCTTACAGCCTGCCCACAAGCGCCGAACGGCAGCCCGCAACCCATGCCGGGAGTGGAGGGAAAAGGCCTTCTTCACGATCTTCTCCGTCTTGCAGGCAACTCTCCCGACCTCGGGGTCATGGTCGCCAAGCAAGCTCTCCAGCGCTGGAAGGATGAAGGAGAAACTTCAGCAATGGCATGAAGAGATCACCCCACCCTCCGCCAAACCCCACCATTTCCACACCAAGAGGGAGCAAGTCCTGACTCTTTCTCCCCTTCACTCTGGGAAACCCTACTGCTGGGCATCCCTGAGGATGCAACCGGGACCTTCCCTTTGAGGGTCTGTGGTCCCTAAACCTAGGCCTCTCCCCTCACAGAAACTGCCCCTTCCCACCCAGAAACCTGCACTTACCAGCATGGAAGGTCTCTATGTTCCCTTCAGTGAGGATGCTGCCCTTTTTGTGGACCAGGTGACCTAAAAACAAGGGTGGAAGGAAATGGGAGCACAGTTCAGGACCCTGCGCATGGACAGCTCACTTCCCATCATTCAGGAGAGGAAGTCCCCCCCTCTCTGCTCCCTCTGGGACTGACAGATTGAGCCATTCCTCCAGGGACTCTTATGTCACCTTGGGAGGAAATGAAGTCAAGACTCCTAGCTAACGCTCACTGGGCCAGTCCTCCTGGGGAGGGAACAGCTCCTGCCCCCCCACCCTTCTGGAAGTGCCCTCAAAGAGAGTGAACCTTTGCCCACCAAGACGACCCACGAAGGGAGACCCAAAAGTCTTGTTTCCCTTACCGATCAGCAGGGCAGCTGTTCTCCTCACTGAAGGCTGCTCGCTGCGGAAGAAGCCCAGGATCTTGGTGGCCTCCATCTCCACGGCGTCCTCTGTGCCGAGCTGCCGAATCTGGGATCAAGAGCAAAGAAAATCCCGAGTGAGCAAAGCATCGCCCAAAGGTCCTTGAGCCATTTGAGCCGAGGGACGGACAGGGAGGGGCTGCCCTTACCAGACGCTTGGCGATCTTGTGCAGCAGCTCCTGCAGGCTGTAAGAGTCCCGCGCCAGCAGCCTGCCCTCCAGGTGCCATAGGAGGGCTTCTGCCAGGAGGCTCAGATTGTCCTTTGCAGCCTGCCAATGAAAGACCGGAATGGGAGTGGAAAAGCCTCCCAAGGGATTCCAAGAAACCTCTTAGGGGGCTTCAAGGAGTAGGGGAGATTTTGGACTTTGGTGGCCTCTCGTTGGCTGAAGCACAGCCGAGGACAGCCAGATTCAAGAGGGGAAGCTTTTCCCCATCCCAGGAAAGAAGGGCCCTGGATGAACTCTGGGAAGAGAAAGTGGAAGGGGGTGGAGAGGTCTATTCCCTGAAAGGTTTCAGAGAGGCCTGGATGGGCCAAGCCACAGCGGGACAGCTGGATGATTCACCACCCCGTGAGGCTAGCTCTGAGGCCTGCCACTGGGCGGCTGGACTTGGGGAAGCCTAAACACCTTTGTAGAGGAGGCAGGGAAAAGTGGGCTCTCACCTGTGCTACCTCCAGGTCCTCATCCTCCACGTGCATCAGCACCGCGATGAGGGTCGTGATGTTCTCTTCTGTACCCTCATGATGGTGGTGGCGGTGCTGCAGGAGATCCAGATGGGTCTTCATGGCTGCCCTTCGGATCTTAGCCTCCTCCTACAAAAAAACAGGGGTTGTCGTTGGCAGGGAGGAATTCCTCACCTCCATCACCATGAAGAAGAGCTTGCATGGGTCTCTTGCAAGAGGTCTCAAGGGGGTGTCCGGTTTCCCTTCTCCAACCCGGTCGGAATCTACAGGTTGGCCGGCCCTCATAGAGCCGGGGCGGAGGGCTGGCGTGCAAGTACTCACGTGGTGGAAGAGAGGGCGGCACAGGGCAGCCAGGGCAGCATTCACGGTGGCCTGATGTTCCGATGGGCAGTGCCTCAGCCGCTCCATGAAGGCCAGGACCCCCAAAGTGGCTTCCAGACTGGAGGTCCTGAGCCCTCCCAGGATCCCGGCACTAAAATCCTGGGGTTTCTTTGCCTAGGGTGAAAAAAGGTGGATCCTTGGAGTTCTTTCAAAGACATGCTAGTCCACCCCCTGCTAAACAGACCACAGGCCTCTCGGGGGGCTGATGCCGCTTGGCCTCCATCCACTGCCTTGGGGAGGAGATCACTCAAGCCATCCCAGAGGCACAGAGAGGGGGGAGAAGGCGGCATTGGAGCACGTGGGGAATCAGGGCTCCCACTGAGAGATGCATTTCTGTGCCTTCCCTTAAGGATTTCTACTTCGTCCTGTGGCAAGGGTTCCACAGGCTCAATCCACCCAACTGGAGAAATCTCCCCATCACACCTGGGGATGCCTAGGAGCACCAGCCTCAGGTAGGGCTCCCCAAAGAGAGGAGTTTCCATGCCCAGAGATGCTCCCAGGCTCGTGGGTCTGGGTCACTCACCGCCTTCAGCTTTCCATACATTTGGAGAAGTCCCCTTTCGCTCAGGTAGCGGATGTTCTGGCTGGGGTGGACTAGCCACGCTACCAGGAGCGTCCAAGTCTTCTCCAAGGCGGCGAAGTCTTTGTCTTTCAGGAGCAGCTAAAAGAGGGAAAGGAGGAAAACATCCATCAGCCCCTGGGGCCAGACCCTCCTCTCAGGGAAGCCCACGCTGAGGAACTCGCTGCTCACCTCCACAAAGAAGGCCACCTCTGCGAGGGAATGCTGTTCTGGATCTTTGTCCAGGCTGAAGAGGGAAGCCAGGTATGCCTTCAGCCTGGCCACTGTGGAGGATGGTGTCTGTAGGAGAGCCCTGCAACACACCAAAGGACCCTGCTGAGTCCTGGGCGGAAGGCCCGGAAAGAGCAGACCTGACCCAAAGCACCCCAGCCCCCAGGCCTCCTGAGAAATCTCCTCTTCCCTCCTACTTACCTCACCAAGAGGGCCACACCCCGGAGGCAGCTCTGCGGAGAGCACAGGGATTCCCAGCAGGTCTTCTCTGGGGTCACCTGTGCCACCCTCTCCAGCAGGGTCCGGACAATCTGCGAGGTCTCCCTGCAGAGAAGAGAAGAGGAGGTGGCTGTCCCCAAAGTGTGTGTCTCCTTGCGGGGTGGCGTAGTAGTGTCAAGGGTGGAGGGAGTATCTTGGACCATGGGAGGGAGACCACAGGGGTGAAGTGACTTTCCCCACAGCTGGTTTTTGAACACTGCAGACGCATTTTAAGGCTCTCTGCAGATCCAAGAGGGCTGCAAATTCTGGGGTCTCCTCTGTGTAGCTGAGGGAGGGGACCACCGTGCCAGAGTCACCCCAAGAGGCCAGAAATGCTCCTCACCCATCATTGTGGGACATGGGACAAATGGCCCTATCCTGTCCTCCCAGAGTGCTGGAAGGAGGACTTGCTGGCCTCGCTTTCCCCAGCGCCATGACTTACGCAGGAGGCAGGTCTTGGCTCTCCCGGTTCCCCACTCCCTCGGTGGTGTTCTGCAGGCCGGTGAGGATCTTGTTCACCAGGCCCACCAGGAGTTCGGGGAACCTCTCCTCCACCTCACTGGCATACTCCATGCACCGGATGACGTCCCCGATCTTCTTTGTTGCTCTCCCCTGAGGAGAAGGGGAGGGCCAGGCCTCAGCACACAGTCCAAGGGACAGTAATGGGTCAGGAGAATCCCCGGGGCCAGGCAAGTGCCATGGGTGTCTGCACGCACATCTGGGCCTGGAGGGTGCTGCCTCTGGCTCAGGGAGCATGAGGTCCACTGCAAGGGAAAGACATCCCCAAGGGGGAAGGGCAAGTCCCCGCCTCCCGTGTGAACAGTGGCTGCCATCCAAGCCGCCATGCTGCGTAGTGCAGGAAAGGAAGGGCGGAGGGGTGGAGGGAAGTCACCCTTGTTTTCCGCCCCTTACCTCTCCCAGATGGACCGAGGAGAACCAGTCTGGGGCCAGCTGTCCTCTTCCTTCTTCACCGCCGCCGATGTTCCTGAGAGAGGAGAGGAGAGAGAAAAGCTGCTCAAAGGTCTGTCCTGTTGGAGATGGCAGCCAGCTGGAGAAGAACACGAGCACCCAAAGAGATGGTGAGCAAGGATCTCGCCTCCCTTGGGAGGTGGCTGGCAGGGGAAATTCACCAGGCCAGAGATCTCCCAAGTCCAGCCTTTCGTGCCCCACTGAGAAGCCCTGGGAAGTGTTCAGAGAGGGCATCGAGAAAGGTGCCCTCCCCTGCTCCTTCTCCCCAACACCCGGTCATGCCAACAGCATGGGGGTCTCGGAGCTCCCTCTGCTAACAGCCAGCAATAGACTTGCTGCTGTCTGTCTCGCACCTGCTGCCAATCGGCTTCCTTGGGTGAACTCCCCCTCCAGAGTCCTCAGAGGGCAAGGAGGAGAAAACATCCCTCTGTGGGGCTCAGACATGGGGGAGCTGCCCCTGTCCCCTGCAGCCTTCTGCTGGCTACGCTAAAAGACCCCCCCTGCTCTCTACTGGCTCCTAAGGCCCTTCAGCTGAGAGGAGGGTACCTACCTGGCTGAACCGGGGGCCGGTGGAGAGTCCCACACCTCGTCCTCGATGCTGCTCACCTCATACATGGTGTCATCCTCGTCCGTAGAGGAGCACTGGGGAGGAGAGAGAAGAATAATTGGATTGTTCCATGGCTTGCATTGACCTTGCGAGGCTTCTGAGAGGAGGAACTAAGCCCAAGGGACTTAGCGCTGAGTCCAGGCAGCACCCTGTTCCTGCTGAGTAGGGCTTGACCAAACTTTCCAGAGGAGCAGGTGGTTTGGGGTCATCCATCGTGCTGTAAGGGGCGCTGAGGGTTCCAATGAACGGATGACCCTCTAAAACAGGGCTGCACAATTTCAACCCTCTAGACATGGTTGGACTACAACTCCCATCATCCCCAGCCACAGTGGCCCATAGTCGGGGATTATGGGAGTTGTAGGCCAACATCTGCAGGAGGCCCAAGGTTGTGCAGCCATGCTCTAAAACCAGACGTGCCTCTTAGAACAAAAGCATTTGGCATCTCCGTCCAGAAGAGCCTTCCACCGCATTTCCAACCCCTTCCCAGTGCCTCAACGGGAGCCCTGCATTTTCTTCCCACCCCACTCATCCAAATCCCTCCCACCCTGCGGCATCTAGAACTGGAACTGTTCCAGGTTCTGTCTCCTATCGGGGAACAGGGGACACACACACACACACACACAACCCAGAGCCCATCCACCTGAAAAAATGGATGAGCATTCCTGACCTCTGCCGAGGACGAGTCTTCCACCACTTCAGTGTTCAGCAGCCTCTTGATTAGCCACTTCTTTGGCTTTGGGACTCTGAGAGAAGAAAGGAGAGACGGGGCATGAGAACATCCATGCATGCCAAGAGCCCTGTGGATCTGGTGAAAGACACGTGTAGCCCAACAGTGGACAGCCAGATGCCTATTTAGTTGGTTGTGAACCACTTGAGACCTGGTTATATGTGGCATCAAAATGTGTTTATTCACACACAAACACACACACCCCTGCAGATTCTGAAGTTCCTTGGCTATCAAGGGTAATAGTCTTCAATTGGCTTCTCCTCCATGAACGTGTCTAATCATTTGCTGGACTTAGTGGCCATTAGCCCATCCTGGGGTTGTGAATTCCGTAGCTTTCAATGTGTGGTGTGTGGGGCGAGAGGGAGAAAATGCATTTTCTGGGCTCTGTGCTGCACCCAACGCCAGTCTACTCCTTGTGTTGAGCTCCTATCCTCGTGCAGTGAGGGGGGCAGGGAAATATCCCTCCAGGGTGCTCAGGCCTTTCAGAAACGCCCCCACCCCAGGCTCCCAGGGAAGGTGATCTGCCTCTATGATCCCAGGAGCTGCCCTTCAGCTGAGAAAGGTACCTGGGGGAACTGGTGTCACCGTCCCCTTCCGACCCCTCGTCCTCCACGCTGGCTTGCGGAGTCTCGGCCCCCGGGAAGGAAGAACTCTGTGAAGGAGAGAGGAGGGAGAAATGGCTGCTCTGGCCCTCGTGTTGAGCTTTCCAGGATTCGGCAGGGAAAAGGCCAGCCGGGCACCTCCCAGCGGTCATCGCCAGGTGAGCTGGATACAGGAAGTGGGCCGGAAGTGGACCTTTGATGTCCCAGAAGAGCTACAGGGGAGGCCAATTCTGCACCACAGCACGGCCATTTTGGAGGTTTAAGCAAACTCTTGTCAGAAGGTGGCCACCCACCCTGCAGCTTCTCAAACTGGAGCCATTCCACATTCTCTCTACTCCTGGGCAACACGGGGGACCCACAAGCCCAACCCTCAGTCCTTCCAAGGGAGGGACTGGATGTGGATGCTTTCTGACCTCTCCAAGGGATGGTTCTTCGTCAGCAGCAGTGTTGTGCAGCCTCCTCTGCACGGTGCTTGGCCTCTGGACGCTAAGAAAAGAAAGAAAGAAGACAGGTGAGATCAGAAGAGCAGTGCTTAGAAAGAGCTCTGCTTGATGAGAAGAATGAGACATGCAGCCCAGCACCCTGTTTCCAGGAGTGGACAGCCAGATGCCTGCAGGAAGCCCACAGGCTGGGCATGGAGACCCCTGTCCCCTTGTGGAAAGAGGAGGAGACAAACAACTCTCCAAGATGCTCAGAGCTTCTGCCCACCCCCGGCTTCTTGCTAAACTAACCACCTCCCCCGGCCCCAGGATGGGCTCTTAAGGAAAGTCTTCTGCTTCCATGAGCTCTGGATCTGCCCCTCCAGCTGAGAAAAGAGTACCTCTGGGAACTGATGAAACTCTCCACGTCCAGCTCCTGATCCCTTGGGTTGACCTCTGGGATCTCGGCCTCTTCGATGTCGGCACCCTGCAAATGAGAGAAAAAGGAGAGCAATGCGTGAAGTTGTGCTCACTCTGATCTCCCTAGGGCCTTGGGGTTTAGGTTTTCTCCCTTCATTTTCTTTGAATTCATGTTTATTTCTTTAGATTATTTTGATTTTTAAATAAAAAAGTCTTATTAAAAAAAATAAACAATGTGCTCTAACATTAACTGATATTGGGAGTGCCAGGGCACAGCCACCACATGCTTGTGGCCATTTTCTTTCATGGTATGCCCAACAATGAACCTCCACTGTGATATGCGTTCTGCTGTGGTCAACAAAATGGCAGCACTCTGGAGCTCTGGTCCAAAGACAGCATGTCAGGTAGGTCTCCGAGATCTCTTTCTTTACCCAAAGAAAAGCAGTCCTTAACAGAAAGGTCAGTGCATAGGAGCTCTAGAATTGAATGCTAATTTCTTCTTGTCATTTCTTGCCATTTTTTTCTGCATTCCTTTCATGGGGAATGGAAACAAATGCGAATGGGACCTCCTGGTATTTATAGTTTGGCCCCGAGAGTCTTCTTCATGCAAGCCCACCATGTCCTCTGCTCTCCTATTCCCAGGTTAGCTCCCTCTTTCCAAGGGGAGAGACAAGGTGGGCCCCTGAGTCTGGAGCGAGGGCCATCCCTCCTGCTGTGGAGACTCTGGGCTGCTGTTTTGACCAGAGGGGGTGATGATTGTCTCTCAAGAAATGCCTCTTCAGTCAAGAGACATTGAGTCTCTCTGCCAGGAAGACCCTCTCATCTCCTGACCCATGTCAGGGTCTCGGGTTCCCTTTCTGGATCAGTCCCAACTTCTCTCTGCTGCAGGCGGAGATGCAATCTCCCCTCACTCCTCAACCATCCCATCCACAAAAGTGACAGGAACTGTGTCCTTACCTCACAAGACCATGTGGTGGCAATGGTCTGCAGGAACCACCCATCGTCCTCAACCGTGAAGACACTGCAGGAAGAAATACAATGGCATGAGTACCTCGGAAAAGCCTTGCTGGATCAGACCAAAGATGCATCTAGCCCAGCACTCTGCCTCCAATAGGGGACAGCCGGATGCCTCCAGGAAGCTGTCCCCTGTGACCTTCAAGCTAGTGGACATCACCACCATATCTTGTAGGACTGAATTCTTCTACAAAATGTATGAAGACCTCATTTTTGTAGGTCCTGCACCTCTTGCCAGTCAGCTGCACTGGATCCATCCCAGATCCAGGCCGGCTGTGGGACAGAAAATCTTCCCTACACAACATTTCAAGAAGAAACTCTACCTCCTCTGGGAACTGCTGGCAACCGCTTCATCCAGGATCCCGTTCCCACTGTTGACATGCTGGATCCTGGAGCCGTCCGAGATTGACTTCTGTGAAGGAGAGAGGAGAGAGGAATGGGTGCTCTGACGCCCACTTGATCTTTCCAGGGCGTCTGGGAGGCAAACGTCACACCTCCTTCAAAGGGACCTTAACAGATGCGCTTAAAGCAGGAAGTGGCTCCTTTGCACCTCAAAAGGGTGCTGGGGACGCTCCCCCACAGAACTGGGCCCCTGCAGTTGCGTTGCTGACTAAAAGAGACACTTCCTGTTCTCATATTGCTTTTCTTGATGATGCATCTAAGCTACTATTTAGAGTCTTGCAATATATATCTATAGCTATCTCATTGAAACTTGATTTTTTAAAATTTTTGTCTTTATATTTTCTTTTCATTCAGCTGATTTATATGTGTGTGTGTGTGTGTGTGTGTGTGTGTGTGTGTGTGTGTTTATTTTAGTCTATTTTTACACTCATTGGTTTTGGTTTCTCTTTCCCCACCACAAAGAGAGTGCATGCTTCCTGAAGTACCAGGTCTGAACGGAAGCTCCAGCGCGTGGGACCTTCCTTAAAGAACAAGGCCCTGCCCTGCCAGAATGTCATGGGTGGCAGAATGGAGGGCAATGCCTTTGGGGAAGAGATGGCTGCCCCTTCGGTCTCCGATAGAGATCGACCAGCCTTGAGTGGGAGCCCAGGTACACCACAAGAAGCCAGTCCTAAAACCAATGTCAGCGAATGGGACCTACAAACTGGACACACTTTCATGGCCATTTATTTCATGGGTGCCATTGTGTCAGAGCGAATGGAAACACATAGGAATGGTATCTGTTTCCATTCATTCAAAAAATAAATGCTCAGAGAGGAACCAAACCCCAAAATCTACTGAAGCCCAGAGATCAGCCTCCCCACCACCCCCCATTCCTGGGGAGCTGGGTGAGATCCTAGGTATTAGACCATTTGGAGTCACAGGATCCCGGATGAGAGTCAGGCCTCTTGCTGTAAGGGACACGGTGGTTTCACATTCAGGGGAGGTGCTTTTAGATCAGAGAAGCCTAGCTAGGTTTCTCTCTTTGCTGGGAAGAGCTACTGGCCGTCTGATGCAGCCTCGTGTTTTGAGGGCCCTTCTGCTCCTCAACTACATGCTAAGCCAAGCCGGAAAGGGGGTGATGTGGAGCCGAGCAGGGGCAGAGGGGAAGGAGTGCCCAATCTGCCCCAAGGAAGACTTCCCCACTCTAGTTCCCCTCCAGACTGCTCCCTTTCTGGACATGTTTTGTGCTTGGTGGTACAGAAGAAAATCAAAGTCTGGAACCCTGCGGGGAGGGAGTGATTTGGGGCAGGAGAGCGGAATGAAGAAGCGAGGGGTGGAAGGCAGGTAGAGACACCCCTCTTCCCTCTCAGCACTTCCCATCCCCCAATTTCCCATGCTACTTCCTCCATAGGGAGGGGCTTCCACCTTGGCATGAGTGACTTGTAGTTGAGCCCCGATGGTCACTCATCCCACCCACCCAATTCACGGCTACTACCACTGCAAATTTCGAAGCCTATGGCTTTGCAAGACAAGTTCTCAAAACGTTCCTCCCACCTGCTCAGACTGGGTCTCCCGCACTCCCTCTAGACTCGCTTCAAGTGGGGTCTCTCCCACCCCCTCCCAGCCCTGCCATGTACGGACTGGATTTCCATCCCTTACCAGTGACCATTTGCTGGTTTCGGTCACGGAGCGCTGTTCGTTAATCTCCTGTGGCTGGAAGTCACTGAGAGGAGAAAAAAGACAAAAGACACAAGGGAGTGAGTGTGTCGAAGGAACCCCGAGTACCCAGTTTCCAACAAGGGACAGCCGGATGCCTCGTGGCAGGGCGTGGAGGCAAGAACTGTGAGATGGAAAATTCCTTATTGTTCTCTACTGCTGAAATTGTGGAGTCTCTTATCTGCCAAGGACAGACAGGGTGGGGGAAGAGGGTCCGGGTGTTGCAAACCTCATTAGCATAGGCGTCGAATGATCGGCTTATTCCCAACTGTAACTGTTCTGTTTCTTGGAATGTGGATGTGTCTTCTCTTAATTTGCTTATCTGTCTGCTGAAGAACCGAAACTTAGGGCAAAGTCCCGCCTCAAGGCAAACACATGTGTAAATGTAATGAATCAATTGGTCCCTCGGGCTGAATGGGGGACGCCCAGCTGTGTAACAATGCCAAGGTATAAAACCCCAAGGCACTGGGTATTTGGTGCGTTTTTCCTGGTAGGCTGCGAGGCACCGGAAAAAGCCACCAGCGCTGGTTTTGGTTCCATAAATGGTGACTATTGCTTCCTTCAATCATCCTTGTCTGTCTGGTTTGTGGTAACTGGGGTCTCCCAGGTAACATAAACTGGTGCCGTGACTCGGATGGTCGGCTGGTGATTACCTGCTCATCGGTGGTTGCTTGGGGGGTCCCTTTCTCACGTCGTGGGAGAGCAACCCTTCGGCGCCACTTCTCCTGTTGTAAGAAGGAAGGTTTTGACCCCCGGCGGCATGAGACACAGACTCCCAAGCTCACCGAAGACGGGCGCGGAACGAGGCACACCAACGCAGGCATCCGGACAGGTGGAGTATTAAGGGTCTCGAGACAAAGGGGGACCGGGGAATCGCCCACCCTGTGTCAAGAGCCGCTGCGGGCAGAGGGCACTGCCTAAAAGCAGGACGGGCTCTGGGAGGAAAAAAAGGGAGGTTGTGTGTGACTGTGTGCAGTTTGCAAGGATTTGGTGAGTGCAGAGGGGGACCCCACAGGGGGAAACCCACCGTGAAAGTGGCCTTGCAGTGGCAAGGCGGGACTCCTGAGTAAGTTCGACGGGAAGGGGACCCAAATCGGAGGTGCAGGCGTGAATTTGTCTGTTCATAATCCCTTTTGTGTCTCACTGCGGGACCCCTCACCCGCAGTCTGTTCCCTTCTCCTACTTGTCTGTTTGTCTGGAGTGAAAGAGAGCACAATTCTGTAAGCATGGGTGGGGGAGGCTCGAGAGCATGCACCCCACTGAACTGCATGGTCCAGAACTTTAAAAAGGGCTTCACAAGAGACTATGGCGATCCACCTTGTAAACCTGAAATCCTGGTCAGACACTGTACACTGAACTGGCCAGCCCAAAGTTCAACTTGGCCAGCAGATGGGAGTTTCGAGATAGAAGAAATCTGCAAAGTCCATATAACAGTGACTGAAAGCCACCCTGACCAGTATGCATACATAGACCAATGGATGTTGAACGCCATAGAGGGGCCAAAATGGCTACGGGACTGTAGGAAGAAACAGGGAGCAAAGACAGTGCTGGCGCTCCGCACCAAGAGCACAGGCAAGCCACAGAAAACGGAGGGGGAAGGGGCCTCAGCCCCGTGGCTGCCACCACCTCCACCCCAGCTCCTAGAGACTGAGGAAGAGCCAGAACTACCACCACCGCCTCCTCCCTACAACCCACTGTACCCCAAAGTCCCACGTGGCCCACCCTATCCCCTGAGGTAGACAGAGGAGCGGATACGGCAGGCAAAAGCGAAAGAAGAAGAAGAGGCTAAAAGAAAGGAGGCGCAGGAACGGCTAGAATGGGAAAGGAAGAAGGAGGCTGAGATACAGGAGCGAGAAGAGGTGGCGGAAAGGGAGTTCAAGCTACTACAAGCTAGGATGGAGGAACTGGAGAAGGCAAAGAAGGAACTAGAGAAACAGCAGCCAGGTCCAGAAGAAGAAGGGGGGGGGGGGCAACCATGGCCCCTCTATGAGTAACCACCTTCCCAGGGGAGAAAGGAGAAGCACTGTATCAGTACCAGTACGTGCCTTTCTCATCCTCAGACCTGCTAAACTGGAAGCGCACAACTAAGCCCCTTACGGAAGACCCAAGAGAGATGCTGGAACTTTTTGAGACGATTATGCGCACCCACCGTCCCACTTGGGGAGATATACAGACACTGATGGTGACTCTGCTGTCCTCGGAAGAGCGGGGATGAGTCCAAGAGGGAATGAAAAAGGCATTAGACGAACATGCAAAGAAGCTCAAAAGTGGGACAAATCCAAAGGAGCTGTACGAGCTCTACTTAGTGACCAAAGACCCAAACTGGCATCCGGGTGTGGGAAAGGGTGAAGATTTCCTGACTAAGTATCGAGACCTATACTTAGATAGAGGGCATGAAGGCAGCGGGCCGAAGAAATGTTAATCTCGCCAAAGTGTCAGAAGTCTTGCAGGGACCACAGGAGGCGCCCGGCATGTATATGGAGCGGCTGAAGGCAGCCTACAGCCAATGGAAGAGCATTGACCCAGATGATGCAGGGAATCGGGGGTGTCATGTCCCCTAGCTCTAACAGCGAGGAAGAAAGGGAAGCTGTCGGCATTTCAGCCGAGTCTGGAATGTCTGAAGGGCAGAGCCCGACTGCAGTGGAATTAGCTGACGGTTCAGAACAGACTCAACAGCCTGAACCAGCAGAAAATGTCAGCGACCAATCGGGGGATGATTTAGGCATTGGAGCTGCACCGACGCCACAGCAACGCAGGTATTTCAAACGCAGGTCACAACTGGAGGAGGTGCGGAGGAGCAAGCGCCTGTTATCGAAGGCTGACAAGACGTAAATCCTGACACCTGGGAGCTTTCGACTGGCTCCATAAATTGGAGCCTCTGACTCCCACTCATTGCTGAGTTTCAACAATTGTCATTCACCCACAGCAAGCAGCCGAGCCGTGTACTTCGCTGGCCTTGGGCCAGACCTTGACAGGGGGCAGATCAACATGACTTTCATAGCCCAAGCCCAGAAGGACATTCGCCGAAAGCTGCAGAAGAAAGAAGAAGCAGTGGACATGCCTGAGGAGATGCTATTGGGATTAGCCAGGAATGTATATGCAAATAGAGATACAGAGGAAGAAAAGCAGCAGAAGGCTGCCGTTGTGATGGCAGCGGCCATCAGAGGGGAACTGCCAGGCAGACGGGGACGAGGTGGCAGTGGCAGTACCAGAGGGCGAGGGTGAGGAGGCAGAGGAGCCTACCAAGAGCGCCTAGGCCGTGACCAATGTGCCATCTGCAAGAGACATGGCCACTGGAAGAATGAGTGCCCGGAAAGACCTGAGGAGGAAAATGCAGACAGGGGGCACAGAGCGTCCCGAGTGATGGCTGGACGTGTGGAGGAGACAGAATGACGGGGCCAGGGTTCGCTGCACCAATTACCACTCTCCCCAGAACCCACGGTGACTTTGACTGTACAGGGGAAGAAGGTGCCATTTATGATTGACAGCGGGGCCACTATTTCGGCCATTCAACAACCTATGGGAGAGAAGACAGCCCTCAAATTGCCAATACAGGGGGCCACAGGTCGCAGTAACTCCAGACCTATTTTTGATGTGGACAATTGCAGTCTCAAGGGAAATACCTTTAGGCATCAATTCGTGTGGCTCCCCGACTGCCCTATGAATTTATTGGGAAGGGACATTTTGTGTAAGCTACAAGCTACCCTGACTTTTGCAAAAGACGGAAGCTTCACCTTCGAAACGCCACAAGGGGGAGACGTTTGCACAATAGAAATGCCCAAAGAAAAGGCCTGGAAGTGGAAAGCCTGGTGGGACGGGAAACCGGAGGCCACCCAAGTCTTGATAGCGCAAGACATGGCAGGAAGCTTGCCAGTACCACAAGAGGTTTGGGCTGAAAATGGAGGATTTGGGCTAGCTGTTAACCAACCCCCTGTGTGCATTCGAATGAAGCCAGGAGCCACACCTGCCAACATACCACAATACCCAATTTCAGAGGAGAAAAGAAAGGGAATTCAACCAACCATCACCGCCTATCTCAAAGAGGGAATACTGCAAGAATGCCGGTCTGCATGGAATACCCCACTCTTTCCGGTGGAAAAGCGGGAACCTGGGCGCTACAGACCAGTGCAAGACCTGAGGGCGGTGAATGCAAGAGCTGAGAGTGCTGAAGCCATGGTGAAATATTTGCTCAATGACCACCTGCCCGCCCACGGACTGCCAATTCAGATCAACTCAGACAATGGAGGGGCTTTTGTCAGCAAGGCAGTGCAAGATGTCTCTAGGGCCCTTGGGAGCCACTGGAAATTCCATTCTGCTTGGCGGCCCCAGAGTTCCGCCAAGGTGGAGCTCATGAACAGAACAATCAAAGATCAGTTAGCCAAGCTGATAGAACTAACGCAAATGAACTGGGTGGCTCTTTTGCCTTATGTGCTGTTTAAAATTAGGAAGACCCCAAGAGGCAAGGAAAAACTTACTCCATTTGAAGCCATGTATGGCAGGGCATCACCCATTCTCCGCGTCCCAGACGGAGATCGCCCGCCCTCTACAGCTCAGTGGGCTAAAGTTTTGCACGATGTACGCAGCTCCCTACAAGAGACAATTCCCATTCCAATAATCGACCCTGTGCATTCATACGAGGTGGGGGACTGGGTGTGGGTTAAGAAGTGGAATGTGGAACCGCTGAAGCCCAGATGGGGAGGCCCGTATCAAATTCTGCTAATCACTCCTACTGCTTTAAAATGTGCAGGAATTAAGGCGTGGGTCCATCACACCAGGGTTAAGCGGGCGGAGGCGCCCATTTCGTGGCTTCCACAGAGGACCGGAGAGACGAAGCTGAAGATCCGCCGTCTACCCTGAGTCTACCCCCTGCTACACCCTACCGGGAACGGGTGCACGTCTTCGCACGGGTCCAAGGTACGACTTTTGGACGTCCCTACTGTGTGCCCAATACCGGAAGCGGCCACTCTACGTACGGACCACCGGAGGGGGAGGCGAGAGGGGAGAGCCTTTTTCTACCTGGACATGTGGGTTCGGGCATTGTTAACTCTGTGGGTAATGGGAACGGGCACCCCATACCAAGTTTCCCACCCGAAGGTCCCGGGGCTCCAGACTGTGATCGGAGCTACATCTCTTAAAGACTGCTGGGTTTGCACCCATGGAGATATACACTCTGAGGAAAAGGTTGCTCTGGTGGTGGGCCCGGTATCCCTCGCTTGGTGGGTGCAAAAACCCAGAGTCACTTGGTGTTCGCCATGGATTAGCACCACTGATTTGGCATGGCGCCCGGACACAAGGGGGGGAACTGTCAGCCCTACCGCTATGTGAGGGAATGGAAACGCAATTGGTATTCAAAAGGGGTGCCCGAATATGAAGTGGAATCCTTGCTGGGACAACATCCCATCTGTATTCAGAATGTTGGCAGTACAGGACCCAGTCTGGGAGCAATTCCACATGCCCATTGCGCTCACACCTGGTCATTTGATAAATCTCTTGGCGAGTTCACACCGTTGCTGGACGATCATGGACCTGACCAGGAGGAATGTGATGGGGATGATCCCGCTGTGGGAAGGTATTTTGGATTGTATGGGGGGGGGGAGATGACACTCACCTCCGTCACTCTGTTCAATTTTACTAGTGGCCCCTGGCGGGAGGAGTCAAAATTTTTATGGAATCACACTCTGTATGTACATGATCGGTTGGGCATTCTAGTCAACAAAACACAGACTAAGCATGACACGTGTGACAGTAAACTTAACACATGGGAATCCCCTTTCTGGCACATCTGGTTAAGTATAACATGTGCGCACCACAAAGACCCTAACGTGACTCTCTCCTGGTTTGGGGGCCGGTCCAGCAAATCCGGACCTTTCAGCCTAGACGGGGAGTGTGCCACAGCCCTGAATATAGGGGAACGGAAGGTGGGGCCAGGAGAGTGGGAGACAGGGGACGTTCTGACCCTGTCCTTGCGAGAGCCTGGAATGTCCTGGCTCTGTGGGAGAAATGCGTACAAAGCACTACCACAAGGCTGGAATGGTCGATGTGCCCCTGCCTACCTAGCACCCAAGGTAGAGCTTTGCAAAAGCCTAAATGCCTCTGAAGTTTTAAATACGGGCAGTTTCCTGTACCGCGCGAGGCGTGGCGCAGAAAACCCCCTTGTGGTTCGAAACACCGGGTTTCATCAGGCCTGGCGAGCCATACTACCAGGTCTTGGTGTAATTGAACTAGAACAAGCAGTTAAAAACATCTCAAAGGAAATGGAAAAGTCCTTTAATAACCCACTGAAAATGTTAATGGAAGTTCAACAGGAGGTTGATTCCCTATCAAAGGCGGTAGTACAAAACAGAAAGGCGCTTGATATCCTTGCTGCTCAGCAAGGGGGTGCTTGCGCCTTAATTGGGGAAAAATGCTGTTACTATGTAAATAACCAAGGCAAAATTGATCAAGAGGCGGCAAAGTTGAAAGAGTCCATCCAAGTCTTTCATAGCATCGGTCAGCCCGCCTCCGAATGGGGGATGTGGCAGTGGCTCACAAGTTGGCTGCCCGACCTTGCCTGGTTAAAATCATGGTTTATTGTCTTCATTGTCATTGTGATTATCTTGCTTATGTTACCCTGTGTGATCCCTTGTTTAACTAGAATAATAGAATCTGCTGTCTCTGCTATAGTCAGGAAAGAAGCTGCCCCACACATAATGGCAATGTACTCCAGTCTGCCTGTAAAGGAAGAGCCCTGAAATGGGCTCTTGAGGGGGGAGATGTGAGATGGAAAATTCCTCCTTGTTCTCTACTGCTGAAACTGTGGAGTCTCTTATCTGCCAAGGACAGACAGGGTGGGGGAAGAGGGTCCGGGTGTTGCAAACTTCATTAGCATAGGGGTCGAATGATCGGCTTATTCCCAACTGTAACTGTTCTGTTTCTTGGAATGTGGATGTGTCTTCTCTTAAGCTGCTTGTCTGTCTGCTGAAGAACCGAAACTTAGGGCAAAGTCCCGCCTCAAGGCAAACACATGTGTAAATGTCATGAATCAATTGGTCCCTCGGGCTGAATGGGGGACGCCCAGCTGTGTAACAATGCCAAGGTATAAAACCCCAAGGCACTGGGTATTTGGCGCGTTTTTCCTGGTAGGCCGCGAGGCACCGGAAAAAGCCACCAGCGCTGGTTTGGGTTCCATAAATGGTGACTATTGCTTCCTTCAACCATCCTTGTCTGTCTGGTTTGTGGTAACTGGGGTCTCCCAGGTAACAGAACCCTCCCCCTCCCTGCAACATTCATGGACTTTCTTTAGTTTAATCTAATTGATATATCGCCAGGGGCGTAACTACTATTAGGCAAGGGGAGGAGGGGGCCTGGGGGCCCCAGAGACTCCTCGCATGACTCCCCATTGCCCCCTGCCCAGCCCCAGGTCCCCTCAGCCACTTGCCCTGCTTGCCCGCCTCTCTCCTGCTTGTCCTCCCGGCCGGCAATCGAGGCACCAGACCAGCTGCCAAGGAAGAGCTGCTTTCCTCCCGGGCGCCTCTCAGCTGACCGGCGGGTGGCGGGGCTTGCAGGGAGGCCTCCGTGTAGGCCCCAGTGAAGCCTGAACTGAAGTAGGCTGGCAGGGAGGCCCCAAGCAAGGAAGGAGGCAGGCAGGCAGGCAGGGTGGCCCCCAGAGCTCTCTGCAGCAGACCCTCCGCCCAGCCCAGCATTTGCCAGGTAGAACCTGAACTCCTTTTTGTGGTCACCACCCCCTCACCCCCCCCCCCAATATTTAGGGATCTGCTTGCCATAGGGCTTTGATATGGACGGGGGGGGGGGGGGAGACTGAGAAGTCTCTGAATATTTAATTTAAAACAGCTTGGGAAATTTGCTGGCTTAAAAAAAAAGCCCTATAAGTGGCTTGTTTCATGGCAGAAAATTAGAAAAACTTCTGGAACAAAAAATACTATATTCATTCATTCATTGATAAATGCACTTATGCTCAAGTTCTTTTGCAACCCAGAAGGTCTGAGTGAGAACTGTGAAGCATGTGTGGTGCTTTTATTTTATTTTATTTTTCTTGGGTGTGAACGGCTCCCCAAGAACTCGCAGGGACTTCAGGGTCAATCTGGCCAACCTGGGAATGCAGCACCTCCATTCCAGAGGAGAGGTGTGTTAAAGGGCTTTAAAAGCCTCCTGTGAAAAACCTCCTGCAATCAGACTTTACCGAATTTGTTCAAAATTCTGAGAAAACAGACATAGGCTCACCCTGCATGGTTGAAAGTCTCCTTTGCTAATCTGCAGCGAGGGTCCCATTTTAATAATTAGTGTTTCTAGTGTGTTCTGGGCATTAAATGTAGCACAAATATATAGTTCTCAATGTATATCACTATATATTGTGAAGTGTTTGTGTGTGTATTCAGTGAAATGTATTTCCAGGCAGCAGACTTATTTTGAAATATCAGACTTAAATCCTTGGGATCCTGGGGTGTGCGGAGGCCCTGGACTTTGAGGCGGGGGGGCCCATTTTAAAATCTGGTCTCTGGGCCCACTCCAACCTTGCTACACCCCTGTATGTCGCCTAGTGTGAAAACCTCTAAAACATCTCAGCTCCGCTGGTTGGGGTTTGGAGAGTGGCTGCTGGTCAGAGTAGACCACCATGAAGCGAGTAGATCAATGGTCTGACTCAGCACCACCTGTTCCGAGGGGCTGCCACGACCTCCTCCTCTGCCCCCCAGAGGGGCTTCCACTGCTCCCCACCACAACTGCTCCCTTTCCCCTGCTGCCACTCAAGGAGGCACCAGGGGATCCAGCCCTGAAGAAGCAGCCAGCCACACCCTGGCTCCAGTCTCCCGCTCTGGGTGGCTGCAGGGCTCACCTGGAATCCAGGCACTGAGAAATGGTGGGCCAGGCACACCAGCCCATGGGGCCTCTCAGCCCCCCAGTCCTGGCAGAGCAGACTAGGGGACCCTGCCCCATTGGAAACCCTAGAGAGCTCCATGTGCATGAGAACCCTGCCTCGCCTCCTGTGCCTGAACCCCTGGAGCCACCCCCAAAGCCCAGGTAGTTCAGACTGATGGGCTTTGGAGACCCCTTGGCCTGCCCTTGCTGTCATTCCTTTCTGTCTGGTGCTTCTTGTGAACAGGGACCTCTTTGGGGGGGGGGCAGCTTATGAAACCCTGGCAGGGGCCATGTTTCTTAAAAGGGTCCAAAGTGGTCTTCAAATCCATGGTGCCATCCATCGAGACGGCCCGGATAACCCAGGAGGAGCAGGAGAACGTACCTGAGTGGAGCCACAGGAGTAGCGCCATCAAGGCTGCCCACGCCGCGGAGTAAGGGGCCTCCTTCTCCCTTGTCCTGTCCAGGAGAGAGGAGAGCAGGAGTGAGGATGGGCTGGGCCAGTCTGTTCGGACACACCGGGGTCAGCCCAAAGGGACCAGGAGGGACTCACTTCCGAGATTTCTCACCATGACCCAAACCGCTTTGAGAACTTTGGTGGTCGCCACCCCCCACCCATTGAACCTGTTTGAGGCAGGGTGGTGAGCCCTCCCGCTGGTCCCCTTGCCAGAGGAGGCCACGTTCAGCACTCCCTGGTGGCCCCAAAGGGACAACCTTTGGCGTGAGCAGCAGGAGAGACCGCAACGCCCTCCTGTCACCAGTCCGGTCCAGAGGCTCCCAGGGCAGCAGCGGAACCTCCATCCCCATCAGGATCGTCGGAACCCCAGCGCCATGGCAACCAGGTCAAGATACCCAGCCCTGGGATACAGCTCAGCAACGGCCACTTTTTGAATCTAAGCAAGGACTTCTGCGGCTACGCATATTTCTAGACCACTCTCCAACCAAAAGACTCCAAGCGGATGACAGGCACAGAGAAAGGAACCGAGAACACCTGAATGAGATGATGTCCTGTCCCCAAAGGGCTCTCAGTCCAAAAAGAAACCTCAAGCCGATGGCAGCAAGACCACGGGAGGAGGGATGCTGGGCTGGGGCTGGAGAGGGCCAGTTGCTCCCCCCTTGCTCAATAGGAGAGTCTCACCACCTGGGAAGGTGCCAACTCTCTCACTAATCCTGCTGCTGTGACTTCTGAAGGGGGAAGCTGCCTGCCGGGAGCTCGGAGAGGCCAGGAGTCCTTCCCCCGCTCTGTACAGGTGGCTCCATTCTGTGCTTCCTCGCGGGAAGATAGAGGTCCTGGAGGAGGGAGGGGGCTGAGGGAGCTCTGAGCCATCCATGGGGGGCTTGTGCTCCATGAAGACCCAGTGAACGTGCCCTGGGCCAGTTCATTCATGCCCACATGGGTCAGCCCAAAGGGGCCAAGAGGGACTTCCTAAATGTCTCCACCTTGACCCAGATCCGACCCCTGGGGGTCACCTGCCACCACATGGACCTATTTGGGGCAGGGCGGTGGACACTCACTCTGGACTCCTTGCCCGAGGCCATCTTCTGCGCTCCCTCGCGGCCCAAATGGGACGGAAATTTGCCGTGAGCAGCAGGAGAGGCCAGAAAGTCCTCCTGCCAACGGTCGAGTCCAGACAGTTTGAAGGCAGCAGCGGAACCTCCAGCCCCATGGCGACCGGTAAACACTCCCGGCCGGGGACCCCCCCCCCAGCAACTGCCATATTTGGATCTAAACAAGGATGGCAGAACTCCATGGCCCAGTGGTGGGCACGAGGCACCCACAGGCAGGGTTGCCAACTCTCTACCTGGTCCTGCTCCTGTGACTTCAGAAGACACCTGACATGCAAAGCTTAAGCCAGTGAAGCAGTTTCCCATCTCTTTAGGCTAAGAATGGCTTCTCCTGCTCAAACTGGTCAAGCTTTTGCTCCGAGCAGAGGAGCCAGGCTACATCAAGAGGGGGCAATTCCCATCCTCCACAAAGTGCCACTTGGCAGATCTTGCCGTTTCTACCTCCCCTCCATCCCCCTCCACAACGTTTCATTTCTTTTATATCCTAGTTTTAGTTTAACAATATCAAAGAGGCTTACAAACAATAAAACCCGTATTATCACATTCTAAGCTACCGAGGAAGAGGCCTTCCAAAACAAGGAGGTCATCATCACCATCGATCCAAAGAGGGAGTGGGGGAGTGAGGGAGGGAGAAGGCCTCTCTGCAGGGGTGTTGCTGGAGACTTGAAGTGTTCCCGAGCCTGACCCCTTTGGAGCATCCAATGCAGGCATAGCCGGCAGCTCCCAAGAATGACCAATGTTTTTTTAAAGCCACCTAATGGCCCAGCAAGGAAGCAACCTGCCTAGAGAGCAGGAGGCTGTTGGTTTGAATCCCTGCTGGTGTGTTTCCAGACAATGAGAAACCCCTATATTGGGCAGCAGCTCAGAGAGGTCAGGAGCTCCTTCTCCAGCTCTCTGCAGGTGGCTCCACTCTGTGCTTCCTCGCTGGAAGAGGTCCTGGAGGAGGGGGGGGCTGACCCATCGATGAGGGGCCGGTGCTCCATGAAGACCCTGTGAAGATGGGCTGGGCCAGTCCCTTCCTGCCCACCATGGTCAGCCCAAAGGGGCCAGGACAGTGTCGCTTCCTAAATGTCTCCACCTTGACCCAAATCCGACCCCTGGGGGTCACCTGCCACCACATGAACCTATTTGGGGCAGGGCGGTGGACACTCACTCTGGACTCCTTGCCCGAGGCCATCTTCTGCGCTCCCTCGCGGCCCAAATGGGACGGAAATTTGCCGTGAGCAGCAGGAGAGGCCAGAAAGTCCTCCTGCCAACGGTCGAGTCCAGACAGTTTGAAGGCATCAGCGGAACCTCCAGCCCCATGGCGACCGGTAAACACTCCCGGCCGGGGACCCCCCCCCCAACAACTGCCATATTTGGATCTAAACAAGGATGGCGGAACTCCATGGCCCAGTGGTGGGCACGAGGCACTCACAGGCAGGGTTGCCAACTCTCTACCTGGTCCTGCTCCTGTGACTTCAGCAGACGCCTGACATGCAAAGCTTAAGCCAGTGAAGCAGTTTCCCATCTCTTTAGGCTAGGAATGGCTTCACCTGCTCAAACTGGTCAAGCTTTTGCTCCGAGCAGAGGAGCCAGGCTACATCAAGAGGGTGCAATTCCCATCCTCCACATAAGTGCCACTTGGCAGCACTGGCCCTTTCTATCCTCCCTCCATCTCCCACTCCACTCCCAGTGCAGAATTCTCAGGGCCTAGTGGTGGGCATGGGGCACAAGCACCCAGGGTTGCCAACTCTCTAACCAATCCTGCTCCTGTTCCTTTAGAAGATACCTGGTTACAGAAATTAAATTGCCAAAGGTTTTCCCATGTCTGCATTTCCATGACACCAAAAGCTTCAGCTGCTTAATTTTTGAATGTCAAGACATTTTTAAAGGCACAGGAGCCAGGCCAGTAAAAAAGGTTGGCAACCCTTCAGATTGGGATCCAGACTGAAGTCTGTTCCTGAGCACACATGGCTGGGTGACAACAGGGCCGTGCCTTTCCTCCAAGGGGCAGGAGGAATCTTCCCAACATTTGGACCCCCAGATCTCCAGAGAAGTCAAGGGAGACGTCTCCACCACACAGGTGTTACGGTGCCTGAAGGAGAGGCTGCTAATACATTTGGATCATAGAGTTTCTGAGGAGCAGAAACCTTGGCAGAGCGGGGGGGGGTGTTTGTAAAAGGGGGTCCGGGCCAGGAATCTCCTCCTTTCTGGATCATAGCAGGGCTGCCCTCCGAAGGCCATTGTGGCCAGTAAGCCAGGCGCAGCAGATGGCCAGTCAAGTCTCACGTCCTGCTAGATGTTTCACAGGTCTACTGGCTTGGCGCCATGACGCCTTCAGGCCCCTGGGAGGAAAGAAGCAACAATTGTGTCAGGCACATTTCAGGGCAATCACACTCAGACACGCGCACACACACGGATGGCGCTACTATGTTGTCATTCTGTGAACCCATTCTTCTGTGGCTTGTCACACAACAAGGAGCATCTGGAACTCACCGATACAGCACACAATAGACCCATCCGTCCCCACAGCAATGGTGCCTCGCAGAGCAATCCGTTCTGTTTCTTTATTTATTGTTAAATTTCTAGACCTCTTTTCATTAAAACCATCTGAAGGTGGGTCACACAAAAGTTAACACAAGACTACAAAAATCACACAATTAAAATATCATTTGTTTGTTTATTATTTTAATTATTTAACATATCCCTATACCACCCAAAACTTGCATCTCTGGGTGGTTTACAATTAAAATAATATAAACATTAAAATCATTAACATTCAAATAATTTAAAACCCAACATTAAAAGTATTAAAACTATACAGCTAATTCAAAGCCTGGGTGAACAAATATGTCTTCAGTGCTTTTTTAAAAGTTGCCAGAGATGGGGAGGCAAGAATATCAGCAAAAAGATAAAAATACAGATCTGATGAAAAGATTTTAAAACAAGCATAATATAACCATAAAAGATGCAAAGCAACAGCAATAGAAACAGAGGCTATTCCCACGATTGCAGAAAATCGGGCTGCGAGCCTGGTGGTTCTTGAGCGGGTCACAGTATTATCAATTTTGTTACTACCCATTTTGCTACCTCAAGACCACCAGTTGCTGCAGCATATGTAGATTTGGAGAGGGGACGCAATGGAGGCACGAAAAATATTTTATGCTAGTATCCATTCTGGATTATATGCATTTTGGATGGTATTCATGGGGAAGGATCCAGCTAGAGTTAAGCACAATGAAAGCCCGTTGCTTTCAATGGGAGAGTTGAGTCTGTGCATTGAAATATTGGCGCTTACAAGGGTTTAACGTTTGTCCCTGCTAACTTGGCAAAGAGGCACCTTTTTAACGTGGCGATTCTCTTTGATTGAGCAGGGGGAGAGTAACTGGCCCTCTCCACCCCCAGCACAGGACCTCCAGTGACTGTTGCTGGTGTCTATCTCATGTTGTTTTTTTTAGATTGTGAGCCCTTTGGGGAGTGGGAGCCCTTTGATTTATTTATTATTTCTCCAAGTAAATCGCTTTGGAAGCTTTTGTTGATAAGTAGGATATAAATATTTGTCATTGTTGTTTATGTTTAACTTTGGCTGGACCAAGCCCATAATTTGTGCATTTTTTGATATATTTTTTTCATAAATATAGTTTATCTTGATGTCTTCATCAAGGTGGGGGGAGGGCAAACTAGTAAGCTCCCTTGAGTTGGCAAAAAGAGAGAGAGAAAGCTTCCAGCACTGAACAGCAGCCTTCTGTTTTTGCAAAGAGAATGCCTTAAACCTCACATTTTCCGTCATGGTGTTTGTTGGAGACTGGGGCCAAAAGTCTCCTTGGAACAGCTGAGCCATGCAAAACAATAGTAAAAATCAGAGTCATGGTGATGTGTGAAATTTCCTCAGAGTTCTAGGTGGTGGCAGAATGTGGGGTGGGGTGGGGTAGTGGGGGGAGAGGGAAGGGGGTGGCACCTGCGGTTTCTGGCTGGAGCAAAGGGATCCCCACACTGGAATGGAACTTGCAGATGTCCCCTCATTCCTGAGACTGAAGTTGTAAAAACAGGGTTCCACTTAGAGAAAGTGAAGACAAGATGATGAGAGAGTCACTTGATTCTTTATTTTTATTTATTTTTATTATTATTATTTTTATTTTTTATTTTAATTGCAAATAATTCTGCAGAATAAGCTGTTGCAGGGATTCTCAGCTTTGAGTCCCCAGATGTGGTTGGACTACAATTCCCATCATCCCCAGCCACGATGGGAGTTTATGGGAGGAGAGCTGGTTTTGTGGTAGAAAGCATGCATTGTTCCCTTTGCCAAGCAGGGTCCACCCTGGTTTGCATTTGAGTGGGAGACGACATGTGAATAGTGTAAGATATTCCCCTTAGGGGATGGGGCCGCTCTGAGAAGAGCATCTGCCTCCTTGCATGCGAAGGTTCCAAGTTCCCTCCTTGGCATCTCCAGGTAGGAGTGAGGGAGACTCCTGCCTGCAACCTTGAAGAAGCCGCTGCCAGTCTGTGTAGACAATACTGCACTAGATGGACCAATGGTTTGACTCAGTAGAAGGCAGCTGCCTATGTTCCTATGATGGCCAAATGGCTGGGGATGATGGGCACTGTAGTCCAACAACACCTGGGGACCCAAGGCTGAGCACCCCTGGGAGTATGTCACAAAAGGCAAAGCCCCATAATAGTTATACATGGAGGGCTCTGCATAAACCAGGTGCTGAATCACTCCCCCACTCCCCACTGAAAGCCGTTTCCCAGCAGATCTAGCAACTGACATGGGCTCTACCGAAATTGCATCCAGCTTTCCAGCCCACTGTGGGAAGCTAGTAGAGGTTTGGAAAGACGAGCTGAAATTCCTCAAGGAGGTGTGGAGGTTTAGCAGATCCCTAATGTACAGCTTTGCGTGAAAGAAAAGCCACTGGCACATGGGATGTTGGCGTGGGAAGGAAGGGGCCTCGGAGGTCTCCAGCCCTCCGCCTTTGGTATCCAGCCACCAGCCCAGCTCTCTCGCTGCATCTTCTGCCTCTGGCCCTTCATCAGCTTGCTGTTCCTCAGCCATGCCTCTGGCCTCATTGTCCGCATCTGATACCCACCCTTGGCTGATCCTCTGCTCTTTGCCTCCTGGCACCCCACGGGACCTCCCCCTCTGGCCTGTCTGGGTGCTCGGCCAAGATGGGGCAACAACTGTGAACAGGATCCTGTTCAGGATCCAGATGTTGTACTCTGGGGAACCCAGCCACACATAAGTCAGGGCTCTGCCTTCTGGGGATTTTGCAGCTCTCTCTGAGGTGGCCAGAGCAAGCTGGTGGGAGATTAGAGAGTCCATGGTCGCCTTTCCCCATGCTTTGGTCGAGTCCACACAGTTGTCTGAATCTAGGTTTAATTCCGGTTATTGTCATGAGTGTCATTGTGTGACTCCACTCCAAGGCAAGCATCTCAGCTTCAGCTTGGGCCATAATCCATCTTGGCACGGGTTCCCGCAATCAATCTAATGTTGGTAACCCACATTAAACCTAGGTTTGGATGCCAGTGTAAATCAGGCCTTTCTTTGTTGCTGCTTGTCCTAGTTCTCTTTCAATTGCTTTTTCTATCAGGGGATTGGAAGGGGAGGAGCCATTGGCTAGCAAAGGAGAGATCAGATAAGCAGCAGTAAAGAATGGATGGGAAAAGGTGATCAGGGGCACGACAATACCCTCCAGCAATCACTGCCTCTCTCCAAGGAAGTTTTCAGATTTATCAATGGGCAAAGCTAGCTTGCATGTGTCTGCTCAGGGGATACAGTTAGCTGCTAAGGAAGAACCTGGATTGATGATTGACTCTGCTAAGGGACATCCTGGGAAGAAGCCTAGAGCCCGATTCAGAAATGTATGCTGTGCAAATGTGCGGATGTCTGTACACGCATACTGGTGTTTGTGTGAATGACTGTACCTGTGTTCATGTTAAAAGTGAACCTGGATACGGGCCCTTCCAATGCAGGTTACAGATAGGAAATGCACTTCTGTACCTGTGTTCAGCATAGCTTGTGAATGACTGTACCTGTGTACAGATTTGTACCTGCATACACACGGTACACTGAAACAACCAACCAGCTGGGATAAGTTAGGCATGGGGGCCAGCGAAGCGCCGACAGAGACAGTGTTGTTGACTGCATACTCTCCTGTGAGCCTCTGCTCATTTCTGTTGGAAAACACAGCCCCAAATAGGAAGGGTGCACAGGCACAACTCAAATAACCCTCAGGGCTGCTTGTGCGTTTTTCATCCAGGAAGGCCACTCTGCACCTTCAGCTGTGGAAAAGCAGTTCTGTTGCATCTTAAGCACACTGGCTGATGTAGCGCAAGGATGTCCCAGCGGGGCAAGAGAACAGCCTAATAGGATTTCCAAACTAACTGCACCGGTGCAGTGGGGAAGCAGAGGGCTGCACAGCCCTCGGGGACATATGTTCAGGTGGCACTGTGCAGTTGCCTGTGCTTGGGTTTTTAAAAAACCGCTTTCAATTTAAACCATGGTTTGAGTTCCAACTTGGACTGCTTCTCCTCCACTGATGGATATGACCATGATCAGCCAAATTGGGTGTGATGTCATTTTGCTTTCTAGAAAGAGAAGCATTGTTAGCCAGTGAAAAGAGCTTCAGCCATGAGCACAATCGAGCAGTCATCACTTGCATGGTTTCCATGATCCTGATACCTGGAGAATGCGAAGTGAGTCCGTCATTGATGGCTGTAAGCTGAAAAATAAGGGACAAATGGCACCCCATGAGGGACAGACTATTTGGGGCTAAAATAAATGCAGTCCCTGCTAATAAGGGGCGGTTTGTTTTATTTATTTTTACATGTATAGTCTGCCCTTCCTCTGAGAAGCCCAGATCAGTGTACAAGGTTTATGTTTGTTTGTTTGTTTCACATTTTTTATACTGCCCAAAACTTGAGTCTCCGGGCGGTTTACAATTAAAGTTGCCCTGAGGTTACGTCACCCTGTTGGTAACCTTAACTGAGGGCATCCTGGGGAAAGGGAGTGTCAAAAAGTACTGCTTCCCCACTGCAGTAGGGATGTGCATAAAACCGGTTCTCCCGGTTCGGTTCGGGTCCGAACCGGGTCCGGACCGGACCGGGGTGGTTCGGTTTTGGTTTTGCCAGACCACCCCCCCGTTCCGGTTCGGTTTCGAACCGGTTCGGATCCGAACCGAACCGGTTCGGATCACAAAAAGTGGCTGGTTTTGAAGGGGACATTGTGTTCTACCTGCCACCCAAATTTCAAGTCGATTGGACCTTCCTCTGATTTTTTACAATTTTTTTTCAAAAAATAAATTTTTGCCCATAACTCACAATGTGGAGCCCTTAGGGGCAAAAAAGCTGGGGTGGGTGGTAGCCACCCATGGGTGTCCTCCACCCCAAAAATCCCAAGGCAATTGGTGGCTCCTAGTATTATTGGTGAATTTCTGAAGAAAATTTTTTTTCCCATTGGCTAGAATGGGGATTCGGGGCTGCCCCAGACCCACCTCTGTGGGGTGGCAGCACCCCCAAA
The DNA here is from genome assembly GCF_027244095.1 of Hemicordylus capensis. NCBI lineage: Eukaryota > Metazoa > Chordata > Lepidosauria > Squamata > Cordylidae > Hemicordylus > Hemicordylus capensis. The sequence goes on from NC_069667.1 coordinate 6,912,725, forward strand.
GTGGGTCCGGGGCCATGGCAAAAATGCCCTCAGTCCCTCCCAGCAATCCCCGTAGAGATAGGAGTGATGGTTCTGTTGTTTTTCTGAGGTATTCTGAGTGTAGATTCTATGATAGCTTATGAGATTTCCAATGAGACACCATGAATCCACTCTCATTTGCTATCACAGAATCCACACTCACTCAGAACACCTCAGAAAAACAACAGAACCATCACTCCTATCTCTACGGGGATTGCTGGGAGGGACTGAGGGCATTTTTGCCATGGCCCCGGACCCACTTTGGCGGTGCTGCCACCCCACAGAGGCGGGTCTGGGGCAGCCCCGAACCCCCATTCTAGCCAATGGGAAAAAAAAATTTCTTCAGAAATTCACCAATAATACTAGGAGCAACCCAACAATTGCCACCCCATCTTTTTGGCCCCTCTCTCTGGGCGCCCTAACACGTAACACCTAGTCAGTCCATCTTAATGCCTACCTACTACCACCACTCCTATCCAAGCAAGTAAGAGGAGGACACTCAGAGAGACAACACCCACTCTCTGATCTAACAAAAAGGCCACTGCTGTGCTGCCTGCCAGCACAGCAGCAGCAGCGGAGCAGCACACTAAGCACAAGAGCAGCACACACAGAGAAGAAGCAGGAGGCGGAGCAGCAGAGCAGCAGACCTGCCGCTCTGCATGATGGGTGACGTGATGCCCAAAGGAACCACCGCCTCACTCAGTGCCTGCCACTGACTAGGCCCGACAGACAGAAGCCAGCCAACCTGCTCTGCTCTGCTCTGATGCTCCCCATGGATGATGCACACACACCCTACATCTGCATCCCAATGACCAGACCAGACCAGACCAAGTGCGCAGAGTCAGCACAGGCCAGCAGCCACCAGCCCAGCAACAACAACAGCTACTACTGCTACCACCACAACCAGTGTTGCCGCTACAATAACATTCCCAGTCCAGTCACGCGCGCCACAGCCTGAGCCTAGCACACAGCCAACAGCTGCTGCCAGCCAGTGCCTGGCAAGCCCAGCCAACATGAGGAGGAGAGAGCTAACAAGTAGACGGCGCACGGACATCACCAACTCATCACGACGGCGCAACTGCAAGGGGAGAGGGCACAATTACAGGCAGGAGGAGGAGGAGGAGGAGGAGGAGGCGGGCGAGGCAATCCTAGCACAGATTTGAAAGTTTAAAATCCACCAGGACATCTTCTAGAATCTAGACTTCTGTTTTTTCTACCACCAGCTGTAGTGTCTAGTTAGTCAGTGTGCTGTGCAGCTGAGCTGAGCTGAGCTGAGCTGCATGTGAGGAAGGGTGATTGTAGCTAGTTCTTTAGTTTCAGCAGACTGAGCATTGAGCATGGGCAGTGGCCTTGGGAAGCAACACAATTACACGACACTCACCTGCTGCTGCTGGTTCTAGAAGTTGCCTCTTCTCGTCTTCACCTCTTCGTGTGTGTGTGTGTGTGTGTGCAGTGAGTGCATGCCTTTTGCCTTGCTGGAAAGAAATGCTTCTCTGGTCCACCACCACATATCTGCTCAAGGACACAGAGGCCCAAGGCAGAGGTGGTGGCACCAGTGTGAGTGCATGTGTGCTGGTGGTGTTTGCCACCACAGGTGTTTTGTGTGTGTATGTGTGCGCTGCTAGCTAGGAGGGGGGAGGGAGGCAGGGAGGGAGGCTGGGAGGCAGGGGGGAGGAAAGGGGAGGGGGAGAGGGATGTAGAGGGGATTGAAGGGGGGAGGGTCCGGCTCAGAGTTGGTCAGCCACATATTTGTGCACACACGTGCTCACGTGTGTGCTTCGGTGGGAGAGACCAGACTCTCATCATCTGCCAGACCGGGGTTGGGGGCAGGTGAGGCGGTGGTGGGCTGGAAGGGAGGGAGGATGGAAGGTGGTGAAGAGGAAGGGGAGAGGATGAGAGGGGAAGGATGGAGGGAGGCATGGGGGGGAGGAAAAAAAAATGTAGACAGACACACATCACACTACACACAGAAAGCATCCACACACAGAGACAGTGCTAGGCATCCATTCACACAGACAGACAGACAGACAGACAGACACACAACAGGAAGAGACAGACTGAGCCTGCACCACACACACACACACAGACCCAATTCCCCCCCTGCACAGTTATCAATCAATATGTTGTGTTGGCAGCCAGTTCATTGCTATTCTGATGGTTTTGGGTTTTTTGCCATCAGCCAACATCAACAGTGACCACAATCAAGATGAACATAAGATGATAATAATTCATTCGTTTCATTTCAAAAAATCACCCAATCATCTTCTCCATGTAAACCAAGCCCCCCACACATGATTTCTGGTGACATTTTCAATAAAATCAATTCATTTTGCATTCATCATTTTGTTCTCCCTTTGTCACCTTTTTTTCTTTCTTTTGCATAATTTTGAGGCTTGATTTTGACATGGGGTTTTTAAAGAAAAAATTATTTACATGTTTATTTACATACAGTATTTACATATCTACACTGCATTTTTGAACGTATACCCGCCGCTGCCGCTAAGTCTAGTACTCCGTGGGCTGTGCTACTTTGGGGGGGTGTGCCGTGCCCACGCCAGGTCCCCAAATGCTGACAGGTGGATAGATAAAGGGCCTGTGCTGGTCAGCATTGGGTTTCTTTTTAGGTGGGCGTGGGCATTGTAAACATCTGGCCAGTCGCAGCACTACAACTACTACTACAACTGCATCTCTGTGTGGGCACACTACACGCTGCGACTGGCTGGCACGGCTCAGCATCTGTCACGTCAGCTCAGCTAGAGGTGGAAGGGGGGAGGGTAGGGATAAGCACAGAGTTCGAGCCAGGCAGGTGACCAACCATGGGGCAACCCACGGTAATCACTCGCCCGTCTCAAACTGCAGCTTGGGGTAGCCCAACAGGGGGAGGTTCACCTTAAGGAAGACCAGCTGCTCCACCAGACCAGGGTCCAAGCGGGAGCGAGAGGGTGTCACCACGTCCCCGGCACGTGAAAACACCCGCTCGCTCTGGACACTGGTTGGGGGGCAGGAGAGGAGGCGCACAGCCACCACCGCCAGGTCTGGCCAGACTTGGCGGCGGCTCGCCCAGAACTGTGCGCAGTCCACGCCGTCTCCCTCCACAGGCTCCTCCAAGTACTGCGCAACGCATTGCTCAGCACTGGAGGGGGGCCTGGCAGGTCGAGCCTCCCGCATACCAGGCATGGCGCCATAGCAGAACCGCTGAAACCACTGGGCGGATCTCGAGTCGGTAGCAAATGGCTGCTGCGATGGCGCCGCCTGGGATGCCGCGCTGCTGGACTGGGAAGAGGGAGGGGAAGGGGAAGCTGACGCCGGCTGGCCGCCCATGCTGCTGCTGGGTGCGGGTTGGGCCGCGAGGGCTGCCCCCGCACCACTACCAACACCCTGGTCTCTGCGGGCCCTAGCGGCCTCCTCCTCCCTAACCTTCTCGACCAGGATGCCCTTCCACCTGGGCAAGTCGTCGGCACTCACGGCATTGCCCTTGAGGGCTGGGTGACAGAGACAAGCGAGGACATACTCCTCCCTGTCTCCCAGCACATCAACGAGCCGCTTGTCAACCCCAGACCTCAGCCTCCCAGCCAGAGCACGACCCTCTGGCGTGGTCAGAGAGATATGGAGTCCACCCATCAGCTTCTCGAGACCAACAGCTGTGGGCAGCGCCTGGCTCAAGGGAGTGGTGTCGCCACACAAGCCCTTCGTGGCAAGCTGGAAGGGCTCGAGTGCCGACACCGCCTCGGACATCTGCTTCCACTCTGCGTTCGAGAAGTCGCAGACATCCAAGGACTCGTCCCTCGCCAGGGCGACAAGGGCTCTCTCCTGCTCCAACAGGCGCTGGAACAGGAGGAAGGTGGAGTTCCACCGCGTCTCCACATCCGTAGGGATGAGATGGCGAGGAAGGCCAAGGTCATCCTGCTTCTGGCGAAGCAGTCTCCTGGACTTCTCGCTGCGGTGGAAGTGGGCGGCCAGCTTGCGGGACTTATCCACAAGCGTGGCCGTGGCAGCAACAGCACCTGCGATGGGGCGGGCCCCCTTCTCCTGGGACGCCCTCAGCTCCCTAAGGCCAAGGGCGTCCCTGACGGTCAGATGGAGCGTGTGTGCCATACACCGTATGTTCACACAGTCCATGACTGTCTCGACAGCGGCGGTAACGTTGGCTCCATTGTCGGTGACAATGAAGCCGCAGGAGAGGTGTGGACACCCGCCAATCCACTCCTCTATCTGGCGGTCGAGTACGGCCGCCACCTCCTCCGCGGTGTGCCTCGTGTCCATCGTCTCCACGTGCAGGACGGCCCACCTGTGCCGTAGTGCATCGGGAGCCGCGCCGGACCCGGAAGCATCGCCCGCGGAGGTACCCTCACTCTCCGGTCCCCACCAGTGGGCAGTGAGGGCCAGGAAAGAAGCGTGCATCCCACTGACACTGGTCCAGAGGTCAGTCGTGAAATTCACGCTTGTCCCGGCCGGAGCTGCACACAGCTCGGCCGACACGAGCTCCCTGCACCGGCGGTACAGGGAGGGGACCACGTTCCGGCTGAACGTCGTCCTTGAGGGGATGACGTATTCGGGAGCCAGGTATTGGAGAATCCGGCGGAAGCCGTTGTTCTCGACCACCTGAAACGGCTGGTCATCGGTGGAAATCATCTCCCCTATGAGGCGGGTGAGGTGATGATGGTCCACGCGAACAATACGCTGGCTGCCCGAGGACTGCGTCCACCGCTGGACGGGCAGTGTAGCCTGCCTGCTGGCTGGCACACTGCCGCTGCCCGCCCTAGTGGCAGATGCACAAGGCGCACTAGCGCTGCCAGCCTGTCCCCTGAGACCTGGGTGGTGACGCTCTAGGTGTCTCCACATAGGCGTCGTACCCAGGTGCGCAGGGTCCCTTCCACGGCTGACAAGCATCCTGCAGTGGACACAGCGGGCGTGGAATGGGGCATCTTGAGGGACCTCAAAATGCACCCATGCACCACTGCCCTTGGCCTCCTGCGCCCTGGGCGCCGTCCTAGGCCGTTTCTCGCAGGGTGGCTGCAGTCCTAGGGGGGGGGGGGCGGCCGCCGCTGCCTGCCCACTGCTGCCACCCAACCCGCCCCTTCCGCCCTCCACAGCGGAGGAAGGGCCCGGCTCAACTGGCATCGGAGAGGCAGGCCTCTCCTCCACCACCTCGCCAGACCGCTCCCCACCAGAGTGTCGGGCTTCACGAGGGGGGGCCCCACTGAGCGGCGAAAGGATAGGGGGAAGGGGCCCCAGAGGGAGGGAGAACCTGGCTGCATCGCTGCCAGCCGCACGGTCCTCACCGCCCTCTACCTGCTCTTCCAACTCCACAGTCTCCTCCACCTCAACAACTGGCGGTAGCTCAGCAGCACCTGGTGCCGCCGGCGAGGAGGGACCCGCCACAGCCCTAACGGTGCCTCTGCCTCTGCCGCGATTGGCGGCAGCAGGCGTGGGGAACTGAATCCTGCGCACCAAAGATGGGGCCGGAGCAAAGAATTCTCCAATGGGGAGAACTGGGGTGTCCTCAGGCTCCCCGCGTCCTCTCCCTCCCCGTGCCGCAGGCGCACCCCGCACCTGGCCTCTCCCACCTCTGCCTGCCAGCCTTGAGCGAGCCCTGCCCGCCACACGGCGCTCAGACATGCTGCTAGGTCAGAAGGAGGGAGACTTTAGGAGGAAGGCCAGACAGGGTCAAAAAAATAATTTGGAGGGGCTTAGGGGCCAAAAAAAAGGCAGCTGATTTGGAGGCGGCGGGGGGGAAGTTTGTTTTCAAAAAAGGAAGCCAATTGGGGGGAAAGGAAGACTTTTTGATATGGGGGGGGAAGCCAATCGAAGTGAGGGGGAGGGTGTCCTTTTTGAATTTGGGAGTCAACCACCAAGCCAATTGGGGAGATGGGTCTGGGAGGGGATTTTTTTAGAAAAATAGGGGGTTAAAGGGTGGAACCCCGGTGTGGGAGGGTGGCACGGGCAGTTGGGTGGAGTAGTTGTGGTGTGGGTGGCAAGTTTTTAGCTTTTTTGGGGGGGGAGAGTGGATGGGGGGAGGGCACAGCACCTACCGGGGGTGGGGGAGGGATGCAGTTAACGCTTGGGAACCTGCAGATCAAAGGAGGAAACCCTTATTTAGTGAACTGGAACACAAAGTGTGGGTTCTGGGGGGTGGTTCTCAAGTAATGCTCCTGTGGGGGGAGCATCAAACTCAATGCAGCCTATTTAGTGACTCTAAATTGCACACAACCAAAACCAGAACCCAGTCACACCAACACAGAGGTTGAACCCACCCACTCTGTGACTCTGCCTGCCCAATGCCATGGCAAGCAAGCAGCAGCAAACACTTGATGGCAGCCTCATGGATTGAACATCATGATCATCATCATACGTGTGTATTGGCCCAGCATGTAGTGGCAGCATCAGAGCCCAGCCAGGACCCCACTCAGACTGCCCCAGAGGCAAGGAAGCACTCTGGCATGGCATGGGCCCAGCATGTAGTGGCAGCATCGCATCAGAACCCTGGACCCCACTCAGACTGCCCCAGAGGCAAGGAAGCACTCTGGAAGGCACCTGTTCAAAAACCACCTGCAAGACGCATGCAATGCAACGCAACACACAGCAGCAATTTCTTTACTGGGCATGGGCATGAAGACACAAGTTTTACAACAGTACATCTCCTCTCCAAGGTTCCCTCCCTCCTCCCCACACCCAAATGCATTTCAGAATAGGGGTGTCCCTATTTAAAACCGCCAGCTAGGGAGAGAAAGGGGCAACAAAAGGTGCACAATCGCACACGCACTAACCCCTCTTCTTCCGGTCCTTCTCCTGCCACTCACTGCTGGTCACGGATTCGCCGCCGCCAGCCAGCCACCCTGGGCTGAGACACAGCAGGGCGGCCGCACGAGGCACACAGGCAACCGGGGTAGTTCAACAACGATGGAGGGGCAGAAGTGAGGAGACAACACTATTTGTGTCGCTCAACTCACCCCCAAGCAGAGACAAAATCAACCAAAAACTATAAAAAGAAAAAAAAAACCGATGGCAGCCGCCAGGTGGGTAGGCTACTGTGTGCGGCTGCAGCTGTGGGAGAGGAGGTGGAAAGTGAAGGGGAGCAGAGAGAGAAAAGACTAAGAGAGAGAGAAAAGAGAGGGGGGGGGCAGGGACAAAGAGAAAGAGAGGAGAGAGAGAGAAAAGAAAGAGAGAGAGAGGAGAAAGAGAGATGATAGAGAGAAAGAGGAGAGAGGAGAAGCGCAGCGCAGCAGGGAGGGGGGATTCAGGTGTGGGGGGAGGACACAGCAGTAGCAGCGGTCCAAAGAGGTGGGGGGAGCAGAGAGGGTGTGTGTGGTTGGGGGCTAGTGTGTGGCAGGGGGCCTGGGGTAAGTGGAGAGAGTCGGGGGCAAGGAGGAAAAGAGGTGGGGTGGGGGGAGCAGAGAGGGTGTGTGTGGTTGGGGCTAGTGTGTGGCAGGGGGCCTGGGGTAAGTGGAGAGAGTCGGGGGCAAGGAGAAAAAGAGGTGGGGTGGGGGGAGCAGAGAGGGTGTGTGTGGTTGGGGCTAGTGTGTGGCAGGGGGCCTGGGGTAAGTGGAGAGAGTCGGGGGCAAGAAGGAAAAGAGGTGGGGTGGGGGGAGCAGAGAGGCTGTGTGTGGTTGGGGGCTAGTGTGTGGCAGGGGGCCTGGGGTAAGTGGAGAGAGTCGGGGGCAAGGAGAAAAAGAGGTGGGGTGGGGGGAGCAGAGAGGGTGTGTGTGGTTGGGGGCTAGTGTGTGGCAGGGGGCCTGGGGTAAGTGGAGAGAGTCGGGGGCAAGGAGGAAAAGAGGTGGGGTGGGGGGAGCAGAGAGGCTGTGTGTGGTTGGGGGCTAGTGTGTGGCAGGGGGCCTGGGGTAAGTGGAGAGAGTCGGGGGCAAGGAGGAAAAGAGGTGGGGTGGGGGGAGCAGAGAGGCTGTGTGTGGTTGGGGGCTAGTGTGTGGCAGGGGGCCTGGGGTAAGTGGAGAGAGTCGGGGGCAAGGAGAAAAAGAGGTGGGGTGGGGGGAGCAGAGAGGGTGTGTGTGGTTGGGGCTAGTGTGTGGCAGGGGGCCTGGGGTAAGTGGAGAGAGTCAGGGGCAAGGAGGAAAAGAGGTGGGGTGGGGGGAGCAGAGAGGGTGTGTGTGGTTGGGGGCTAGTGTGTGGCAGGGGGCCTGGGGTGAGTGGAGAGAGTCAGGGGCAAGGAGAAAAAGAGGTGGGGTGGGGGGAGCAGAGAGGGTGTGTGTGGTTGGGGGCTAGTGTGTGGCAGAGGGGTGTTGGGGGGAAGGGGAGGGGGCAACAACAAACAGCAAAGGAGAAACTGGAACAACTCGGGCAGCAGCAGCGATTAGGCTGGATGGGGTGGTTGGGGGAGGAGCTGGGCCTGGGCTAGGGTAGGGTCTGGGAGGAGGGAGGGTGGGGGGGGGCAGGCAGGGGGGGGAGGAGGAGGAGGAGGGTAGCAAAATATATAAAGCAATATATATCAAGAGAACACAAGCCAGAAGTTTAAAAAAAAATTAAAAGAAAGACTATAACCAGCAGAAAAAACTTGGGGGTGGGGGTGTGGGGAGGGGGAACCAAACACAGACTCTGAGGGGGGCCACTAAGTGAACAGAGACAATGAAACCACAATTGCTGCAAATTAATAATAGCAAATGAATAAGTGGAACCAAGCAAAGAAAACTGGACTCGGTTTGGCAGCAGCAAACTTGGGAGAAGGCTGGATGGGGTGGGGTTGGGGTGGGGTGTGGTTGGACTTGGAGGGGCAAGTTTGGAGCAGGGAACCAAAACTGATTATATGGGACAACAAGAAACAACAACAGAATCCTCTGGGGGTGGGGGGGAGGGATTCAGGGAACCAACTCGCAGGGCAGCAGCAGTCAGCAGAAACAAACAAAATGGTACAATTTAAGCAAAACCAGCAAGCAATATATAACTGAAACCAATGGAATGCAATGTGAAAATCAAAAAGTTGGACAACAACAAGGCAGGACAAAGAGCAATAATTAATGGAAGAAGATTTAAAGCAATGAGGATGCAGTGGGTGGGAGTGGGGGAGGGGGAGGGTAGGCCCAAAGGATGAGAAGGGAAAGGGGGGGGGGAGGGGGGGGAGAAAAGCAGACAGACAAGGAACAGGGAAAATTGGGGGAAATTAAGAAGAAAGTAAAGTGAAGTAACACACAGTATACAGGCAAGAGAAGAGACAGACAGAGAGAGGAGACACACAGAGAGTCACAAAGGGCTGGTGGACAAAGGATTAGACAGAGCACACACAGAGAGACACAGGACACAGTCAGGACTCACAGAGACACCAGAGCAGCCAGCAAAGGGCAAGCAGGTCTCAGAGATGATCCCACAACTGCAGCCAAGAGAAGTTTCCAGAGAAGAGGCTTGGGTTTATATAGGTTTGAAATTCCCATCTTTGGGAGCCCCCACCTTTGCACTCCCCCCACGGCCAACAGGGTGCCAGCTCTCAACAGTGCAACAGCCAAGCAGCCTACCAGACCAAAGGACTCATTCTGGCCAATCAAGGATCAATAGCGCAGCCAATACAATGCCTGGAAATAGCATCACAAAATGGATGCAAGGAGGAGCAAAAGTTTCGGGAAGGAGACACAAAATGGAGGACACACTTGGAACTTTAAAGAGACACTCCAGAGACTCAATTTCGTTCCCGAACCGGTTCGGGAAACCCGAGCCGGTTCGGTACCGAACCGGCTCGAATTCGGTCCGGCTCGGTCCCCGGGAGGGCCCGATTCGGTCCGGGATCGAGCCGCCGGATCCGGACCGGTTCGGACGAACCGGTCCGGATCCGAACCGAACCGCACATCCCTACACTGCAGTGGGCATTTTTTAGGCAAGTTGCACTGGACTGCTCTTTCACTGCACCAAGACTTCCTTGCTCTGAATATCAGCCAGGATCCTTCCCTTCATCATCAGTTCCTTCACCTTTTATTTTCCAGAATTCAGAAGATGATTGACTGGGGCAAACCTTCTTGGAAACTGCCATTCACCGAGTCAGGCCATTGGTCCATCTAGCTAAGATTTGTCTACATTCTACACTGACTGGCCGCAACTCTCCAAGAATTTCAGGCAGCAGTCTTTTTCTGGAGATGCTACCAGGGCTTGAACCTGGAACCTTCTTCACGCAAGCATGCAGATGCTCTTCCACGGAGCTATGGGGCCATCCCTTAAGAAGAATATCTTCCAGCATTCACTTGCAATTGCCCATCCAAATGCAAACCAAGGTGACTCCTGTTTAGAAAAGGGACAATTCTTTTGGATGGGGTTGGGGACCACAAAACACCACTTTATGTATGTATATATGTATGTATTTATTACATTTTATATCCCGCTCTTCCTCATGACAATTGTAATAAAAGAAACTATAAACATATTTACACAATTTCTTCCCTGCTCTCTGGGCATCTACCCAATGTTACATAACATCTAAGGTATAGATGATGGAGCTCTACCGTCTGAAGATGTGTCTGGCTGATCCAGTCTGCATGTTGCAGACCATTAATACAGGTTTGCAGAGGAGAGGAAAAAATAGCAAAGTGTTTCAGAATGAAGAACTGAGAAGGACAAACAAAATCTTTTGGTTTATTATGTATAAGTTAAACATCAAGACATGTTTTCATAGGTGTAAGGCACAAGGCCCTACAGCATTAAGAAATATTTTTCCTGCTTCCCAGTGAAATGCATAAAAGTCATATAGCCAGGTCGTGAAGCGTAGAGAACAAGGACGGTATCTTCACACTTGTCAAAAGCCTTCCAGGCCTGTTCATGACATTGACCAGTACCTATTTTGCGGGTTTATAAAGTGTTTTCAACTGTTAAAGTAAAACAGAGATGGTATTGCCACGTATTTGCCTGACCATCCTGCAAAGAGATTGAAGGACAGCGTAATCTGCTACTGTGATTACTATTAACCACAGTATTAAATATTAATTAATATCCTATAAAGCACTCTCTCTTTTCCAGGGGTAGAAAAGGCCCCCACCTGAAGACCACTGCAGCCAGTTAGGATATAGTCAGGTAGGGTTTATCAGCCTTGGGTCCCCAGCTGTTGGGACTACAACTCCCATCATCCCCAGCCACCATGGTGATGACAATTGCAGTCCAACCACATATGGGGATTACAATGGCATCGGCTGAGAACTCTTACAGCAGAGGAGGGCTTAATTCTTCTGTGGCCTGTCACCCGGCCCCCTTACTAGATTCTCTGTGGTCTAAACTTACGAAGCAAGAACACAGGCATTCAGGATTTTGCAGCAGTTAAGGTGTAAGTTGCCCGTATTAAATTCTTGAGGGGTAGCCATGTGAAGTCTGTTACAGTTCCCCAACATTAAATAATTTCAGCCTTGGACCTTCTCCAATCTTGTACCAGTCAGACAGACTGGTGGATTTATTGCAACAAATGTTTTTGTGGACAAGAGGCTCTTTCACCAGGGACCCCAATAAATCTGTTCGTCTTTAAAATCCCACAGGGATCTCTCTTGGGGTATGCCCTTTCCCCTTTAAGAATGTAGGAAGTACCTTGTTGGATTAGACTGTATTCAACACTTGTTTCCAGAGGTCAGCACACAAAAGGTCAGAAATGGGATTGTGGTCCGATAGCAGACTGAAGTGCTTCCTGGAGACTCGCTAATGAAATATTTTTCACGATATCAAACCATTAAAATCTTCAGCATTCTGAGCCCGATTCAAACATTATGCTGTACATGTGTTTGTGTGAATGACTGTACTGTACCTGTGTTCGTTTCAAAAGTGAACCTGGATACAGGCCCTTCAAATGCCTGGTATAGAGAGGTACTTCTGTACCTGTGTTCAGCATAACATGTGAATGAGTGTACCTGTGTACAGATCTGTACCTGTATACATTGTGCACCTGTACAAGTGTTGAACATAACATGTGGATGGGAGATGAATGCCAGCTCCTGGAGAACTCTCAGTCAATCCTGGAGAGCTGGTAACCCAGGCATATCCTAGTACAGATTTTTCATGTTTCATTTGCATCATGGTTTGCTTCAACTTTGTTGTGATACTGTGTGTACTGGTGGCTGTACTAGCCAAAGTTTTGTCATAACTTCCTCTATGGGGAGGCACAAACGAAACAGCAACATGGACACTGTAATAAAATAAACTATAAACATATTTACACAATTTCTTCCCTGCTCTCTGGGTACAAACCCAAAGTCGAATAAAATCTAAGGTCTAGATGATGGAGAGGTGACGAGCAGCAGGTCTTTCAGCTAGCTGGGATGTAAAATCCGCTCAGTCCTCTCTTGGGATGAGTAATAATACCTTGTCCTTTCGAAGTCCATTGCACAGGCAATCCTGAGGTCAGCCAGCTTTGCATTGGCCCTCTTCTCTGTGTAAACGGTTCTCCGTTCCTCTGTGGGCTGCTGCCAGCTGTTCATTTCAGCTTCCTTTTTCCAGTCAGAGAGCGCAAAGGCAGGGACGCTTCAATCCATTCATTTGCCGTGGTCATCATTTCCTGCCAAAATGCGACCTCCTCTTGTGTGGAGTCCATCCAGTCAACGGCAATCCCATAGCTGGAGCCTTTGAAAGGAACAAGAAACAAGTGAGCCTTGGGGAGGAGGAGAGCTGGTCTTGGGGTAGAATACGTGAATGGTCCCCTTTGCTAAGCAGGGTCTGCCCAGGTTTGTATTTGGATGGCTGTCTACATGTGAGTACTGTCAGATATTCCCTTTGGGGGATGGGGCGGTAGTTCAGTGGAAGTAGGGCTGGAGAGACATCTGCTTGAAACCTTGGAGAGCTGCTGCCAGTCAGTGTAGACCAGGGATTCTCAACGTTGGGTCCCCAGAAGTTATTGGACTTAAACTTCCATAATCCTCAGCCCCAGCGGCCTTTGGTTGGGATTATGGGAGTTGAAGTCCCATAACATCTGGGGACCCAACGTTGAGAATCCCTGGTGTAGACAATACTCAGACAGACAGACCAAGGGTCCTATGTCCGCTAGGCTGACACCATGCATTTGATCATGAGGACTCGAGGGAATGTGCTAAAATGAATGACAGGGAATGCCCACTGTAATACCCTGGTTCCTTCCAAATGGCCATAGGAATGCATGGCATTTCCAAATGGCCATTCGGTGCATTTCATGGCCATTAGGAAGAAACCAGTGCATTTCAGTGGGCATTCAATGCCATTCATTTTAGAATGCCCACTGTAGGACTTGCATACAGAAGGTCCTCGGTTCAATCCCTGGCAGCATCTCCAGATAGGGCTAGAAAGATTCCAGCCTGAAACTTTGGAGAGACGCTGCCAGTCAGTGTAGAGCAGGGATTCTCAGCATTGCGTCTTCAGATGATATTGGACTTCAACTCCCATAATCCCCAGCCAAAGGCCGCTGGGGCTGGGTATTATGGGAGTTGAAGTCCAATAATATATGGGGACCCAACATTGAGAATCCCTAGTGTAGACAGTACTAAGCTAGATGGACCCAGGGTTTGACTCAGTATGAGGCAGCTTCCTATATTCCTATGAACTGCTGTATCAGCGGCTATGAAAAGGGGCAACCTATGATCGTGCTCCTTTTTTGAGAGGTCATAATCAATGCTGCAAGCAGTCAAGTTCATGGTAGGACTGTGTGTATCATAGGAACATAGGAAGCTGCCTCAGGCTGGGTCAGACCATTGGTCCATCTAGTTCAGTCTTGTCTACACAGACTGGCAGCGGCTTCTCCAGGACTGCAGGCCAGAGTTTCTCTCCACCCTGTCTTGGAGTTGCCAGGGAGAGAACTTGGAACCTTATGCATGCAAGTAAAAAGATGCTCTTCCACTGAGTTATGGAACCTGCTGCATGCAAGTGTGCAGGTGCTCTTCCCAGAGCGGCCCCATCCCCTGAGGGGAATATCTTACAGTGCTCACACATGTAGACTCCCATTCAGTGCAAACTAGGGTGAACTCTGTTTAGCAAAGGCGGCAATTCATACTCGTTACCACAAGACCAGCTCTCCTCCCTTAATGGTGTTCCTTGTCAAACACAGAAGAAAAGCACCATTGACTGTCTAAAATGGAAATACCCTATGGAAGATGACTCTGAATTTAAGACGATCCCCTTAAAAAGTAGAGGTTACATTCAAGTTATACCTACATTGACTCAAAAATAATAGGACTCTGAATATAAGATGACCTCCTGATTTCTAATATCAAAATACTTGGAATAAACCTAGTCTTGTATTTGGGTAAATACAGTATAGTCACAGCGGTTATATCTAGCTGTTTTTCTTGAGCGACCTGAGGTTTGCCAGCCCTGCCCTCCAGGATCCACTACTGAAACTAATCCTGGAGGTTCTTCTGGCCTGGTGTGGTGAGAGATATTGCATTACAAAAATGGGAGCGGGGGGAACCTTGCAGGAAGAGCTCCAGTCAGGGTTGGCAACCCTGTTAATCAAGGCCACTCATTTAACCCACAGGCTCTTCCAGGCTCAACGACACTGGTCTCGGAAGCAGGGATGGCCGACCTGAGACTCTCCAGATGTTGGTGGACTACAACTCCCATTGTCCCCAGCTGCAACACATATATATCACAGCATTTCACAGAGCAGTTTACATAGCAAAAGGGATGAGGAAATGGCTCTCTGCTCCAAAAGAGCTCATGGTCTAAAACAAGCTGAGAGAGAGGGGTGGGTCACGCGGAGAGATCCTAGCAAGAGCCACTGGGAAGGCTGCAATACTTTGTGTGCTGAACAGGGCCAGCTACTCTCCCCCTGCTGAATGGAAGAGAGGCGCCATTTTGGAAAAGTGTCGTTTGGCTCAGTCAGCAGGAGCCCCTTGAAGGAGGGCGGCCTTTGCCTGAGGGGGCTGCTCATTCATTATTCGCTGAGCAGCTGCTGTCCTCTCTGCTTTTCCACAGAAAAGTTCCCAAAGCAATTTCTATAGCAACAGCAAGGAGAAAAGATGGTTCCCTGCCCCAAAGAGGCTCCCAATCGAAGGGAGGGAGACACAAGGGAGACCCCCAGCAACTGGGAGGGATGCTATTCTAGGCTGAATAGGGCCAGCTGCTCTCCCCGGCCGCCATTTTGAAAAGGCGCTTCTTGGCCCAGCAGAGGCCCCTTAACGAGGCCGACCTTTGCCTGAGGGGGCCGCTCATTCATTATTCATTGAGCAGCTGTCCCCTCTGCTTTTCCACCGGAAAAGTCCCCAAAGCAGTTTCCAAGGCAACAGGAGTGAGAAGATGGTTCTCTGCCCCAAGGGGCTCACCGTCTAAAAAGAAAGACAAAGGAGAGCCCAAGCAACAGCCACCTAGGCTGGGCTGGACAGGGACAGCACCTCTCAATGGAAGAGAGCCGCCATTTTGAGAAGGTGCCCCCTAGCCTGGTCAGCAGGTACTTAACGAGGCCGACCTTTGCCTGAGGGGGGCTGCTCATTTATTATTTATTGAGCAGCTGTCCCCTCTGCCGTTCCACAGAAAAGGTTCCCAAAGGGGCTTCCACAGCAAAAGGCATGAGTAGATGGTTCTCTGCCTCCAAGGGGCTTGCAGGCTAAAAAGAAACACCAACGAGACGCCAGCAACAGCCACTGGGAAGGACACTGGGCTGGGCTGAATAGGGACAGTTGCTCCCCCTCTTGTGGGATACGAGAGAGCCGCCATTTTGAGAAGGTGCCCTTTGGCCCAGTCAGCAGGGGCCCCTTCAGCAAGGCCGGTCCTTGCCTCCCTTCTTATTTATCCCCCTCACTTGTCACCGGCCATATATCAAATATATCAAGAGATGATTGGAAAACGAGCAGGGAAGGCACCACCAAGTGAACCTCAAGTGGCAGGGAGTTCTATAGAGTGGGGGATCCGAAAAAGCTCTGTCCTGTATCGCCACCAACTGAGCATCAGACAGAGGTGAGAAACAAAAAGAGGGCTTCCCTCATGGATCTTATATGGTGGGTGGAGTCATGTTCAGATATGTTGGCTCTAAACTGCTTAGGGTTTAAAGTGGTAGGGACCCCTCTGAGCATTTCTTTGTCAGTGAAGGTATGTGTGATGAATGAGCACCATGGAAGCATATGGTTGTGCTTGCTTGGGTCCGTGTGGGTATGAAATCCACTCCCCGCCCCATGACACACCTACCATTTCACAAAGGAGTCCACTCCGGAGGGACGTAACTGGGGCAGATCTTTGGTGTCCTTGACCCAGATATGGACCTCCCCAGACGGAGGGGTCTTTCGACCTGCCATGAAGGATCAAGAGACATAGTTGGTTGGTTACCAAGAAGTATGTTAGCTTCCTTCATCCAAGAGTCTTAATAAAACAGATCCCAATGGACAGTAAAACGTGCTATAGTGGATAAACTGGGGCAGGTAGATT
Organism: Hemicordylus capensis; assembly: GCF_027244095.1. Lineage (NCBI taxonomy): Eukaryota > Metazoa > Chordata > Lepidosauria > Squamata > Cordylidae > Hemicordylus > Hemicordylus capensis. Next base: position 6,929,030 of record NC_069667.1, read on the forward strand.
CCTGTTCACATCCCTGCTCATTAGCGGGGCTTACTGGTGACCCAGTTGCTCTCACTCAATCTCGCCTACCTTGCAAGGTTGTTGTGAGCATAAAATAGGAGGGAGACTGTGTGTACTGCCCTGTGCAAGGAAAACATGACATTGATAACAAGTGAAACAATTCTTTACTTTATAATATGGGGTGGGGCCATAGATCAGTGGCAGAGCATCTGCTCTGTATGGAGAAGGCTGCAGGTTAAATATTTGGCAGCATCTCCAAGAAGGTCTGGGAAAGACTCCTGCCTTGGAGAAGCCGCTGCCAGTCAGTGTAGACAATGCTGAGCTACATGGACCCAGGGCCTGACTAGAAGGCAGCTTCTTGTGTTCCTATGAGCACTCCTTGATCTTTGGGGGATAGGGCAGGTTGGAGGTTCAAACCTTGGTAGTATCTTTGGGTAGGGCTGGGAAAGACTCCTGCCTGAAACCCGGGAGAGAGCTGCTGCCAGTCCGTGCAGACAACACTGAGTTAGATGGGCCACTGGCCCAACTCGGGATAAGGCAGCTTCCTATGTCTGCATGACAGTAAACCAGTTTGCTGAGGCAGATCTGGATGCAGGGTCGGGGCTACCATTAGACCAACTAGGCAGCCGCCTTGGGTGCAGACCTCAGAGGGGCGCAGAGTGTCGAGTGTCAATGTGTTTGCCAAGGGCACAAAATAGTCTGGCACCGGCCCTGCCTGGATGGTGCAAGGCGAGCTGCATGTGGAGGGCAAAGGAGCAACCCCCCAAATTAAAAGTCATTCATTATGCATTTTGGCTAGGGATATATTCCGTTCTAATCTCCGGTAATATATATGAGACGTTGAGGTTGCACATGCGACCGTCGGCTGCTGCTTCCAAGGGCTGTGGGGGAAGGCAGCTGGTCACCAGATGAGTGGAAGCCGTGCTTCCCTCCGCTACGCCACAAACCCACACGAGCGGCGGCGTGGAAAAGGTAAGAGCTGGGAGTGGGAACACTTCCCCCTCCTGCTGGCCACTCACATTAGAGTAGTCACTGCACTCGGTGCGGCCACTCCTTCCCTCAGCTCGCTGCTAGAAATGGTAGCAGACCAGGGGGGGGGGAGCCCAGTGAGCACGATCGCCACCAAGTTAAAATGAACCTCGATTAAACAAACCATGGTTTGCTGGCAAGGTTAAACAAACCTCAGTTAAATGAACCTAGGTTAAATAAACCCGGTTTGTTGGTGAGGTTAAATGAACCTCGGTTAAACGAACCCCAGTTAAACAAACCTCCGTTCATTTAGCCTCGGCAAATCGCCGGGCTAAAAAGTTGGAGTAGCGGGGGCGGAAGCACCAGGATCGGGAAAAATCCTGGTGCTCCACACGAGCACTCCAACCCAGTCTGGGCGGCCCTAGCCTGGGTTGGGCTGCTGGTGTGAATAGCCTCATTATATACAGTCACGAGAGTGGCTATTTCATGGAGTCTCCCTGTTAGCAGCCTGAAACATTTTTCTGAAGGCACAAGGGGTTTTTTTTACCTAGGGATCCTGGTGGGATGTACTTAATGGACAGGTTTATCACTCCTCGATGGTCAACGCAACTGATTGTAGAGAGAGACTGCAACAGAAAAGTCTACGATAGGCAAAATGCGCATAAACACATGGATTTTTGACCAGCTGATGATCAGAGCTGGTGCTCTGGAACCAGTGTGCAGATTTCCCCTGTGGATTTGAGGAGTTCCCCCTCAATTTAATGCACTCCTCCACGAACTCATATCTCAGAGGCCATATCTCCACTCCCAAAGTGTTTTTCCCCTTCCCCCCAAAAAATTTCTTCAAGCCAGGAGACTTTTGCTGGAGTTGTTATGTTAAGCATATCCACACCCACAAGGGAAGTGCACTTTCGGAAATTTGGGAGCCGGGCTACAAGCTGATTTTCGTGCACAAAATTTGGGTATTTTTGCAATGTTCAGAAATGTTGCAGAAAAAAAACTGTGGCTGAAAATATAGAAGGGAGGAGTCAGAGAGCAGCCACTGTCCCTTTCTCACCAGAACACTCTCTCTTTAAAGGCAGGGAGAGTCACTCCAGCCCACGCTGCCAATGCAGCGAAGGCCGATTTCATTACCAAATGGGGTAATGAAGAGAGTGAAATTACCCCCCCCCCCCACAAACACACGTTTGATGTCAGATATGGGGGCATGTCGGTGCCGCGAGGTGCGGCCCCAGATTAACAACGGCCCAGGTTCTTTGAACCTATTTGCCGAACGGTGGCTCTGCTCCTGGGACTAGATGGGAAATCTTTGCTAAGCTGAAATCCTGCTTTTGCTTGCCTTCCTTTCCTGAGATCAAGGGAGCTGCTGGCAGAGCTCACATTTCAGTGATGCTTGCAGTAGCCTCTACACATCGCTGCTGCCTGAGCCGTCTGAGGTTGTTTTTGAGCCTCTGCTCTGTGGTGGTCCATCCGTTGCAAACTCTCACTTTACAGATCAGGCCCTTGCACTTTACACACAACCCTGAAGGCATATCTTTAAGGAGAATCCCTCTTGGGCTGAAGCACACTCACCCGGGGTTTCAGCATATACCAGTTCAGCTTATTGTTCCTCCAGTCCCAGCCGGCCAGGTCTACTTCCATCTCACCCAAGAAGCTGTTCCTCCCCAAAGGGTCATTGTGCCACACCGAAAGACTTAGCTTCTGAATCAGCAGAACCATTTTCTCTATTTTATACTGCCGAGAAGGAGAAAGGGAGTTTAGGAACATAGGAAGCTGCCATATACTGAGTCAGACCCTTGGTCTATCTAGCTCAGTATTGTCTACCCAGACTGGCAGTGGCTTCTCCAAGGTTGCAGGCAGGAGTCTCTCTCAGCCCTATCATGGAGATGCTGCCAGGGAGGGAACTTGGAACCTTCTGCTCTTCCCAGAGCAGCCCCATCCCCTGAGGGGAATCTCTTCCAGTGCTCACAGGTTTTCCATCATCTGCAACCAGTGCTGACCCTGCTTAGCTAAGGGGACAAGTTGTGCTTGCTACCACAAGACCAGCTCTCCTCTCCTTGAAACATGCAAACGTTTTGCTTTTAGGAACATAGGAAGCTGCCTTCTATCAAGTCAGACCCTTGGCTCATCTAGCTCAGTATTGTCTACCCAGACTGGCAGCAGCTTCTCCTACATTACAGGCAGGAGTCTCTCCTAGCCCTGCCTGGAAATGCTGCCAGGGATTGAACCTGGGACCTTCTGCATGCAAAGCAGATGCTCTGCCTCTGAGCTGTGACCCCATATCTTATTGCACTTACATGTAGCTGCGCATCTAAATGCAAACTAAGGCAGACCTTGATTAGCAAAGGGGACAAGTTGATATACTCAGAAAACCAATTTTATACTGAGAGGTTTAAAACACACTATATGATAAGAACTTAATTAAAGGTTATCTCTGGAATTTCCTCTCTAGCCCCAACTGTTATCTCTGAGACTTCCTCTGTAGCTCAACCGTTATCATCGGAATCTCCTCAGCGATTTCTATTGTTATTATTTACATACAAGTGAGATAATGTAATCATCATGTAATTACTTGCCTACGTGATCTGTAAAGTATAAAAGTCTGTTGAAAATGATGCTTGGGGTTCAGGAATTTAGGCAATAGCCAACCAGAACCTTTGCTTCTGCAGAGCAAATAAAGCCTTTTAAAACTTCTCCGCTGGTGATGTTCTTTGGCTCGCTGACCCAGTAAAAGAACCATTTGGATGGTATAGCAAAGTCATGGTTGCTACCACAGGGCCAGCTCGCCTTCCCTTTTCTTCCTGTTCTCCCAGTTACATCATACCACAGGGCCCAGTTAATGGTCTGGCAGCTCCTTGGTCAGCATGACTGTGGAAGATGGTGGAAGGCGATGCAAGTTGGTGGGAGAAAAAAGAGAGAGAGAGGAAGCAGCCACCTTCTTCTCCTGACTCTAACAGAAAGTGTCTGATCCCAGCCCAAAACAGCTGTGATATATTCAGAATTATTATATTTAGCAGGCGAAGAGCAACTGCCCCTATTCAGCCCAGCATAGCATTCCTGTTATCAGGGGCTGTTGCGGGTATCTCCCCTTTATTTGTTTTTTTAAAGACTGTGGGCCCTTTTGGGACAGGGAACTATTTTCCTGTTCCTTTTTTGAACATTTGGTCACTTATTTTGTTGTTGGAAAGAGGCACAGTATAGTGGTGATGGTGATAATATCATGGCTTACATAAGAAGCTGCCTTCTGCCGAGTCAGACCATCTATCCATCTAAAATTGGGGCAGAACAGGTCTTGTGGTAGGAAAGGAAAGGAAAGGAAAGGAAAGGAAAGGAAAGGAAAGGAAAGGAAAGGAAAGGAAAGGTTGCGCTGCCGAGTCGATTTTGACTCCTGGTGCCCACAGAGCCCTGTGGTTTTCTTGGTAGACTACAGGAGGGTTGACCATTGCCATCTCCCACGCAGTGTGAGACGATGCCTTTCAGCACCTTCCTATATCGCTGCTGCCCGATAGAGGAGTTTCCCACATTCTGGGAAACACACCAGTGAGGATTCGAACCAGCAACCTCCTGCTCTCTAGGCAGGTTGCTTCCCCGCTGTGCCATTAGGTGGCTCTGGTCTTGTGGTAGTAAGCACGAGTTTCCCCCTTTGCTAAACACGGTCTGCCCTGGTTTGCATTTGGATGGGAAACATGTGAGCACTGGAAGAGATTCCCCTCAGGGGATGGGGCTGCTCTGGGAAGAGCATCTAGGCACCAAGTTCCCTCCCTGGCAGCATCTCCAAGAGAGGGCTGAGAGAGACGCCTGCCTGCAACCTTGGAGAAGCTGCTGCCAGTCTGTGCAGACAGTACTGAGCTAGATGCACCAATGGTCTGACTCAGCAGAAGGCAGCTTCCTATGTTCCTTCCTATGTCCACAGCTCAGTATTATCTACTCTGACTGGCAGCAGCTCTCCAGAGTTTCAGGTAAGAGTCTTTCCCAACCCTACCTGAAGCTGCTGCCAAGTGCTGAAACTGGGACCTCCTGCACGCAAAGCAGATGCTCTGCCGCCGAGCCACAGCCCTTTCCCTGCTCCGTCCCTCCCCACGCTTTTATCCATCCTTACCCGCAACACCTCGTTGTAAATGGGGCTCACGGTCCTCTTCCTCACGGATGTCTTCCTCTTGCCCATCCGCGCTTTGTCTGGAAGCAGGTAGGTCTTGCCATACCTGGAAAGAGATTCCTGCGGAGTTAACAGTAAAAAACAGCAGACGCTTAACATACAAACCGGCCCCTTGAAGCGGACGGCATGTCTAATGAAGAATCCCGCTGGGTGGTTAGCTTGGCATCGGTGTGGAGTTATAAATCATTCCAACGCATGCGGAAAGAGACTGCCTAGACATGGTCAGGTGGTGATTTAGAGACTGCTATGGAAGAGCTGCTGTTAGGTCTCCACCTGTAAAAGATGGGGAAGGAGGTTGTGACAAAGCTGGATATTCATGCGGGTGACCAGAGGTGCACCTAGATAATTTCGGAGCCTGGACCTAAAGGCCTTTGGAGGCCCCCCTGCTGCAAGTTAAGCATCATTTTTTAAACATGTAGGTTCTTGAGGGCACAAACCGCACCACTCAGGACAGACTCAAAAGCATCTGGGGGCCCCCAGGACTTCTGCAGGCCCTGGACTTCTGGCCCCGAAGTCTAGAGGTAAAAGCACCTCTGCAGGTGATTCGGTGGTGGTGGTGGAGGCAGCAGCATCTATGGGTGAAATGTGAGAGGGTATCTGGGAAGGTGGTGGTGGTGGTGGTGGTGTGTGTGTGTGTCTGTGTGTAACAGGAGGCTTTTCACACGTGGCTTTTAGTTCGCATCTTTTCCACACCGAAGGGGGTGCGTTCACATATTGGCCAAATTTACTGCAAATTCCCTGCGAGCTATCGGGGAGAACTTCACACACAATTTGGGTTTTCCATGACACGTTAGCATGTGGTCCAGTTTGTATCCGGGATTTATAAAAAACATTTTCTGGCATCGTTTCTTTTGGGCCACTTCGAACTTGCAGGAAAGCCCCACAGAAAACCCATGGTAAAAAAAGCCTGTTGTCTGGGAAAGGTCCAGGGACCATGAAGTTTTCTATCACCAGGTGAATGGGAAGTAACGGGGCTGCCAGTCGGGAGCCACGAACCATGAAAAATGATCCGACTCTTTAGGAGGAAAGGTTTTCGTGATCGTAAAATGGTTCCCCAGAATTCTGGGAATCGTGTGGGTGAGACGATAGCCCTGTCCGGCCGTTAGGACACGGTTGACAAGAGGGTAAGAGAGGGACGCAAATGTGTCAAATAAAGAAGTTATATGTGTGTGTGAACATGTAATGTCAATTATACTGAAGTGTGAAGGAGGCCTCGCACACGCTGATTCGCCCCCAGCCCCGGGGCGCCCCAGGGGAAGCCTTGCTCACAGGTTCAGCAGTATGCTTCCGATCCGAATCATGCATTTGAGAGGCCTGGACCCAGCATTACTTTCAGAATGAACACAGGTACAGTCATTCACACAAACACATATACGCGTACTGCCATCTGTACACCCATACAACGTATTGTCTGAAGAGGGTTTATGTGCAAGTACAAGAAATGACATCTGACTGCTTGAGCAGAATGGTGAGAGTTCCAGCTTTCTGTTTTCCTCTTCAAAAAAAGAAGTTTCTAGACCTCATGGTGGAGGCTGCAGCTGGAATTTGGGTGGGATTCTGCTGGGGTGGGGAACTGGGGCACTCTTGCTCGCACTGATATTGATGGCCTTTGGCGTATGGGGCCGGGGCAGCTCTGATGGGGGGGCACGGGGGGGGCTGAGGATCTCTCTCTCTAGCGCCCTCTCCAGTGAAACAAAAGGCTGAGATCAGCAGCATCATAGAAGAAGCTACAAGGATGTCGACCGAGCACCATCACGGACCAGATACAGGCTCGGGCTGGCCCACAGGCCGACAGGGCAGATTCCCGGGGTGCCCTACCCATGCGCCCCAACTCTCACCCTTCACGACCGATTCTCCTCCAGATCTGGCGCCCTCCCCACACACATTCTGGCGCCCTCTCAGTGCCCCCCGTCCGGCCCTGACCAGATCTGGCACAAAGACTCCAAGGGAGACGAGAAGGAAAGAGGAAGAAACGGCGGGATGCTAACAAAAGGGGCAACTTTATTAAGATACTCAATTAGGTCACAAGTCGTCACTTAACTTTCTAACTAAAGGAAACAAAACAGGGCAGAATGGAGTAGGCAAAAAAGCTTTCCATCTCGGCCAATCTGTTGGAAAGCCAAAAATTCCTACTCGACCCCCAACAGGGCGACCAGCAAAGCCCATTCTGCCCCTGGGAGGGAGGGAAGGAAGCCCAGGGTCACAAAGGGAATGGGAGGGCAAACAAAATTGGGGGGAGTCCCAGCCAGCCAGCCCCCCACCCCACCCCACCCAGCTCCTTGCAGGCACGTTCACTTGGTCTCCTCTTCTGGGGCGGATCGACTGACTCCTCCAGCCGCCCAGCAGCAGCACATGCCTGCAAGAAGCACAAAGCAGCGTCAGTGGGGTTGCCCTGCTCCTCCTCCCTTTCCGCTCCAGCAGCCCAGCAAGCGGGGATTGGGCAGTGGGGTGGGGGTTGACGGGGGGGGGGGGGCAAGCCAGAGAATTCTTCTCGACCTCGGGCTCCCCACTGTGCAGCAAGGGACGGTGTCATGGCCACACCTCCCGCCCCGCTCCGAAGAGGATCTTCTGCTCACTCCCCCCTGCCCGCTGGAGCAAGAGGGGCTGCTCGCTTGCCCAGAGCAGATGGAAGGGAGCAGGGGTGAGTGAGGCAGCGGGAGGTCGAGGCATCGTCCAGCCTGGCCCAAGCACCCTCCCTCGGCCTCCTCGGCAGACCTGGTGGCTGATGCCTCCCTTGCCCCCTCCCCTCTGGGGTGGAGAAGGAGGAGCCCCTTTGGTGTAACAGGGAGGGGAGGGGAGGGGATGCGCCCCAGACTTGGGGAGGCCTGGGAGGGGAGGCCTGCCGCTGGACGCCTCATCAGGTGCTACACAGCAGGGAGCGGGAGGGAGAGGAGGGTTCTCTGGCCTGCCACCGGGCAGCACCAGGGGGCGCGACTGGGGCTGCAGGGGGCCCCCAGAGTCTCCCGGGCTCCTCTGCTGCTGCCCCGGTTTGGGAGGGGGGAGGAGGGAGCGGAGGGGGGAGGGAGGCGTGGCTGCGGGAGGGGAGGGGGGAGGAGCACACCCTCGGCAGGGGAGGGGGCGGATGCCTGGATGGTGCTTCCCCTGCCAGGGGAAGCCAGGCCGCTGGGGAAGGGGAGAAAGGTGGAAGGAGGAGGGGGCGCTCCCCGGCCAGCTGGTGGAAATGGAGGGAGGCGGTGACCTTGCCCTCCTGCTGGGGCCACACAGCCTCCCCGGACCCAAGGAGAGCCCAAGAATGGTTCCCAAGGGCCACTTGGGGGCAGGGTGGTCCTGTAGCCTCCTCCCACAGCCTGCAGCAGAGGCAAGGGGAGGGGCTTCTGCACCCCAGAGGCGGGGCTTCCTTGGGCCAGGGGAGTGGAGCCTGCTTCCCCCTCACTCCTCAGACAGAACTGCACTTCCCTGCTGCCGTCTTGTGGACAGCTCTTTCTATCCACGGGGTTGGAGGAGGTCTTCTGGCTGGTCCGCATCCACTGCGCTGCATGGTGTTTCTTCAGTCTCCCTTCAGCTGCTGATCTTCCAGGGGAGAGCACGGGGCTGTTGTTCCTGGAAAGAGAGAAGGACTTTGGTTCAGAGATTGGGGGTCTTCTCACACTCTCCCCCATGACACCACCCAGCACCAGGGACTCCTGGCAGAATAGCCGTGTCCTCATTTCCCAGAGGGAAGAGAGATCTTTCCCCTTTCCCTTGGGCTACTTGTACAACTGGCCACAAGGGCCGAAGATGGCATTCCAACACGAGGGAGGGCTGCCCAGATTGCTGCCCGCCCTTCCTGCAGCCCCAGCCCCCTCCCTAACCATCGGGGCCCCTTCCAGTGAAGCCCTGCCTTGGTCTGCTCACCAGTCGGTCAGGTGGAGAGATCACCGTACTCTGGCGGGTGTCTCTTCTTCTTACAGCCTGCCCACAAGCGCCGAACGGCAGCCCGCAACCCGTGCCGGGAGTGGAGGGAAAAGGCCTTCTTCACGATCTTCTCCGTCTTGCAGGCAACTCTCCCGACCTCGGGGTCATGGTCGCCAAGCAAGCTCTCCAGCGCTGGAAGGATGAAGGAGAAACTTCAGCAATGGCATGAAGAGGTCACCCCACCCTTTGCCAAGCCCCACCATTTCCACACCAAGAGGGAGCAAGTCCTGACTCTTTCTCCCCTTCACTCTGGGAAACCCTACTGCTGGGCATCCCTGAGGATGCAACCGGGACCTTCCCTTTGAGGGTCTGTGGTCCCTAAACCTAGGCCTCTCCCCTCACAGAAACTGCCCCTTCCCAGCATGGAAGGTCTTCCGCACTTACCAGCATGGAAGGTCTCTATGTTCCCTTCAGTGAGGATGCTGCCCTTTTTGTGGACCAGGTGACCTAAAAACAAGGGTGGAAGGAAATGGGACCACAGTTCAGGACCCTGTGCATGGACAGCTCACTTCCCATCATTCAGGAGAGGAAGTCCTCCCCTCTCTGCTCCCTCTGGGACTGACAGATTGAGCCATTCCTCCAGGGACTCTTATGTCACCTTGGGAGGAAATGAAGTCAAGACTCCTAGCTAACGCTCACTGGGCCAGTCCTCCTGGGGAGGGAACAGCTCCTGCCCCCCCCTTCTGACAGTGCCCTCAAAGAGAGTGAACCTTTGCCCACCAAGACGACCCACGAAGGGAGACCCAAAAGTCTTGTTTCCCTTACCGATCAGCAGGGCAGCTGTTCTCCTCACTGAAGGCTGCTCGCTGCGGAAGAAGCCCAGGATCTTGGTGGCCTCCATCTCCACGGCGTCCTCTGTGCCGAGCTGCCGAATCTGGGATCAAGAGCAAAGACAAATCCCGAGTGAGCAAAGCATCTCCCAAAGGTCCTTGAGCCATCTGAGCCGAGGGACGGACAGGGAGGGGCTGCCCTTACCAGACGCTTGGCGATCTTGTGCAGCAGCTCCTGCAGGCTGTAAGAGTCCCGCGCCAGCAGCCTGCCCTCCAGGTGCCATAGGAGGGCTTCTGCCAGGAGGCTCAGATTGTCCTTTGCAGCCTGCCAATGAAAGACCGGAATGGGAGTGGAAAAGCCTCCCAAGGGATTCCAAGAAACCTCTTAGGGGGCTTCAAGGAGTAGGGGAGATTTTGGACTTTGGTGGCCTCTCGTTGGCTGAAGCACAGCCGAGGACAGCCAGATTCAAGAGGGGAAGCTTTTCCCCATCCCAGGAAAGAAGGGCCCTGGATGAACTCTGGGAAGAGAAAGTGGAAGGGGGTGGAGAGGTCCATTCCCTGAAAGGTTTCAGAGAGGCCTGGATGGGACAAGCCACAGTGGGACAGCTGGTTGATTCACTATCCCGTGAGGCTAACTCCGGGGCCTGCCACTGGGCGGCTGGACTTGGGGAAGCCTAAACACCTTTGTAGAGGAGGCAGGAAAAAGTGGGCTCTCACCTGTGCTACCTCCAGGTCCTCATCCTCCACGTGCATCAGCACCGCGATGAGGGTCGTGATGTTCTCTTCTGTACCCTCATGATGGTGGTGGCGGTGCTGCAGGAGATCCAGATGGGTCTTCATGGCTGCCCTTCGGATCTTAGCCTCCTCCTACAAAAAAAGCAGGGGTTGTCGTTGGCAGGGAGGAATTCCTCACCTCCATCACCATGAAGAAGAGCTTGCATGGGTCTCTTGCAAGAGGTCTCAAGGGGGTGTCCGGTTTCCCTTCTCCAACCCGGTCGGAATCTACAGGTTGGCCGGCCCTCATAGAGCCGGGGCGGAGGGCTGGCGTGCAAGTACTCACGTGGTGGAAGAGAGGGCGGCACAGGGCAGCCAGGGCAGCATTCACGGTGGCCTGATGTTCCGATGGGCAGTGCCTCAGCCGCTCCATGAAGGCCAGGACCCCCAAAGTGGCTTCCAGACTGGAGGTCCTGAGCCCTCCCAGAATCCCGGCACTAAAATCCTGGGGTTTCTTTGCCTAGGGTGAAAAAAGGTGGATCCTTGGAGTTCTTTCAAAGACATGCTAGTCCACCCCCTGCTAAACAGACCACAGGCCTCTCGGGGGGCTGATGGCGCTTGGCCTCCATCCACTGCCTTGGGGAGAGGATCACTCAAGCCATCCCGGAGGCACAGAGAGTGGGGAGAAGGCGGCATTGGAGGACGTGGGGAATCAGGGCTCCCACTGAGAGATGAATTTCTGTGCCTTCCCTTAAGGATTTCTCCTTCATCCTGTGGCAACGGTTCCACAGGCTCAATCCACCCAACTGGAGAAATCTCCCCATCACACCTGGGGATGCTAGGAGCACCAGCCTCAGGTAGGGCTCCCCAAAGAGAGCAGTTTCCATGCCCAGAGATGCTCCCGGGGTCGTGGGTCTGGGTCACTCACCGCCTTCAGCTTTCCATACATTTGGAGAAGTCCCCTTTCGCTCAGGTAGCGGATGTTCTGGCTGGGGTGGACTAGCCACGCTACCAGGAGCGTCCAAGTCTTCTCCAAGGCGGCGAAGTCTTTGTCTTTCAGGAGCAGCTAAAAGAGGGAAAGGAGGAAAACATCCATCAGCCCCTGGAGCCAGACCCTCCTCTCAGGGAAGCCCACGCTGAGGAACTCGCTGCTCACCTCCACAAAGAAGGCCACCTCTGCGAGGGAATGCTGTTCTGGATCTTTGTCCAGGCTGAAGAGGGAAGCCAGGTATGCCTTCAGCCTGGCCACTGTGGAGGATGGTGTCTGTAGGAGAGCCCTGCAACACACCAAAGGACCCTGCTGAGTCCGGGGCGGAAGGCCCGGAAAGAGCAGACCTGACCCAAACCACCCCAGCCCCCAGGCCTCCTGAGAAATCTCCTCTTCACTCCTACTTACCTCACCAAGAGGGCCACACCCTGGAGGCAGCTCTGCGGAGAGCACAGGGATTCCCAGCAGGTCTTCTCTGGGGTCACCTGTGCCACCCTCTCCAGCAGGGTCTGGACAATCTGCGAGGTCTCCCTGCAGAGAAGAGAAGAGGAGGTGGCTGTCCCCAAAGTGTGTGTCTCCTTGCGGGGTGGCGTAGTAGTGTCAAGGGTGGAGGGACTGTCTTGGACCATGGGAGGGAGACCACAGGGGTGAAGTGACTTTCCCCACAGCTGGTTTTTGAACACTGCAGACGCATTTTAAGGCTCTCTGCAGATCCAAGAGGCTGCAAATTCTGGGGTCTCCTCTGTGTAGCTGAGGGAGGGGACCACCGTGCCAGAGTCACCCCAACAGGCCAGAAATGCTGCTCACCCATCAGAGTGGGACATGGGACAAATGGCCCTAGCCTGTCCTCCCAGAGTGCTGGAAGGAGGACTTGCTGGCCTCGCTTTCCCCAGCGCCATGACTTACGCAGGAGGCAGGTCTTGGCTCTCCCGGTTCCCCACTCCCTCGGTGGTGTTCTGCAGGCCGGTGAGGATCTTGTTCACCAGGCCCACCAGGAGTTCGGGGAACCTCTCCTCCACCTCACTGGCACACTCCACGCACCGGATGACGTCCCCGATCTTCTTTGTTGCTCTCCCCTGAGGAGAAGGGGAGGGCCGGGCCTCAGCACACAGTCCGAGGGACAGTTATGGGTCAGGAGAATCCCCGGGGCCAGGCCAGTGCCATGGGTGTCTGCACGCACATCTGGGCCTGGAGGGTGCTGCCTCTGGCTCAGGGAGCATGAGGTCCACTGCAAGGGAAAGACATCCCCAAGGGGGAAGGGCAAGTCCCCGCCTCCCGTGTGAACAGTGGCTGCCATCCAAGCCGCCATGCTGCGTAGTGCAGGAAAGGAAGGGCGGAGGGGTGGAGGGAAGTCACCCTTGGTTTCCGCCCCTTACCTCTCCCAGATGGACCGAGGAGAACCAGTCTGGGGCCAGCTGTCCTCTTCCTTCTTCGCCGCCGCTGATGTTCCTGAGAGAGGAGAGGAGAGAGAAAAGCTGCTCAAAGGTCTGTCCTGTTGGAGATGGCAGCCAGCTGGAGAAGAACACGAGCACCCAAAGAGATGCTGAGCAAGGATCTCGCCTCCCTTGGGAGGTGGCTGGCAGGGGAACTTCATCAGGCCAGAGATCTCCCAAGTCCAGCCTTTCGTGCCCCACTGAGAAGCCCTGGGAAGTGTTCATAGAGGGCACCGAGACAGGAGCCCTCCCCTGCTCCTTCTCCCCAACACTCGGCCATGCCAACAGCATGGGGGTCTCGGAGCTCCCTCTGCTAACAGCCAGCAATAGACTTGCTGCTGTCTGTCTCGCACCTGCAGCCTTCTGCTGGCTACGCTAAAAGCCCCCCCCCGCTCCCTACTGGCTCCTAAGGCCCTTCAGCTGAGAGGAGGGTACCTACCTGGCTGAACCGGGGGCCGGTGGAGAGTCCCACACCTCATCCTCGATGCTGCTCACCTCATACATGGTGTCATCCTCGTCCGTAGAGGAGCACTGGGGAGGAGAGAGAAGAGAAATGGGATTGTTCCAGGGCTTGCATTGACCTTGCGAGGCTTCTGAGATGAGGAACTAAGCCCAAGGGACTTAGCGTTGAGTCCAGGCAGCACCCTGTTCCTGCTGAGTAGGGCTTGAACCAGACGTGCCTCTTAGAACAAAGGCATTTGGCATCTCTGCCCAGAAGAGCCTTCCACCGCATTTCCAACCCCTTCCCAGTGCCTCAACGGGAGCCCTGCATTTTCTTCCCACCCCACTCATCCAAATCCCTTCCACCCTGAGGCATCTAGAACTGGAACTGTTCCAGGTTCTGTCTCCTATCGGGGAACAGGGGACACACACACACACAACCCAGAGCCCATCCACCTGAAAAAATGGATGAGCATTCCTGACCTCTGCCGAGGACGAGTCTTCCACCACTTCAGTGTTCAGCAGCCTCTTGATTAGCCACTTCTTTGGCTTTGGGACTCTGAGAGAAGAAAGGAGAGACGGGGCATAAGAACATCCATGCATGCCAAGAGCCCTGTGGATCTGGTGAAAGACACGTGTAGCCCAACAGTGGACAGCCAGATGCCTATTTAGTTGGTTGTGAACCACTTGAGACCTGGTTATATGTGGCATCAAAATGTGTTTATTCACACACAAACACACACACCCCCTGCAGATTCTGAAGTTCCTTGGCTATCAAGGGTAATAGTCTTCAATTGGCTTCTCCTCCATGAACGTGTCTAATCATTTGCTGGACTTACTGGCCATTAGCCCATCCTGGGGTTGTGAATTCCGTAGCTTTCAATGTGTGGTGTGTGGGGCGAGAGGGAGAAAATGCATTTTCTGGGCTCTGTGCTGCACCCAACGCCAGTCTACTCCTTGTGTTGAGCTCCTGTCCTCGTGCAGTGAGGGGGGCAGGGAACTATCCCTCCAGGGTGCTCAGGCCTTTCAGAAACGCCCCCACCCCAGGCTCCCAGGGAAGGTGATCTGCCTCTATGATCCCAGGAGCTGCCCTTCAGCTGAGAAAGGTACCTGGGGGAACTGGTGTCACCGTCCCCTTCCGACCCCTCGTCCTCCACGCTGGCTTGCGGAGTCTCGGCCCCCGGGAAGGAAGAACTCTGTGAAGGAGAGAGGAGGGAGAAATGGCTGCTCTGGCCCTCGCGTTGAGCTTTCCAGGCTTCGGCAGGGAAAAGGCCAGCCGGGCACCTCCCAGCGGTCATCGCCAGGTGAGCTGGATACAGGAAGTGGGCCGGAAGTGGACCTTTGATGTCCCAGAAGAGCTACAGGGGAGGCCAATTCTGCACCACAGCACGACCATTTTGGAGGTTTAAGCAAACTCTTGTCAGAAGGTGGCCACCCACCCTGCAGCTTCTCAAACTGGAGCCATTCCACATTCTCTCTACTCCTGGGCAACACGGGGGACCCACAAGCCCAACCCTCAGTCCTTCCAAGGGAGGGACTGGATGTGGATGCTTTCTGACCTCTCCAAGGGATGGTTCTTCGTCAGCAGCAGTGTTGTGCAGCCTCCTCTGCACGGTGCTTGTCCTCTGGACGCTAAGAAAAGAAAGAAAGAAGACAGGTGAGATCAGAAGAGCAGTGCTTAGAAAGAGCTCTGCTTGATGAGAAGAATGAGACATGCAGCCCAGCACCTTGTTTCCAGGAGTGGACAGCCAGATGCCTGCAGGAAGCCCACAGGCTGGGCATGGAGACCCCTGTCCCCTTGTGGAAAGAGGAGGAGACAAACAACTCTCCAAGATGCTCAGAGCTTCTGCCCACCCCGGCTTCTTGCTAAACTAACCACCTCCCCCGGCCCCAGGATGGGCTCTTAAGGAAAGTCTTCTGCTTCCATGAGCTCTGGATCTGCCCCTCCAGCTGAGAAAAGAGTACCTCTGGGAACTGATGAAACTCTCCACGTCCAGCTCCTGATCCCTTGTGTTGACCTCTGGGATCTCGGCCTCTTCGATGTCGGCACCCTGCAAATGAGAGAAAAAGGAGAGCAATGCGTGAAGTTGTGCTCACTCTGAGCTCCCTAGTGCCTTGGGGTTTAGGTTTTCTCCCTTCATTTTCTTTGAATTCATGTTTATTTCTTTAGATTATTTTGATTTTTAAATAAAAAAGTCTTATTAAAAAAAATAAACAATGTGCTCTAACATTAACTGATATTGGGAGTGCCAGGGCACAGCCACCACATGCTTGTGGCCATTTTGTTTCATGGTATGCCCAACAATGAACCTCCACTGTGATATGCGTTCTGCTGTTGTCAACAAAATGGCAGCACTCTGGAGCTCTGGTCCAAAGACAGCATGTCAGGTAGGTCTCCGAGATCTCTTTCTTTACCCAAAGAAAAGCAGTCCTTAACAGAAAGGTCAGTGCATAGGAGCTCTAGAATTGAATGCTAATTTCTTGTTGTCCTTTCTTGCCATTTTTTTCTGCATTCCTTTCATGGGGAATGGAAACAAATGCGAATGGGACCCCCTGGTATTTATAGTTTGGCCCCAAGAGTCTTCTTCATGCAAGCCCACCATGTCCTCTGCTCTCCTATTCCCAGGTTAGCTCCCTCTTTCCAAAGGGAGAGACAAGGTGGGCCCCTGAGTCTGGAGCGAGGGCCATCCCTCCTGCTGTGGAGACTCTGGGCTGCTGTTTTGACCAGAGGGGGTGATGATTGTCTCTCAAGAAATGCCTCTTCAGTCAAGAGACATTGAGTCTCTCTGCCAGGAAGACCCTCTCATCTCCTGACCCATGTCAGGGTCTCGGGTTCCCTTTCTGGATCCGTCCCAACTTCTCTCTGCTGCAGGCGGAGATGCAATCTCCCCTCACTCCTCAACCATCCCATCCACAAAAGTGACAGGAACTGTGTCCTTACCTCACAAGACCATGCGGTGGCAATGGTCTGCAGGAACCACCCATCGTCCTCAACCGTGAAGACACTGCAGGAAGAAATACAATGGCATGAGTACCTCGGAAAAGCCTTGCTGGGTCAGACCAAAGATGCATCTAGCCCAGCACTCTGCCTCCAATAGGGGACAGCCGGATGCCTCCAGGAAGCTGTCCCCTGTGACCTTCAAGCTAGTGGACATTACCACCATATCTTGTAGGACTGAATTCTTCTACAAAATGTATGAAGACCTCATTTTTGTAGGTCCTGCACCTCTTGCCAGTCAGCTGCACTGGATCCATCCCAGATCCAGGCCGGCTGTGGGACAGAAAATCTTCCCTACACAACATTTCAAGAAGAAACTCTACCTCCTCTGGGAACTGCTGGCAACCGCTTCATCCAGGATCCCGTTCCCACTGTTGACATGCTGGATCCTGGAGCCGTCCGAGATTGACTTCTGTGAAGGAGAGAGGAGAGAGGAATGGGTGCTCTGACGCCCACTTGATCTTTCCAGGGCGTCTGGGAGCCAAACGTCACACCTCCTTCAAAGGGACCTTAACAGATGCGCTTAAAGCAGGAAGTGGCTCCTTTGCACCTCAAAAGGGTGCTGGGGACGCTCCCCCACAGAACTGGGCCCCTGCAGTTGCGTTGCTGACTAAAAGAGACACTTCCTGTTCTCATATTGCTTTTCTTGATGATGCATCTAAGCTACTATTTAGAGTCTTGCAATATATATCTATAGCTATCTCATTGAAACTTGATTTTTTAAAATTTTTGTCTTTATATTTTCTTTTCATTCAGCTGATTTATATATATATGTGTGTGTGTGTGTGTGTGTGTGTGTGTGTTTATTTTAGTCTATTTTTACACTCATTGGTTTTGGTTTCTCTTTCCCCACCACAAAGAGAGTGCATCCTTCCTGAAGTACCGGGTCTGAACGGAAGCTCCAGCGCGTGGGACCTTCCTTAAAAAACAAGGCCCTGCCCTGCCAGAATGTCATGGGTGGCAGAATGGAGGGCAATGCCTTTGGGGAAGAGATGGCTGCCCCTTCGGTCTCCGATAGAGATCGACCCGCCTTGAGTGGGAGCCCAGGTACACCACAAGAAGCCAGTCCTAAAACCAATGTCAGCGAATGGGACCTACAAACTGGACACACTTTCATGGCCATTTATTTCATGGGTGCCATTGTGTCAGAGCGAATGGAAACACATAGGAATGGTATCTGTTTCCATTCATTCAAAAAATAAATGCTCAGAGAGGAACCAAACCCCAAAATCTACTGAAGCCCAGAGATCAGCCTCCCCCCCCCATTCCTGGGGAGTTGGGTGAGATCCTAGGTATTAGACCATTTGAAGTCACAGGATCCCGGATGAGAGTCAGGCCTCTTGCTGTAAGGGACACGGTGGTTTCACATTCAGGGGAGGTGCTTTTAGATCAGAGAAGCCTAGCTAGGTTTCTCTCTTTGCTGGGAAGAGCTACTGGCCGTCTGATGCAGCCTCGTGTTTTGAGGGCCCTTCTGATGCTCAACTACATGCTAAGCCAAGCCGGAAAGGGGGTGATGTGGAGCCGAGCAGGGGCAGAGTGAAAGAAGTGCCCAATCTGCCCCAAGGAAGACTTCCCCACTCTAGTTCCCCTCCAGACTGCTCCCTTTCTGGACATGTTTTGTGCTTGGTCGTCCAGAAGAAAATCAAAGTCTGGAACCCTGCGGGGAGGGAGTGATTTGGGGCAGTAGAGCGGAATGAAGAAGCGAGGGGTGGAAGGCAGGTAGAGACACCCCTCTTCCCTCTCAGCACTTCCCATCCCCCAATTTCCCATGCTACTTCCTCCATAGGGAGGGGCGTCCAACTTGGCATGAGTAACTTGTAGTTGAGCCCCGATGGTCACTCATCCCACCCACCCAATTCACGGCTACTACCACTGCAAATTTCGAAGCCTATGGCTTTGCAAGACAAGTTCTCAAAACGTTCCTCCCACCTGCTCAGACTGGGTCTCCCGCACTCCCTCTAGACTCGCTTCAAATGGGGTCTCTCCCACCCCCTCCCAGCCCTGCCATGTACGGACTGGATTTCCATCCCTTACCAGTGACCATTTGCTGGTTTCGGTCACGGAGCGCTTTTCGTTAATCTCCTGTGGCTGGAAGTCACTGAGAGGAGAAAAAAGACAAAAGACACAAGAGAGTGAGTGTGTCGAAGGAACCCCGAGTACCCAGTTTCCAGCAACAGACAGCCGGATGCCTCGTGGCAGGGCGTGGAGGCAAGAACCCTCCCCCTCCCTGCAACATTCATGGACTTTCTTTAGTTTAATCTAATTGATATATCGCCAGGGGCGTAACTACTATTAGGCAAGGGGAGGAGGGGGCCTGGGGGCCCCCCAGAGACTCCTCGCATGACTCCCCATTGCCCCCTGCCCAGCCCCAGGTCCCCTCGGCCACTTGCCCTGCTTGCCCGCCTCTCTCCTGCTTGTCCTCCCGGCCGGCAATCGAGGCACCAGACCAGCTGCCAAGGAAGAGCTGCTTGCCTCCCGGGCGCCTCTCAGCTGACCGGCGGGTGGCGGGGCTTGCAGGGAGGCCTCCGTGTAGGCCCCAGTGAAGCCTGAACTGGAGTAGGCTGGCAGGGAGGCCCCAAGCAAGGAAGGAGGCAGGCAGGCAGGCAGGGTGGCCCCCAGAGCTCTCTGCAGCAGACCCTCCGCCCAGCCCAGCATTTGCCAGGTAGAACCTGAACTCCTTTTTGTGGTCACCACCCCCTCACCCCCCCCCCCAATATTTAGGGATCTGCTTGCCATAGGGCTTTGATATGGACGGGGGGGAGAGACTGAGAAGTCTCTGAATATTTAATTTAAAACAGCTTGGGAAATTTGCTGGCTTAAAAATAAGCCCTATAAGTGGCTTGTTTCAAGGCAGAAAATTATAAAAAATTCTGGAACAAAAAATACTATATTCATTCATTCATTGATAAATGCACTTATGCTCAAGTTGTTTTGCAACCCAGAAGGTCTGAGTGAGAACTGTGAAGCATGTGTGGTGCTTTTATTTTATTTTATTTTTCTTGGGTGTGAACTGCTCCCCAATAACTCGCAGGGACTTCAGGGTCAATCTGGCCAACCTGGGAATGCAGCACCTCCATTCCAGAGAAGGAGAGGTGTGTTAAAGGGCTTTAAAAGCCTCCTCTGAAAAGCCTCCTGCAATCAAACTTTACTGAATTTGTTCAAAATTCTGAGAAAACAGACATAGGCTCACCCTGCATGGTTGAAAGTCTCCTTTGCTAATATGCAGCGAGGGGGCCATTTTAATAATTAGTGTTTCTAGTGTGTTCTGGGCATTAAAAGTAGCACAAATATATAGTTCTCAATGTATATCACTATATATTGTGAAGTGTTTGTGTGTGTATTCAGTGAAATGTATTTCCAGGCAGCATACTTATTTTGAAATATCAGACTTAAATCCTTGGGGGCCTGGGGTGTGCGGAGGCCCTGGACTTTGATGGGGGGGCCCATTTTAAAATCTGGTCTCTGCGCCCACTCCAGCCTTGCTACACCCCTGTATGTCGCCTAGTGTGAAAACCTCTAAAACATCTCAGCTCCGCTGGTTGGGGTTTGGAGAGTGGCTGCTGGTCAGAGTAGACCACCCTGAAGCGAGTAGAGCAATGGTCTGACTCAGCACCACCTGTTCCGAGGGGCTGCCACGACCTCCTCCTCTGCCCCCCAGAGGGGCTTCCACTGCTCCCCACCCCAACTGCTCCCTTTCCCCTGCTGCCACTCAAGGAGGCACCAGGGGATCCAGCCCTGAAGAAGCAGCCAGCCACACCCTGGCTCCAGTCTCCCGCTCTGGGTGGCTGCAGGGCTCACCTGGAATCCAGGCACTGAGAAATGGTGGGCCAGGCACACCAGCCCATGGGGCCTCTCAGCCCCCCAGTCCTGGCAGAGCAGACTAGGGGACCCTGCCCCATTGGAAACCCTAGAGAGCTCCATGTGCATGAGAGCATTGCCTCGCCTCCTGTGCCTGAACCCCTGGAGCCACCCCCAAAGCCCAGGTAGTTCAGACTGATGGGCTTTGGAGACCCCTTGGCCTGCCCTTGCTGTCATTCCTTTCTGTCTGGTGCTTCTTGTGAACAGGGACCTCTTTGGGGGGGGCAGCTTATGAAACCCTGGCAGGGGCCATGTTTCTTGAAAGGGTCCCAAGTGGTCTTCAAATCCATGGTGCCATCCATCGAGACGGCCCGGATAACCCAGGAGGAGCAGGAGAACGTACCTGAGTGGAGCCACAGGAGTAGCCCCATCAAGGCTGTCCACGCCGCGGAGTAAGGGGCCTCCTTCTCCCTTGTCCTGTCCAGGAGAGAGGAGAGCAGGAGTGAGGATGGGCTGGGCCAGTCTGTTCGGACACAGCGGGGTCAGCCCAAAGGGACCAGGAGGGACCCACTTCCGAGATTTCTCACCATGACCCAAACCGCTTTGAGAACTTTGGTGGTCGCCCCCCCCATTGACCCTGTTTGAGGCAGGGTGGTGAGCCTTCCCGCTGATCCCCTTGCCAGAGGAGGCCACATTCAGCACTCCCTGGTGGCCCCAAATGGACAACCTTTGGCGTGAGCAGCAGGAGAGACCGCAACGCCCTCCTGTCCCCAGTCGGGTCCAGAGGCTCCCAGGGCAGCAGCGGAACCTCCATCCCCATCAGGATCGTCGGAACCCCAGCGCCATGGCAACCAGGTCAAGATACCCAGCCCTGGGATACAGCTCAGCAACGGCCACTTTTTGAATCTAAGCAAGGACTTCTGCGGCTACGCAGATTTCTAGACCACTCTCCAACCAAAAGACTCCAAGCGGATGACAGGCACAGAGAAAGGAACCGAGAACACCTGAATGAGATGATGTCCTGTCCCCAAAGGGCTCTCAGTCCAAAAAGAAACCTCAAGCCGATGGCAGCAAGACCACGGGAGGAGGGATGCTGGGCTGGGGCTGGAGAGGGCCAGTTGCTCCCCCCTTGCTCAATAGGAGAGTCTCACCACCTGGGAAGGTGCCAACTCTCTCACTAATCCTGCTGCTGTGACTTCTGAAGGGGGAAGCTGCCTGCCGGGAGCTCGGAGAGGCCAGGAGTCCTTCCCCTGCTCTGTACAGGTGGCTCCATTCTGTGCTTCCTCGCGGGAAGATAGAGGTCCTGGAGGAGGGAGGGGGCTGAGGGAGCTCTGAGCCATCCATGGGGGGCTTGTGCTCCATGAAGACCCAGTGAAGGTGCCCTGGGCCAGTTCATTCATGCCCACATGGGTCAGCCCAAAGGGGCCAAGAGGGACTTCCTAAATGTCTCCACCTTGACCCAGATCCGACCCCTGGGGGTCACCTGCCACCACATGAACCTATTTGGGGCAGGGCGGTGGACACTCACTCTGGACTCCTTGCCCGAGGCCATCTTCTGCGCTCCCTCGCGGCCCAAATGGGACGGAAATTTGCCGTGAGCAGCAGGAGAGGCCAGAAAGTCCTCCTGCCAACGGTCGAGTCCAGACAGTTTGAAGGCAGCAGCGGAACCTCCAGCCCCATGGCGACCGGTAAACACTCCCGGCCGGGGACCCCCCCAGCAACTGCCATATTTGGATCTAAACAAGGATGGCGGAACTCCCAGGCCCAGTGGTGGGCACGAGGCACCCACAGGCAGGGTTGCCAACTCTCTACCTGGTCCTGCTCCTGTGACTTCAGCAGACGCCTGACATGCAAAGCTTAAGCCAGTGAAGCAGTTTCCCATCTCTTTAGGCTAAGAATGGCTTCTCCTGCTCAAACTGGTCAAGCTTTTGCTCCGAGCAGGGGAGCCAGGCTACATCAAGAGGGGGCAATTCCCATCCTCCACAAAGTGCCACTTGGCAGATCTTGCCGTTTCTACCTCCCCTCCATCCCCCTCCACAACGTTTCATTTCTTTTATATCCTAGTTTTAGTTTAACAATATCAAAGAGGCTTACAAACAATAAAACCCGTATTATCACATTCTAAGCTACCGAGGAAGAGGCCTTCCAAAACGAGGTCATCATCACCATCGATCCAAAGAGGGAGTGAGGGAGTGAGGGAGGGAGAAGGCCTCTCTGCAGGGGTGTTGCTGGAGACTTAAAGTGTTCCCGAGCCTGACCCCTTTGGAGCATCCTATGCAGGCATACCCGGCAGCTCCCAAGAATGACCAATGTTTTTTTCAAGCCACCTAATGGCCCAGCAAGGAAGCAACCTGCCTAGAGAGCAGGAGGCTGTTGGTTTGAATCCCTGCTGGTGTGTTTCCAGACAATGAGAAACCCCTATATTGGGCAGCAGCTCAGAGAGGTCAGGAGCTCCTTCTCCAGCTCTCTGCAGGTGGCTCCACTCTGTGCTTCCTTGCTGGAAGAGGTCCTGGAGGGGGGGGGGCTGACCCATCGATGAGGGGCCGGTGCTCCATGAAGACCCTGTGAAGATGGGCTGGGCCAGTCCCTTCCTGCCCACCATGGTCAGCCCAAAGGGGCCAGGACAGTGTCGCTTCCGAAATGTCTCCACCTTGACCCAAATCCGACCCCTGGGGGTCACCTGCCACCACATGAACCTATTTGGGGCCGGGCGGTGGACACTCACTCTGGACTCCTTGCCCGAGGCCATCTTCTGCGCTCCCTCGCGGCCCAAATGGGACGGAAATTTGCCGTGAGCAGCAGGAGAGGCCAGAAAGTCCTCCTGCCAACGGTCGAGTCCAGACAGTTTGAAGGCAGCAGCGGAACCTCCAGCCCCATGGCGACCGGTAAACACTCCCGGCCGGGGACCCCCCCCCCAGCAACTGCCATATTTGGATCTAAACAAGGATGGCGGAACTCCCAGGCCCAGTGGTGGGCACGAGGCACCCACAGGCAGGGTTGCCAACTCTCTACCTGGTCCTGCTCCTGTGACTTCAGCAGACGCCTGACATGCAAAGCTTAAGCCAGTGAAGCAGTTTCCCATCTCTTTAGGCTAGGAATGGCTTCACCTGCTCAAACTGGTCAAGCTTTTGCTCCGAGCAGAGGAGCCAGGCTACATCAAGAGGGGGCAATTCCCATCCTCCACATAAGTGCCACTTGGCAGCACTGGCCCTTTCTATCCTCCCTCCATCTCCCACCCCACTCCCAGTGCAGAATTCTCAGGGCCTAGTGGTGGGCATGGGGCACAAGCACCCAGGGTTGCCAACTCTCTAACCAATCCTGCTCCTGTTCCTTTAGAAGATACCTGGTTACAGAAATTAAATTGCCAAAGGTTTTCCCATGTCTGCATTTCCATGACAGCAAAAGCTTCAGCTGCTTAATTTTTGAATGTCAAGACATTTTTAAAGGCACAGGAGCCAGGCCAGTAAAAAAGGTTGGCAACCCTTCAGATTGGGATCCAGACTGAAGTCTGTTCCTGAGCACACATGGCTGGGTGACAACAGGGCCGTGCCTTTCCTCCAAGGGGCAGGAGGAATCTTCCCAACATTTGGACCCCCAGATCTCCAGAGAAGTCAAGGGAGACGTCTCCACCACACAGGTGTTACGGTGCCTGAAGGAAAGGCTGCTAATACATTTGGATCATAGAGTTTCTGAGGAGCAGAAACCTTGGCAGAGCGGGGGGGGGTGTTTGTAAAAGGGGGTCCGGGCCAGGAATCTCCTCCTTTCTGGATCATAGCAGGGCTGCCCTCCGAAGGCCATTGTGGCCAGTAAGCCAGGCGCAGCAGATGGCCAGTCAAGTCTCACGTCCTGCTAGATGTTTCACAGGTCTACTGGCTTGGCGCCATGATGCCTTCAGGCCCCTGGGAGGAAAGAAGCAACAATGGTGTCAGGCACATTTCAGGGCAATCACACTCAGACACGCGCACACACACGGATGGCGCTACTCTGTTGTCATTCTGCGAACCCATTCTTCTGTGGCTTGTCACACAACAAGGAGCCTCTGGAACTCACCGATACAGCACACAATAGACCCATCCGTCCCCACAGCAATGGTGCCTCACAGAGCAATCCGTTCTGTTTCTTTATTTATTGTTAAATTTCTAGACCTCTTTTCATTAAAACCATCTGAAGGTGGGTCACACAAAAGTTAACACAAGACTACAAAAATCACACAATTAAAATATCATTTGTTTGTTTATTATTCTAATTATTTAACATATCCCTATACCACCCAAAACTTGCATCTCTGGGTGGTTTACAATTAAAATAATATAAACATTAAAATCATTAACATTCAAATAATTTAAAACCCAACATTAAAAGTATTAAAACTATACAGCTAATTCAAAGCCTGGGTGAACAAATATGTCTTCAGTGCCTTTTTAAAAGTTGCCAGAGATGGGGAGGCAAGAATATCAGCAAAAAGATAAAAATACAGATCTGATGAAAAGATTTAAAAACAAGCATAATACAACCATCAAAGATGCAAAGCAACAGCAACAGAAACGGAGGCTATTCCCACGATTGCAGAAAATCGGGCTGCGAGCCTGGTGGTTCTTGAGCGGGTCACAGTATTATCAATTTTGTTACTACCCATTTTGCTACCTCAAGACCACCAGTTGCTGCAGCATATGTAGATTTGGAGAGGGGACGCAATGGAGGCACGAAAAATATTTTATGCTAGTATCCATTCTGGATTATATGCATTTTGGATGATATACATGGGGAAGGATCCAGCTAGAGTTAAGCAGAATGAAAGCCCGTTGCTTTCAATGGGAGAGTTGAGTCTGTGCATTGAAATATTGGAGCTTACAAGGGTTTAACGTTTGTCCCTGCTAACTTGGCAAAGAGGCACCTTTTTAACGTGGCAATTCTCTTTGATTGAGCAGGGGGAGAGTAACTGGCCCTCTCCACCCCCAGCACAGGACCTCCAGTGACTGTTGCTGGTGTCTATCTCATGTTGTTTTTTTAGATTGTGAGCCCTTTGGGGAGTGGGAGCCCTTTGATTTATTTATTATTTCTCTAAGTATCGCTTTGGAAGCTTTTGTTGATAAGTAGGATATAAATATTTGTCGTTGTTTATGTTTAACTTTGGCTGGATCAAGCCCATAATTTGTGCATTTTTTGATATTTCCCCCCCATAAATATAGTTTATCTTGATGTCTTCATCAAGGTGGGGGGAGGGCAAACTAGTAAGCTCCCTTGAGTTGGCAAAAAGAGAGAGAGAAAGCTTCCAGCACTGAACAGCAGCCTTCTGTTTTTGCAAAGAGAATGCCTTAAACCTCACATTTTCCGTCATGGTGTTTGTTGGAGACTGGGGCCAAAAGTCTCCTTGGAACAGCTGAGCCATGCAAAACAATAGTAAAAATCAGAGTCATGGTGATGTGTGAAATTTCCTCAGAGTTCTAGGTGGTGGCAGAATGTGGGGTGGGGTGGGGTAGTGGGGGGAGAGGGAAGGGGGTGGCGCCTGCAGTTTCTGGCTGGAGCAAAGGGATCCCCACACTGGAATGGAACTTGCAGATGTCCCCTCATTCCTGAGACTGAAGTTGTAAAAACAGGGTTCCACTTAGAGAAAGTGAAGACAAGATGATGAGAGAGTCACTTGATTCTTTATTTTTATTTATTTTTATTATTTTTATTTTTTATTTTAATTGCAAATAATTCTGCAGAATAAGCTGTTGCAGGGATTCTCAGCCTTGAGTCCCCAGATGTGGTTGGACTACAATTCCCATCATCCCCAGCCACGATGGGAGTTTATGGGAGGAGAGATGGTTTTGTGGTAGAAAGCATGCATTGATCCCTTTGCCAAGCAGGGTCCACCCTGGTTTGCATTTGAGTGGGAGAGGACATGTGAATAGTGTAAGATATTCCCCTTAGGGGATGGGGCCGCTCTGAGAAGAGCATCTGCCTCCTTGCATGCGAAGGTTCCAAGTTCCCTCCTTGGCATGTCCAGGTAGGAGTGAGGGAGACTCCTGCCTGCAACCTTGAAGAAGCCGCTGCCAGTCTGTGTAGACAATACTGCACTAGATGGACCAATGGTTTGACTCAGTAGAAGGCAGCTGCCTATGTTCCTATGATGGCCAAAGGCTAGCATGGCTGGGGATGATGGGCACTGTAGTCCAACAACACCTGGGGACCCAAGGCTGAGGACCCCTGGGAGTCTGTCCCAAAAGGCAAAGCCCCATAATAGTTATACATGGAGGGCTCTGCATAAACCAGGTGCTGAATCACTCCCCCACTCCCCACTGAAAGCCGTTTCCCAGCAGATCTAGCAACTGACATGGGCTCTACCGAAATTGCATCCAGCTTGCCAGCCCACTGTGGGAAGCTAGCAGAGGTTTGGAAAGACGAGCTGAAATTCCTCAAGGAGGTGTGGAGGTTTAGCAGATCCCTAATGTACAGCTTTGCGTGAAAGAAAAGCCACTGGCACATGGGATGTTGGCGTGGGAAGGAAGGGGCCTCGGAGGTCTCCAGCCCTCTGCAGGAGACTGGAACTGAAGGGCCAGGCACGCAAACGGATCACTTGTGCTCAGAATATGAAAGTTGGCCGAAGTGAGTATTCATCTGCATGGCAGTAGTAGGGTGTGGAAGGAACTGGGTCTCCTGCTGGAACTTCTAGCAGCCAGTCCTAGGTGCTACCCACCTCTTAATCCTTCCGCCAGCTGGCAGATTGGTCTCCGGCCAGGGAGGGGTGGGTGGGCGGGGGTCCAGGGCATTCTCTCGGCTGCAGTGCTGGGCTGAGCACCATCATCAGCAAATGTGGGCTCATTCAGGGTGACCCCACCACCACCCAGGGAGGAGAACACACGCCCATCCTGTTTAAAACCTCTGAGCAGAAGCTGGCTGGTTAGCTCAGTTGTTTAGCGTGTTGGTGCTACTAAAAACACAAAAGGTTTTTAGCAGGCCGAGTTGTGGGGAGAGGGCTGTAGTGCAACGGTAGAGCTTCTGCTTTGCATGCAGCAGGACTGAGCTTCAGCCCCTGGAATCCCCAGGGAGGGAGGGAGGGAGGAGCCATTGTGGGACCCTGGGGAGCTTCTGTCAGGTAGTCGGTGCTGAGAGGGAAGGACCAATGGTCTGAGTCCATGTAAGGCAGCTTCCTAGGTAGTATGATTGAGTATTCGCCTTTGGTATCCAGCCACCAGCCCAGCTCTCTCGCTGCATCTTCTGCCTCTGGCCCTTCATCAGCTTGCTGTTCCTCAGCCATGCCTCTGGCCTCATTGTCCGCATCTGATACCCACCCTTGGCTGATCCTCTGCTCTTTGCCTCCTGGCACCCCATGGGACCTCCCCCTCTGGCCTGTCTGGGTGCTCAGCCAAGATGGGGCAAGAACTGTGAACAGGATCCTGTTCAGGATCCAGATGTTGTACTCTGGGGAACCCAGCCACACATAAGTCAGGGCTCTGCCTTCTGGGGATTTTGGAGCTCTCTCTGAGGTGGCCAGAGCAAGCTGGTGGGAGATTAGAGAGTCCATGGTTGCCTTTCTCCATGCTTTGGTCGAGTCCACACAGTTGTCTGAATCTAGGTTTAATTCGGGTTATTGTCATGAGTGTGATTGTGTGACTCCACTCCAAGGCAAGCATCTCAGCTTCAGCTTGGGCCATAATCCATCTTGGCATGGGTTCCCGCAATCAACCTAATGTTGGTAACCCACATTAAACCTAGGTTTGGATGCCGGTGTGAATCAGGCCTTTCTTTGTTGCTGCTTGTCCTAGTTCTCTTTCAATTGCTTTTTCTATCAGGGGATTGGAAGGGGAGGAGCCATTGGCTAGCAAAGGAGAGATCAGATAAGCAGCAGTAAAGAATGGATGGGAAAAGGTGATCAGGGGCACTACAATACCGTCCAGCAATCACTGCCTCTCTCCAAGGAAGTTTTCAGATTTATCAATGGGCAAAGCTAGCTTGCATGTGTCTGCTCAGGGGATACCGTTAGCTGCTAAGGAAGAACCTGGATTGATGATTGACTCATCCTGGGAAGAACCTGGGAAGAAGCCTAGAGCCCGAAGGGACATCCTGGGAAGAAGAAGAAGAAGGGACATCCTGGGAAGAAGCCTAGAGCCCGATTCAGAAATGTATGCTGTGCAAATGTGCGGATGTCTGTACACGCATACTGGTGTTTGTGTGAATGACTGTACCTGTGTTCATGTTAAAAGTGAACCTGGATACGGGCCCTTCCAATGCAGGTTACAGATAGGAAATGTACTTCTGTACTTGTGTTCAGCATAGCTTGTGAATGACTGCACCTGTGTACAGATTTGTACCTGGATACACACTGTACACTGAAACAACCAACCAGCTGGGACAAGTTAGGCATGGGGGCCAGCGAAGCGCCGACAGAGACAGTGTTGTTGACTGCATACTCTCCTGTGAGCCTCTGCTCATTTCTGTTGGAAAACACAGCCCCAAATAGGAAGGGTGCACAGGCACAACTCAAATAACCCTCAGGGCTGCTTGTGCGTTTTTCATCCAGGAAGGCCACTCTGCACCTTCAGCTGTGGAAAAGCAGTTCTGTTGCATCTTAAGCACACTGGCTGATGTAGCGCAAGGATGTCCCAGCGGGGCAAGAGAACAGCCTAATAGGATTTCCAAACTAACTGCACCGGTGCAGTGGGGAAGCAGAGGGCTGCACAGCCCTCGGGGACATATGTTCAGGTGGCACTGTGCAGTTGCCTGTGGTTGGGTTTTTAAAAAACCGCTTTCAATTTAAACCATGGTTTGAGTTCCAACTTGGATTGCTTCTCCTCCACTGATGGATATAACCATGATCAGCCAAATTGGGTGTGATGTCATTTTGCTTTCTAGAAAGAGAAGCATTGTTAGCCAGTGAAAAGAGCTTCAGCCATGAGCACAATGGAGCAGTCATCACTTGCATGGTTTCCATGATCCTGATACCTGGAGAATGCGAAGTGAGTCCGTCATTGATGGCTGTAAGCTGAAAAATAAGGGACAAATGGCACCCCATGAGGGACAGACTATTTGGGGCTAAAATAAATGCAGTCCCTGCTAATAAGGGGCGGTTTATTTTATTTATTTTTACATGTATATTCTGCCCTTCCTCTGAGAAGCCCAGATCAGTGTACAAGGTTTATGTTTGTTTGTTTGTTTCACATTTTTTATACTGCCCAAAACTTGAGTCTCCGGGCGGTTTACAATTAAAGTTGCCCTGAGGTTACGTCACCCTGTTGGTAACCTTAACTGAGGGCATCCTGGGGAAAGGGAGTGTCAAAAAGTACTGCTTCCCCACTGCAGTGGGCATTTTTTAGGCAAGTTGCACTGGACTGCTCTTTCACTGCACCAAGACTTCCTTGCTCTGAATATCAGCCAGGATCCTTCCCTTCATCATCATTTCCTTCACCTTTTATTTTCCAGAATTCAGAAGATGATTGACTGGGGCAAACCGTCTTGGAAACTGCCATTCACCGAGTCAGGCCATTGATCCATCTAGCTAAGATTTGTCTACATTCTACACTGACTGGCTGCAACTCTCCAAGAATTTCAGGCAGCAGTCTTTTTCTGGAGATGCTACCAGGGCTTGAACCTGGAACCTTCTTCACGCAAGCATGCAGATGCTCTTCCACGGAGCTATGGGGCCATCCCTTAAGAAGAATATCTTCCAGCATTCACTTGCAATTGCCCATCCAAATGCAAACCAAGGTGACTCCTGCTTAGAAAAGGGACAATTCTTTTGGATGGGGTTGGGGACTCCAAAACACCACTTTATGTATGTATGTATGTATGTATTACATTTTATATCCCGCTCTTCCTCATGACAATTGTAATAAAAGAAACTATAAACATATTTACACAATTTCTTCCCTGCTCTCTGGGCATCTACCCAATGTCACATACAATCTAAGGAATAGATGATGGAGCTCTACCGTCTGAAGATGTGTCTGGCTGATCCAGTCTGCATGTTGCAGACCATTAATACAGGTTTGCAGTGGAGAGAAAAAAATAGCAAAGTGTTTCAGAATGAAGAACTGAGAAGGACAAACAAAATCTTTTGGTTTATTATGTATAAGTTAAACATCAAGACATGTTTTCATAGGTGTAAGGCACAAGGCCCTACAGCATTAAGAAATATTTTTCCTGCTTCCCAGTGAAATGCATAAAAGTCATATAGCCAGGTCGTGAAGCGTAGAGAACAAGGACGGTATCTTCACACTTGTCAAAAGCCTTCCAGGCCTGTTCATGACATTGACCAGTACCTATTTTGCGGGTTTATAAAGTGTTTTCAACTGTTAAAGTAAAACAGAGATGGTATTGCCACGTATTTGCCTGATCACCCTGCAAAGAGATTGAAGGACAGCATAATCTGCTACTGTGATTACTATTAACCACAGTATTAAATATTAATTAATATCCTATAAAGCACTCTCTCTTAAATTAGAGTTCATTTAAACGCAGATTATGAAATGAACAGAATAAAGTGCCAAATATTTGCCCCTGATGAAGGTAAGGGACATCTTGGTTATATGAACATACCCGTTACAAAGAGAGTTATTTGCATAGGTTTGCCTTAACAGGAACGGCAAGGAAGGAAGGAAAATCTGAGTAACGACGTTTAATGCGTCCACTAAAGAGCACAGCTCTGTCAAATAAATAAAGCCTTTGGATGCCAGAGGAGAGACCACAACTCAGTGAGAGAGAACATGCCTGGCTTGTCAAAGATCCATTCTTTGC
Organism: Hemicordylus capensis; assembly: GCF_027244095.1. NCBI lineage: Eukaryota > Metazoa > Chordata > Lepidosauria > Squamata > Cordylidae > Hemicordylus > Hemicordylus capensis. The sequence goes on from NC_069667.1 coordinate 6,959,931, forward strand.
AGACATCATATAGAGAGGAGAGCTGGTCTTGTGGTAGCAAACATGATGTCCCCTTAGCTAAGCAGGGTCTGAATGGGAGACCACATGTGAGCACTGTGAGATATTCCCTTCACTGCTAAGAGCATCTAGGTTCCAAGTTCCCTCCCTGGCTTCTCCAAGGTAGGGCTGAGAGAGACTCCTGCCTGCAACCTTGGAGAAGCCGCTGCCAGTCTGGGTAGACAATACTGAGCTAGAGAGACCAATGGTTGGACTTAGTATATGGCAGCTTCCTATGTTCCTATGACTGAATATACAGTTTCAAGTAGGTGGGTGGGGGTGGAAAAGGCCCCCACCTGAAGACCACTGCAGCCAGTTAGGATATAGTCAGGTAGGGTTTATCAGCCTTGGGTCCCCAGCTGTTGGGACTACAACTCCCATCATCCCCAGCCACCATGGTGATGACAATTGCAGTCCAACCACATATGGGGATTACAATGGCATTGGCTGAGAACTCTTACAGCAGAGGAAGGCTTAATTCTTCTGTGGCCTGTCACCCGGCCCCCTTACTAGATTCTCTGTGGTCTAAACTTACGAAGCAAGAACACAGGCATTCAGGATTTTGCAGCAGTTAAGGTGTAAGTTGCCCGTATTAAATTCTTGAGGGGTAGCCATGTGAAGTCTGTTACAGTACCCCAACATTAAATGATTTCAACCTTGGACCTTCTCCAATCTTGTACCAGTCAGACAGACTGGTGGATTTATTGCAACAAATGTTTTTGTGGACAAGAGGCTCTTTCACCAGGGACCCCAATAAATCTGTTTGTCTTTAAAATCCCACAGGGATCCCTCTTGGGGTATGCCCTTTCCCCTTTAAGAATGTAGGAAGTACCTTGTTGGATTAGACTGTATTCAACACTTGTTTCCAGGGGTCAGCACACAAAAGGTCAGAAATGGGATTGTGGTCCGATAGCAGACTGAAGTGCTTCCTGGAGACTCACTAATGAAATATTTTTCATTATATCAAACCATTAAAATCTTCAGCATTCTGAGCCCGATTCAAACATTATGCTGTACATGTGTTTGTGTGAATGACTGTACTGTACCTGTGTTCGTTTCAAAAGTGAAACTGGATACAGGCCCTTCAAATGCCTGGTATAGAGAGGTACTTCTGTACCTGTGTTCAGCATAACATGTGAATGAGTGTACCTGTGTGCAGATCTGTACCTGTATACATTGTGCACCTGTACAAGTGTTGAACATAACATGTGGATGGGAGATGAATGCCAGCTCCTGGAGAACTCTCAGTCAATCCTGGAGAGCTGGTAACCCAGGCATATCCTAGTACAGATTTTTCATGTTTCATTTGCATCATGGTTTGCTTCAACTTTGTTGTGATACTGTGTGTACTGGTGGCTGTACTAGCCAAAGTTTTGTCATAACTTCCTCTATGGGGAGGCACAAACGAAACAGCAACATGGACACTGTAATAAAATAAACTATAAACATATTTACACAATTTCTTCCCTGCTCTCTGGGTACAAACCCAAAGTCGAATAAAATCTAAGGTCTAGATGATGGAGAGGTGACGAGCAGCAGGTCTTTCAGCTAGCTGGGATGTAAAATCCGCTCAGTCCTCTCTTGGGATGAGTAATAATACCTTGTCCTTTCGAAGTCCATTGCACAGGCAATCCTGAGGTCAGCCAGCTTTGCATTGGCCCTCTTCTCTGTGTAAACGGTTCTCCGTTCCTCTGTGGGCTGCTGCCAGCTGTTCATTTCAGCTTCCTTTTTCCAGTCAGAGAGCGCAAAGGCAGGGACGCTTCAATCCATTCATTCGCCGTGGTCATCATTTCCTGCCAAAATGCAACTTCCTCTTGTGTGGAGTCCATCCAGTCAACGGCAATCCCATAGCTGGAGCCTTTGAAAGGAACAAGAAACAAGTGAGCCTTGGGGAGGAGGAGAGCTGGTCTTGGGGTAGAGAACGTGAATGGTCCCCTTTGCTAAGCAGGGTCTGCCCAGGTTTGTATTTGGATGGCTGTCTACATGTGAGTACTGTCAGATATTCCCTTTGGGGGATGGGGCGGTAGTTCAGTGGACGTAGGGCTGGAGAGACATCTGCTTGAAACCTTGGAGAGCTGCTGCCAGTCAGTGTAGACCAGGGATTCTCAACGTTGGGTCCCCAGAAGTTATTGGACTTAAACTTCCATAATCCTCAGCCCCAGCGGCCTTTGGTTGGGATTATGGGAGTTGAAGTCCCATAACATCTGGGGACCCAACGTTGAGAATCCCTGGTGTAGACAATACTCAGACAGACAGACCAAGGGTCCTATGTCCGCTAGGCTGACACCATGCATTTGATCATGAGGACTCGAGGGAATGTGCTAAAATGAATGACAGGGAATGCCCACTGTAATACCCTGGTTCCTTCCAAATGGCCATAGGAATGCATGGCATTTCCAAATGGCCATTCGGTGCATTTCATGGCCATTAGGAAGAAACCAGTGCATTTCAGTGGGCATTCAATGCCATTCATTTTAGAATGCCCACCGTAGGACTTGCATACAGAAGGTCCTCGGTTCAATCCCTGGCAGCATCTCCAGATAGGGCTAGAAAGATTCCAGCCTGAAACTTTGGAGAGACGCTGCCAGTCAGTGTAGAGCAGGGATTCTCAGCATTGCGTCTTCAGATGATATTGGACTTCAACTCCCATAATCCCCAGCCAAAGGCCGCTGGGGCTGGGGATTATGGGAGTTGAAGTCCAATAATATATGGGGACCCAACATTGAGAATCCCTAGTGTAGACAGTACTAAGCTAGATGGACCCAGGGTTTGACTCAGTATGAGGCAGCTTCCTATATTCCTATGAACTGCTGTATCAGTGGCTATGAAAAGGGGCAACCTATGATCGTGCTCCTTTTTTGAGAGGTCATAATCTCTGCTGCAAGCAGTCAAGTTCATGGTAGGACTGTGTGTATCATAGGAACATAGGAAGCTGCCTCAGGCTGGGTCAGACCATTGGTCCATCTAGTTCAGTCTTGTCTACACAGACTGGCAGCGGCTTCTCCAGGACTGCAGGCCAGAGTTTCTCTCCTCCCTGTCTTGGAGTTGCCAGGGAGAGAACTTGGAACCTTATGCATGCAAGTAAAAAGATGCTCTTCCACTGAGTTATGGAACCTGCTGCATGCAAGTGTGCAGGTGCTCTTCCCAGAGCGGCCCCATCCCCTGAGGGGAATATCTTACAGTGCTCACACATGTAGACTCCCATTCAGTGCAAACTAGGGTGGACTCTGTTTAGCAAAGGCGGCAATTCATACTCGTTACCACAAGACCAGCTCTCCTCCCTTAATGGTGTTCCTTGTCAAACACAGAAGAAAAGCACCATTGACTGTCTAAAATGGAAATACCCTATGGAAGATGACTCTGAATTTAAGACGATCCCCTTAAAAAGTAGAGGTTACATTCAAGTTATACCTACACTGACTCAAAAATAACAGGACTCTGAATATAAGATGACCTCCTGATTTCTAACATCAAAATACTTGGAATAAACCTAGTCTTGTATTCGGGTAAATACAGTATAGTCACAGCGGTTATATCTAGCTGTTTTTCTTGAGCGACCTGAGGTTTGCCAGCCCTGCCCTCCAGGATCCACTACTGAAACTAATCCTGGAGGTTCTTCTGGCCTGGTGTGGTGAGAGATATTGCATTACAAAAATGGGAGCGGGGGGAACCTTGCAGGAAGAGCTCCAGTCAGGGTTGGCAACCCTGTTAATCAAGGCCACTCATTTAACCCACAGGCTCTTCCAGGCTCAACGACACTGGTCTCGGAAGCAGGGATGGCCGGCTTGAGACTCTCCAGATGTTGGTGGACTACAACTCCCATTGTCCCCAGCTGCAACACATATATATCACAGCAGTTCACAGAGCAGTTTACATAGCAAAAGGGATGAGGAAATGGCTCTCTGCTCCAAAAGAGCTCATGGTCTAAAACAAGCTGAGAGAGAGGGGTGGGTGACGCGGAGAGATCCTAGCAAGAGCCACTGGGAAGGCTCCTATACTTTGTGTGCTGAACAGGGCCAGCTACTCTCCCCCTGCTGAATGGAAGAGAGCCGCCATTTTGGAAAAGTGTCGTTTGGCTCAGTCAGCAGGAGCCCCTTGAAGGAGGGCGGCCTTTGCCTGAGGGGGCTGCTCATTCATTATTCCCTGAGCAGCTGCTGTCCCCTCTGCTTTTCCACAGAAAAGTTCCCAAAGCAATTTCTATAGCAACAGCAAGGAGAAAAGATGGTTCCCTGCCCAAAGAGGCTCCCAGTCTAAGGGAGGGAGACACAAGGGAGACCCCCAGCAACTGGGAGGGATGCTATTCTAGGCTGAATAGGGCCAGCTGCTCTCCCCGGCCGCCATTTTGAAAAGGCGCTTCTTGGCCCAGCAGAGGCCCCTTAACGAGGCCGACCTTTGCCTGAGGGGGCCGCTCATTCATTATTCATTGAGCAGCTGTCCCCTCTGCTTTTCCACCGGAAAAGTCCCCAAAGCAGTTTCCAAGGCATCAGGAGTGAGAAGATGGTTCTCTGCCCCAAGGGCCTCACTGTCTAAAAAGAAACACAAAGGAGAGCCCAAGCAACAGCCACCTAGGCTGGGCTGGACAGGGACAGCACCTCTCAATGGAAGAGAGCCGCCATTTTGAGAAGGTGCCCCCTAGCCTGGTCAGCAGGTACTTAACGAGGCCGACCTTTGCCTGAGGGGGGCTGCTCATTTATTATTTATTGAGCAGCTGTCCCCTCTGCCGTTCCACAGAAAAGGTTCCCAAAGGGGCTTCCACAGCAAAAGGCATGAGTAGATGGTTCTCTGCCTCCAAGGGGCTTGCAGGCTAAAAAGAAACACCAACGAGACGCCAGCAACAGCCACTGGGAAGGACACTGGGCTGGGCTGAATAGGGACAGTTGCTCCCCCTCTTGTGGGATACGAGAGAGCCGCCATTTTGAGAAGGTGCCCTTCGGCCCAGTCAGCAGGGGCCCCTTCAGCAAGGCCGGTCTTTGCCTCACTTCTTATTTATCCCCCTCACTTGTCTACCCTGCTTCTCGACCAGAAAAATTCCCCAAACAGCTTTCATAGCAAAAGCAAGGAGAAGATGGTTCCCTGCCCCACAGAGGCTCCCAATCTGAAAAGGAACACAAGAGAGACGCCAGCCAACAGCCACTGTAGGGACAGTGTACTGGTCTGAAGAGGGACAGTTGCTCTCCCCCTGCTAAATGCAAGAGAACTAGACCACTTTCTAAGAGGTGCCTCTTTCCTCAGTTAGCATGACTGCTGCATTTCACCATCATCTTAAGCCACAAATTTAAACAAACTCTTGCACAAATATATCAATAGGATCATAGAGTAAAGAATGACAGGGAATGCCCACTAAGATGCACTGGTTAGAAACATAGGAAGCGGCCATATACTGAATCAGACCATTGGTCTACCTAGTTCAGTATTGTCTACCCAAACTGGCAGTGGCTTCTCCAAGGTTGCAGGCGGGAATCTCTCTCAGCCCTATCTTGGAGATGCTAGTGAGGGAACTTGGAACCTTCTGCTCTTCCCAGAGCAGCTCCATCCCCTGAGGGGAATCTCTGACAGTGCTCACACTTCTAGTCTCCCATTCATATGCAACCAGGGCGGACCCTGCTTAGCTAAGGGGACAAGTCATGCTTGCAACCACAAGACCAGCTCTCCTCTCCTCTCCATTGGCCATTCAGAAACTCCATGCAGTCCCCTTACCATTTGGAAAGAACCAGTGCATTTTAGTGGGCATTCGCTGTCATTCATTTTAGGATGTCCTGACCCTAGTCCAGTGTACAACTTGCATGCTGATGGCTTCAGGTTCAACCCCTGAAATCATCCGGGCTATGTTAGTCATGACTACATCCTACTAAAATTAATGGGAAATTAATGGGAAATGAACGGTACTCATTGATTTCAATGGTGCAGAGGCCTGGCTTGCTGTGAATTCTAATTTCCGCCCAGCCACGCTTCTGAAGAGAAGCCCTTTCCATTTTGATTTGCGGTCCAAAACATGCCCTTTGGATGTCTGCTCTCCCTGTTTATATTTCCTGGGCAAGGAGAACATGTTTCATGTCGAAACTGGAATGAGGCGAAAGGGCCTCGTTATTACCTGTCCCAAGTCCCAGCCGGATACCTCCCAGAAAGTGATTGGTCAGTTTCTCATGATCCCAGACGGTCAGCTCGACACAGGCATCCTTCAGATCTTCTGGATGAAAGCCGTCGTACACGATGGTGTGGTTAAACACCGGGTTGGAGTCCCGCTTGACAATGCGGGTTTTCTGGTAGCTCTTTTTACTGGTGTCCGGAAGAACGTAGCTTGCAAGGGAGAAAGAGCATTTGAGAATGGCGACAGAGAAATGTCATCTGAATGGCAGAATGGCGACAGAGAAATGTCATCTTCCACTTATTTTTTCCAGCCATTCAGCTAAGCAAACAGAATTCAAGCCCTCCGGAGCCTAGCTATTACTATTTATTATTACTTTAATATCCACGATGGAACTTGGAGCCCAAGCCAAGAGAGCAGAGTTCATAGTGGCAACATTTAACACACTTAAGAGGCCTGCTGGGATTAAAAAAAATCAAGAGAGGATTGGAAAACGAGCAGGGAAGACACCACCAAGTGAACCTCAAGTGGCAGGGAGTTCTACAGAGTGGGGGATCCGAAAAAGCTGTGTCCTGCATCGCCACCAACTGAGCATCAGACAGAGGTGAGAAACAAAAAGAGGGCTTCCCTCATGGATCTTATATGGTGGGTGGAGTCATGTTCAGATATGTTGGCTCTAAACTGCTTAGGGTTTAAAGTGGTAGGGACCCCTCTGAGCATTTCTTTGTCAGCGAAGGTATGTGTGATGAATGAGCACCATGGAAGCATATGGTTGTGCTTGCTTGGGTCCGTGTGGGTATGAAATCCACCCCCCGCCCCATGACACACCTACCATTTCACAAAGGAGTCCACTCCGGAGGGACGTAACTGGGGCAGATCTTTGGTGTCCTTGACCCAGATATGGACCTCCCCAGACGGAGGGGTCTTTCGACCTGCCATGAAGGATCAAGAGACATAGTTGGTTGGTTACCAAGGAGTATGTTAGCTTCCTTCATCCTAGAGTCTTAATAAAACAGATCCCAATGGACAGTAAAATGTGCTATAGTGGATTAACTGGGGCAGGTAGATTCCTGTCCACATCCCTGCTTATTAGCGGGGCTCACTGGTGACCCAGTTGCTCTCACTCAATCTCGCCTACCTTGCAAGGTTGTTGTGAGCATAAAATAGGAGGGAGACTGTGTGTACTGCCCTGTGCAAGGAAAACATGACATTGATAACAAGTGAAACCATTCTTTACTTTATAATATGGGGTGGGGCCATGGATCAGTGGCAGAGCATCTGCTCCGTATGGAGAAGGCTGCAGGTTAAATATTTGGCAGCATCTCCAAGAAGGTCTGGGAAAGACTCCTGCCTTGGAGAAGCCGCTGCCAGTCAGTGTAGACAATGCTGAGCTACATGGACCCAGGGCCTGACTAGAAGGCAGCTTCTTGTGTTCCTATGAGCACTCCTTGATCTTTGGGGGATCAGGCAGGTTGGAGGTTCAAACCTTGGTAGTATCTTTGGGTAGGGCTGGGAAAGACTCCTGCCTGAAACCCGGGAGAGAGCCGCTGCCAGTCCGTGCAGACAACACTGAGTAAGATGGGTCACTGGCCCGACTCGGGATAAGGCAGCTTCCTATGTCTGCATGACAGTAAACCAGTTTGCTGAGGCAGATCTGGATGCAGGGTCGGGGCTACCATTAGACCAACTAGGCAGCCGCCTTGGGTGCAGACCTCAGAGGGGCGCAGAGTGTCGAGTGTCAATGTGTTTGCCAAGGGCACAAAATAGTCTGGCACCGGCCCTGCCTGGATGGTGCAAGGCGAGCTGCATGTGGAGGGCAAAGGAGCAACCCCCAAATTAAAAGTCATTCATTATGCATTTTGGCTAGGGATATATTCCGTTCTAATCTCCGGTAATATATATGAGACGTTGAGGTTGCACATTTGACCGTCGGCTGCTGCTTCCAAGGGCTGTGGGGGAAGGCAGCTGGTCACCAGATGAGTGGAAGCCGTGCTTCCCTCCGCTACGCCACAAAGCCACACAAGCGGCGGCGTGGAAAAGGTAAGAGTGGCGGGTATACCGGGCCTCCGGTGAACGGCGTGGTTTGCGGTGTGCGCATGCGCGCGCGCGCAAAACACCATTATGCTGGAGGCCTTCGAAACGAGAGGAGCTCTGTGCCGGAGCTCCTCTCGTTTCCTATTGGGTGAGCGGTGAGCGGGTGAGCGAGCGGGCGGGCAGCTATCTGGGAGGGAGGGAGGGAGGGCGGGAGGGCTGGCAGTACCATTGGGAGTTCTTTTGCCGCCGCCGCGGCAGCGGCGGGGGCGCGGCTGGTTTCCAGCGCCCCTATACTGGAAAATACGGGCGCTGGTGGGGGCAAGGAGGCGGGAGGGCTAAGCAAGCCCTCCTGCCCTTAAAGGCATACCCCCCACCCGGACCCGAATCAGGCAGGGCCGGACCGGTCCGGCAGTTCGGCAATTCTTTGGAATGGCCGCCGGACGGGTTCAGACACACTACTAATTTGGATGGTATAGCAAATTGGTGCCGTGACTCGGATCGGGGCCACGTTCCTTACACGAACGTAGGCAACCCCCACTGGGTGGAGAGGCCCCCGGCGACGGATAGACTAACCAGCCCAGCCGGCACCTCACCTTTGTTGAGGAGTGTGCAAGGCTCTACTGTCGCACCGGGACCTTCCACAACCAGGGGCCAGAAATGGGAGAACTAAGGCAAGGCAGGTAAAGGTGTAAAGCGCGCTGAAGGGAAGGACGCTCCGGAGCGGGTAAGTAGACTTAAACAAGAGGGGTTCGAGTCCCCAGATTTTAGTTTACGGGTTCAAGTCCCAAATGACTAAAAACTACTTACCAAAGAAGGACGGGTACTGCTCAGAGCAAGAAAAAGGGGAGAGACGGAGACTGTACTCCGCTACAATGTGTCTTAAACCATTGGATGTCCCTAACGGGAGGAGATCCCCTTAGGAAAAAGAAAATGATTAATTTCTGTCAAAATTGTTGGCCATATGACGAATTAGAAAATGGATTAAAATGGCCGAGGGTTCTGTTGATTACCAAACTATTTTGCAGTTATTACTGTTTTTCACCAGAACCTCAAAATTTGAAGAACATAGCTATGCACAGGCTTTTATGGAGCTTTGGAGAGAGGAGGATATGTTAAAAGCAAGTGGGCTACGGAAGACTTCTTTGATCGCCATAGGGAAGACGTTCCCTGCAGCCCCACCACTAAGGAAACCTCCTCCATATGTGCACCCTTGCGAGTCTTATCCCTTCCCTGCACCCGTATATTCTCCACATGCAAGCACGTCGTCCCGGTCCAGACCCGGGGGGAGGGCATAGGTTGTGGGCTGTGTGGTTTAGGGGATACGGGACACTGGGAGGCGGAGGGCATAGGTTTGGTTGATACTGGGAAACAGGAGCGGCGTGATTTACTCTCCTCATCTCAGGGCTTGCCACAAAATCTACCCCCTTCCCAAATCAATATGCTCAATATTCCCCAATAGCAACACGTACTAGGGCTCAGACACAAAGCCTAGCCTTGCAATGCCCATTGCGGGAGCAAATAATGGCAGAAGGGGAGGTGGCTTTGATACATGTGCCTTTCACCTCAGCAGATTTATTAAATTGGAAAAATAACTACCCCACCCTTAGGGAAGATCCAACAAAAATGGCTGGATTATGGGAATCCATTTTTGAGACTCACAACCCCACATAGTCAGACATCAGACAGATGTCTCGCAGTCTTCTAACAAGTGAGGAGAGGCGATTAGGGGAAGCCCACGGCCACCAGTTGGCCCTTGAGGGGACTGATAAGAATGAGCTACAAGCTCAACTTCTCTTCCCATCAGAAAAGCCCGCATGGGATCACGGAACTAGAGGACAAGAAGCTTTAAAGAAATATTGGGACATTTATTTAGAGGCTCTAAAAACTTGTATTCCCAAACCAATTAATATGGCTAAAGTGCACCAAATTACACAAAAGCCTGAGGAAAAGCCTGGCGAATTCCTGGAAAGATTGGAAAAAGCTTTTGGGCAATATACTCAAATAGACATTAGCAAGAACGAAGGGGAGTACATTCTTAAAATGGCTTTTGTAAGCCAACGCGCCCCGGTTATAAGAAAAAAATGGCAGAAGATGGAAGGTGGACTTACTCTCCCCTTAGCACAATTAATGGAACAGCCAAGAATGACTGTGATTTAGCTCAGATGGGGGAGGAAAATCTATATAAATATGTACAAGGTATTGCTGCGTCTGTACTTTCTCTCTCTGCCTTTATTAGTTTCTGCAACTGCACTAGCATTTCCAACCTATGAGAAACCCTTTTGCTTGTTTGTAAAAGAGGACAAAGGATGTATGGCTGCAGTTGTGGCCCAATCTTTGGGTCCAGCATCACGACCAGTAGCCTACCTTTCTGGAAAATTGGAAGGAAAAGGGATCACCATGTTTCTTCTTATTGCAGCTAAATATAAAAAGTGTAATTCCTGCATTTTAACCATTGTATGTGGGTCTTGGGGAGAATTGGAGCCTTTTCCTCTCCCCCTGCTTCAGTAAAATCTCTTGGGAATCCAACCCAGCCAACCTTTCAGTTAGATGCCAGCCAGAGGAATAGCTAGTGGAGAACTCCAGTTTGCAACCTATTGGAATTCATTGAACTTTTATCAAGAGATTTAAAGCATATTTCACCATTCATATTATGTATATATATATACGATAACTAGCTGCAGAAAATAGTTTAATACTGTGCCAAGTGTGTTATGTATGTAACGTCTTTGTACATTCTCTTATGGGAAGCTTGGGTGAATTTGGTGGATGGAGTTGTTGTTTGGAAACACTTTCATGAGGAAGCAAAAGGGAGCTTTTATGCTCTGAAGATGGGTAACGCCTTGGTCATATAGTGAATGATTCTTCTGTAAATGATTGTGCTTCTCTTAAAGTTGAAATAAGGCAAATTAACTCTTGATTCATAGTAATAGTAGAAAATTAGGAAAGGATTCTAAGGTCCCAATGTTGTAATTCAGCTGAACCCCTTTAAATTGATCTCTTGTTTATTTTGGGTTTTTGTATTGTCTTATTAGATGCCATTAGTCTGTTCAGTTATCGATAAAGTAATGAGAAAGAGGGGAACTGTAGCACCTTCCCAGTCCCACACCCACCTTTTGTACAGGAGGGGCTCTTAGATCCCCCCCGCCCCCACAGTTAACCTTGCTTAAGATTTTTTTATGTTATGAAGGGATGTCAGTAAATTGTGGGAGGAAATAAATAAATAAATAAATAAATAAATAAATAAATAAATAAGGAAGAAAGGTTTTAAGCTGAATGGATAAAAGGAGTTGCAAACACAAGCTGATATAATGTGTTGTAAATACTAGAGGTTTTTATGTCTTTGTAATATTTTTGTTACCATGTACACTGAGAGCCACTATAAAATAGTCTAAGGCTTAAATTTAAATTTTTCCTCACAGCCAGCCTAGCTTTGCCTCCGCAAAGAACTTTTGAAATCTAGATGCCACTCCTGGAGCCAGTTATAACAAGTGGCAGGGAGTTCCCAAGTACCCATTTGCATTCACCTGAAGGTCTTCTCAGCTTAAAAGGATCTAGCTTTCTGTGTGCTACTGTTAAACCCATACTGTTTTCACAGCTCTTGATTAGAGACTTGATAATAACTTGTGTTTGTCACAGGCTTCACCCCTCTGCAAGATTATGGACAATTTTCTTGATAACATTTTACCATAGAAGCCTGTTTGTTTCATGAGACACTAGGCCCTGTGAAAGAGATTTCAATCCTATTTCTACAAGGTATATTAATTTTGCCTGGAGGCAAGGACTGTTTCCTTTATATAGGTTGTGATAAGGACATTGCTGACAGAGAGTTGGAACACTACCTAAACGTGGCTTAGGTGGGGACAGTGAAGATCTCGAAAGCCAGGTGTCACTGACGAATCATCCCGTTATGGAGAATGAAGTCAGGTACACTGGAGTACACTGGATGGAGGCCGATTGCCCAAACAGAAGTCTGTAAGTATGCTGGCACAGCGTGGTGTAGTGGTTAGAGTGTTGTGCTAGGACTGGGAAAACTCGGGTCCAGTTCCTCATTCAACCCTGACACTTGCTGGGTGACATTGAGCCAGCCACTTAAACGGCCTGGCCTGCTTTGAAGGGTTGTCGTGAGAGGAAACTTAAGTATGTAGTACATCACTCTGGACATCTTGGAAGAAGAGCTGCATGAGGCTACAGGAGAACAGGACTATCAGCAGTTCTACCCAAAAAGGCCTTTGTGAGATTCAAGTGCTGAAGTTGATGTTGTGGCCTCTCAAGTGACAAGACTATGTTTGACCTGCCAGGTTTTAAAATGTTTCTTCAAAGTCACAAACCCACAAGGGTGGGGTGAACGTGAACATGATCATCATCATTATTTTTTATTTTGACTTTTATTACTTTTGCCTCCTGCCCAGGATTGCTGCTTGCAAGCTGACCCATTGGGTTGAAGCCCTTTCTACAGCCCACAAGCCATAGTGGCCACTGCAGGCCCCAGTGGAGGACATTATCCCCTGTTTTGGACTTTAGGAAGTGGGGAAGTGAGGGAAAGCAAGGAAACAAAAACATGATTGGAATAATAATAATAATATTGCCAAAAGACCAATTTGAAGTGGCCTCAGGTTTTACTTATTGTGTTGCTTGCTTTGAGAACTAGACCTAAGAAAGGTTATGACTTTCCTCCTTTGGGAATGTTGGTTGGCCACCCTGATTCCAGGATGCTGTCCCTTGCGGGGGGGGGGGGAGGAACTGATGTCTTGTATGCCTATCTTTTCTCTCAGTAAGCAGGTTCCTCTCGAGGTTCTGTTGGTGACCCAAACGGTGGTCAAATGTAAGGGAAGAATCTAAAGGGAGTCTCCAGAGGATGTCAACCCTGACCCAGAAGAAGGACCAGCAGTCCACCATCAGCAACAGTTGCAACAAAGGAGAACCCAGAATGCTGGGGAGTTGAACCCCTTGACGGGTTAAAACTTTGTTCTAAAGGGAAAAAGGAGATTGAACTATGGGGAAATCTGTTAATCATTAACTTTTAGCTTTTGGTGCTCTGATGCTTTTGGGATGTGGTTTCTCTTGCCTATAATTTGTATTCAGGTAGTTGCTTGTTGTTGTATACCATGGGTCCCATACTGTTTCAACCGGACGATGACACATATAAAAAGGGAATCCGCGCCCCGGGTAAGATATCATCGCACCAGAAGGGGCTAAGGAATTAGCTTCCACAAAAGAAAAGGGTGGAATTGATATACTCAGAAAACCAATTTTATACTGAGAGGTTTAAAACACACTATAAGATAAGAACTTAATTAAAGGTTATCTCTGGAATTTCCTCTCTAGCCCCAACTGTTATCTCTGAGACTTCCTCTGTAGCTCAACCATTATCATCGAAATCTCCTCAGCGATTTCTATTGTTATTATTTACATACAAGTGAGATAATGTAATCATCATGTAATTACTTGCCTACGTGATCTGTAAAGTATAAAAGTCTGTTGAAAATGATGCTTGGGGTTCTGAAATTTAGGCAATAGCCAACCAGAACCTTTGCTTCTGCAGAACAAATAAAGCCTTTTAAAACTTCTCCGCTGGTGATGTTCTTTGGCTCGCTGACCCAGTAAAAGAACCATTTGGATGGTATAGCAAAGTCATGGTTGCTACCACAGGGCCAGCTCACCTTCCCTTTTCTTCCTGTTCTCCCAGTTACATCATACCACAGGGCCCAGTTAATGGTCTGGCAGCTCCTTGGTCAGCATTACTGTGGAAGATGGTGGAAGGCGATGCAAGTTGGTGGGAGGAAAAAGAGAGAGAGAGGAAGCAGCCACCTTCTTCTCCTGACTCTAACAGAAAGGGTCTGATCCCAGCCCAAAACAGCTGTGATATATTCAGAATTATTATATTTAGCAGGCGAAGAGCAACTGCCCCTATTCAGCCCAGCATAGCATTCCTGTTATCAGGGGCTGTTGCGGGTATCTCCCCTTTATTTATTTTTTTAAAGACTGTGGGCCCTTTTGGGACAGGGACTATTTTCCTGTTCCTTTTTTCAACATTTGGTCACTTATTTTGTTGTTGGAAAGAGGCACAGTATAGTGGTGATGGTGATAATATCATGGCTTACATAAGAAGCTGCCTTCTGCTGAGTCAGACCATCTATCCATCTAAAATTGGGGCAGAACAGGTCTTGTGGTAGGAACGGAAAGGAAAGGAAAGGAAAGGAAAGGAAAGGAAAGGAAAGGAAAGGAAAGGAAAGGTTGCGCTGCCGAGTCGATTTCGACTCCTGGTGCCCACAGAGCCCTGTGGTTTTCTTGGTAGACTACAGGAGGGTTAACCATTGCCATCTCCCACGCAGTGTGAGACGATGCCTTTCAGCACCTTCCGATATCGCTGCTGCCCGATAGAGGAGTTTCCCACATTCTGGGAAACACACCAGTGAGGATTCGAACCGGCAACCTCCTGCTCTCTAGGCAGGTTGCTTCCCCGCTGTGCCATTAGGTGGCTCTGGTCTTGTGGTAGTAAGCATGAGTTTCCCCCTTTGCTAAACACGGTCTGCCCTGGTTTGCATTTGGATGGGAAACATGTGAGCACTGGAAGAGATTCCCCTCAGGGGATGGGGCTGCTCTGGGAAGAGCATATAGGCACCAAGTTCCTTCCCTGGCAGCATCTCCAAGAGAGGGCTGAGAGAGACGCCTGCCTGCAACCTTGGAGAAGCTGCTGCCAGTCTGTGCAGACAGTACTGAGCTAGATGCACCAATGGTCTGACTCAGCAGAAGGCAGCTTCCTATGTTCCTTCCTATGTCCACAGCTCAGTATTATCTACTCTGACTGGCAGCAGCTCTCCAGAGTTTCAGGTAAGAGTCTTTCCCAACCCTACCTGAAGCTGCTGCCAAGTGCTGAAACTGGGACCTCCTGCACGCAAAGCAGATGCTCTGCCGCCGAGCCACAGCCCTTTCCCTGCTCCGTCCCTCCCCACGCTTTTATCCATCCTTACCCGCAACACCTCGTTGTAAATGGGGCTCACGGTCCTCTTCCTCACGGATGTCTTCCTCTTGCCCATCCGCGCTTTGTCTGGAAGCAGGTAGGTCTTGACATACCTGGAAAGAGATTCCTGCGGAGTTAACAGTAAAAAACAGCAGACGCTTAACATACAAACCGGCCCCTTGAAGCGGACGGCATGTCTAATGAAGAATCCCGCTGGGTGGTTAGCTTGGCATCGGTGTGGAGTTATAAATCATTCCAACGCATACGGAAAGAGACTGCCTAGACATGGTCAGGTGGTGATTTAGAGACTGCTATGGAAGAGCTGCTGTTAGGTCTCCACCTGTAAAAGATGGGGAAGGAGGTTGTGACAGAGCTGGATATTCATGCGGGTGACCAGAGGTGCACCTAGATAATTTCGGAGCCTGGACCTAAAGGCCTTTGGAGGCCCCCCTGCTGCAAGTTAAGCATCGTTTTTTAAACATGTAGGTTCTTGAGGGCACAAACCGCACCACTCAGGACAGACTCAAAAGCATCTGGGGGCCCCCAGGACTTCTGCAGGCCCTGGACTTCTGGCCCCGAAGTCTAGAGGTAAAAGCACCTCTGCAGGTGATTCTGTGGTGGTGGTGGAGGCAGCAGCATCTATGGGTGAAATGTGAGAGGGTATCTGGGAAGGTGGTGGTGGTGGTGGTGTGTGTGTGTCTGTGTGTAACAGGAGGTTTTTCACACGTGGCTTTTAGTTCGCATCTTTTCCACACCGAAGGGGGTGCGTTCACATATTGGCCAAATTTACTGCAAATTCCCTGCGAGCTATCGGGGAGAACTTCACACAATTTGGGTTTTTCATGACACGTTAGCATGTGGTCCAGTTTGTAGCCGGGATTTAAAAAAAACATTTTCTGGCGCCGTTTATTTTGGGCCACTTTGAACTTGCAGGAAAGCCTCACAGAAAACCCATGGTAAAAAAAGCCTGTTGTCTGGGAAAGGTCCAGGGACCATGAAGTTTTCTATCACCAGGTGAATGGGAAGTAACGGGGCTGCCAGTCGGGAGCCACGAACCATGAAAAACGATCCGACTGTTTAGGAGGAAAGGTTTTCGTGATCGTAAAACGGTTCCCCAGAATTCTGGGAATCGTGTGGGTGAGACGATAGCCCTGTCCGGCCATTAGGACACGGTTGACAAGAGAGTAAGAGAGGGACGCAAATGTGTCAAATAAAGAAGTTATATGTGTGTGTGAACATGTAATGTCAATTATACTGAAGTGTGAAGGAGGCCTCGCACACGCTGATTAGCCCCCAGCCCCGGGTCGCCCCAGGGGAAGCCTTGCTCACAGGTTCAGCAGTATGCTTCCGATCCGAATCATGCATTTGAGAGGCCTGGACCCAGCATTACTTTCAGAATGAACACAGGTACAGACATTCACACAAACACATATACGCGTACTGCCATCTGTACACCCATACAACGTATTGTCTGAAGAGGGTTTATGTGCAAGTACAAGGAATGACATCTGACTGCTTGAGCAGAATGGTGAGAGTTCCAGCTTTCTGTTTTCCTCTTCAAAAAAAGAAGTTTCTAGACCTCATGGTGGAGGCTGCAGCTGGAATTTGGGTGGGATTCTGCTGGGGTGGGGAACTGGGGCACTCTTGCTCGCTCTGATATTGATGGCCTTTGGCGTATGGGGCCGGGGCAACTCTGATGGGGGGGGCACTGGGGGGGGGCTGAGGAACTCTCTCTCTAGCGCCCTCTCCAGTGAAACAAAAGGCTGAGATCAGCAGCATCATAGAAGAAGCAACAAGGATGTCGACCGAGCACCATCACGGACCAGATACAGGCTCGGGCTGGCCCACAGGCCAACAGGGCAGATTCCCGGGGTGCCCTACCCGTGTGCCCCAACTCTCACCCTTCACGACCGATTCTTCTCCAGATCTGGCGCCCTCCCCACACACATTCTGGCGCCCTCTCAGTGCCCCCCGTCCGGCCGTGACCAGATCTGGCACAAAGACTCGAAGGGAGACGAGAAGGAAAGAGGAAGAAACGGCGGGATGCTAACAAAAGTGGCAACTTTATTAAGATACTCAATTAGGCCACAAGTCGTCACTTAACTTTCTAACTAAAGGAAACAAAACAGGGCAGAATGGAGTAGGCAAAAAAACTTCCCATCTCGGCCAATCTGTTGGAAAGCCAAAAATTCCTACTCGGCCCCCAACAGGGCGACCAGCAAAGCCCATTCTGCCCCTGGGAGGGAGGGGGAGGGAGGGAAGGAAGGAAGCCCAGGGTCACCAAGGCAATGGGAGGGCAAACAAAATTGGGGGGAGTCCCAGCCAGTCCCCCACCCCACCCCCACCCCGCTCCTTGCAGGCACGTTCACTTGGTCTCCTCTTCTGGGGCGGATCGACTGACTCCTCCAGCCGCCCAGCAGCAGCACATGCCTGCAAGAAGCACAAAGCAGCATCAGTGGGGTTGCCCTGCTCCTCCTCCCTTTCCGCTCCGGCAGCCCAGCAAGCGGGGATCGGGCAGTGGGGTGGGGGTTGATGGGGGGGCAAGCCAGAGAATTCTGCTTGACCTCAGCTCCCCACTGTGCAGCAAGGGACGGTGTCATGGCCACACCTCCCGCCCCGCTCCAAAGAGGATCTTCTGCTCACTCCCCCCTGCCTGCTGGAGCAAGAGGGGCTCCTCGCTTGCCCAGAGCAGATGGAAGGGAGCAGGGGTGAGTGAGGAAGCGGGAGGTCGAGGCATCGTCCAGCCTGGCCCAAGCACCCTCCCTCGGCCTCCTCGGCAGACCTGGTGGCTGATGACTCCCTTGCCCCCTCCCCTCTGGGGTGGAGAAGGAGGAGCCCCTTTGGTATAACAGGGAGGGGAGGGGAGGGGAGGCCTGCCGCTGGACGCCTCATCACGTGCTACACAGCAGGGAGCGGGAGGGAGAGGAGGGTTCTCTGGCCTGCCACCGGGCAGCACCAGGGGGCGCTACTGGGGCTGCAGGGGGCCCCCAGAGTCTCCCGGGCTCCTCTGCTGCTGCCCCGGTTTGGGAGGGGGGAGGAGGGAGCGGAGGGGGGAGGGAGGCGTGGCTGCGGGAGGGGAGGGGGGAGGAGCACACCCTCGGCAGGGGAGGGGGCGGATGCCTGGATGGTGCTTCCCCTGCCAGGGGAAGCCAGGCCGCTGGGGAAGGGGAGAAAGGTGGAAGGAGGAGGGGGCGCTCCCCGGCCAGCTGGTGGAAATGGAGGGAGGCGGTGACCTTGCCCTCCTGCTGGGGCCACACAGCCTCCCCGGACCCAAGGAGAGCCCAAGAATGGTTCCCAAGGGCCACTTGGGGGCAGGGTGGTCCTGTAGCCTCCTCCCACAGCCTGCAGCAGAGGCAAGGGGAGGGGCTTCTGCACCCCAGAGGCGGGGCTTCCTTGGGCCAGGGGAGTGGAGCCTGCTTCCCCCTCACTCCTCAGACAGAACTGCACTTCCCTGCTGCCGTCTTGTGGACAGCTCTTTCTATCCACGGGGTTGGAGGAGGTCTTCTGGCTGGTCCGGATCCACTGCGCTGCATGGTCTTTCTTCAGTCTCCCTTCAGCTGCTGATCTTCCAGGGGAGAGCACGGGGCTGTTGTTCCTGGAAAGAGAGAAGGACATTGGTTCAGAGATTGGGGGTCTTCTCACACTCTCCCCCATGACACCACCCAGCACCAGGGACTCCTGGCAGAATAGCCGTGTCCTCATTTCCCAGAGGGAAGAGAGATCTTTCCTCTTTCCCTTGGGCTACTTGTACAACTGGCCACAAGGGCCGAAGATGGCATTCCAACACGAGGGAGGGCTGCCCAGATTGCTGCCCGCCCTTCCTGCAGCCCCAGCCCCCTCCCTAACCATCGGGGCCCCTTCCAGTGAAGCCCTGCCTTGGTCTGCTCACCAGTCGGTCAGGTGGAGAGATCACCGTACTCTGGCGGGTGTCTCTTCTTCTTACAGCCTGCCCACAAGCGCCGAACGGCAGCCCGCAACCCATGCCGGGAGTGGAGGGAAAAGGCCTTCTTCACGATCTTCTCCGTCTTGCAGGCAACTCTCCCGACCTCGGGGTCATGGTCGCCAAGCAAGCTCTCCAGCGCTGGAAGGATGAAGGAGAAACTTCAGCAATGGCATGAAGAGGTCACCCCACCCTTCGCCAAGCCCCACCATTTCCACACCAAGAGGGAGCAAGTCCTGACTCTTTCTCCCCTTCACTCTGGGAAACCCTACTGCTGGGCATCCCTGAGGATGCAACCGGGACCTTCCCTTTGAGGGTCTGTGGTCCCTAAACCTAGGCCTCTCCCCTCACAGAAACTGCCCCTTCCCACCCAGAAACCTGCACTTACCAGCATGGAAGGTCTCTATGTTCCCTTCAGTGAGGATGCTGCCCTTTTTGTGGACCAGGTGACCTAAAAACAAGGGTGGAAGGAAATGGGAGCACAGTTCAGGACCCTGCGCATGGACAGCTCACTTCCCATCATTCAGGAGAGGAAGTCCCCCCCTCTCTGCTCCCTCTGGGACTGACAGATTGAGCCATTCCTCCAGGGACTCTTATGTCACCTTGGGAGGAAATGAAGTCAAGACTCCTAGCTAACGCTCACTGGGCCAGTCCTCCTGGGGAGGGAACAGCTCCTGCCCCCCCACCCTTCTGGAAGTGCCCTCAAAGAGAGTGAACCTTTGCCCACCAAGACGACCCACGAAGGGAGACCCAAAAGTCTTGTTTCCCTTACCGATCAGCAGGGCAGCTGTTCTCCTCACTGAAGGCTGCTCGCTGCGGAAGAAGCCCAGGATCTTGGTGGCCTCCATCTCCACGGCGTCCTCTGTGCCGAGCTGCCGAATCTGGGATCAAGAGCAAAGAAAATCCCGAGTGAGCAAAGCATCGCCCAAAGGTCCTTGAGCCATTTGAGCCGAGGGACGGACAGGGAGGGGCTGCCCTTACCAGACGCTTGGCGATCTTGTGCAGCAGCTCCTGCAGGCTGTAAGAGTCCCGCGCCAGCAGCCTGCCCTCCAGGTGCCATAGGAGGGCTTCTGCCAGGAGGCTCAGATTGTCCTTTGCAGCCTGCCAATGAAAGACCGGAATGGGAGTGGAAAAGCCTCCCAAGGGATTCCAAGAAACCTCTTAGGGGGCTTCAAGGAGTAGGGGAGATTTTGGACTTTGGTGGCCTCTCGTTGGCTGAAGCACAGCCGAGGACAGCCAGATTCAAGAGGGGAAGCTTTGCCCCATCCCAGGAAAGAAGGGCCCTGGATGAACTCTGGGAAGAGAAAGTAGAAGGGGGTGGAGAGGTCTATTCCCTGAAAGGTTTCAGAGAGGCCTGGATGGGCCAAGCCACAGCGGGACAGCTGGATGATTCACCACCCCGTGAGGCTAGCTCTGAGGCCTGCCACTGGGCGGCTGGACTTGGGGAAGCCTAAACACCTTTGTAGAGGAGGCAGGGAAAAGTGGGCTCTCACCTGTGCTACCTCCAGGTCCTCATCCTCCACGTGCATCAGCACCGCGATGAGGGTCGTGATGTTCTCTTCTGTACCCTCATGATGGTGGTGGCGGTGCTGCAGGAGATCCAGATGGGTCTTCATGGCTGCCCTTCGGATCTTAGCCTCCTCCTACAAAAAAACAGGGGTTGTCGTTGGCAGGGAGGAATTCCTCACCTCCATCACCATGAAGAAGAGCTTGCATGGGTCTCTTGCAAGAGGTCTCAAGGGGGTGTCCGGTTTCCCTTCTCCAACCCGGTCGGAATCTACAGGTTGGCCGGCCCTCATAGAGCCGGGGCGGAGGGCTGGTGTGCAAGTACTCACGTGGTGGAAGAGAGGGCGGCACAGGGCAGCCAGGGCAGCATTCACGGTGGCCTGATGTTCCGATGGGCAGTGCCTCAGCCGCTCCATGAAGGCCAGGACCCCCAAAGTGGCTTCCAGACTGGAGGTCCTGAGCCCTCCCAGGATCCCGGCACTAAAATCCTGGGGTTTCTTTGCCTAGGGTGAAAAAAGGTGGATCCTTGGAGTTCTTTCAAAGACATGCTAGTCCACCCCCTGCTAAACAGACCACAGGCCTCTCGGGGGGCTGATGCCGCTTGGCCTCCATCCACTGCCTTGGGGAGGAGATCACTCAAGCCATCCCAGAGGCACAGAGAGGGGGGAGAAGGCAGCATTGGAGCACGTGGGGAATCAGGGCTCCCACTGAGAGATGCATTTCTGTGCCTTCCCTTAAGGATTTCTACTTCGTCCTGTGGCAAGGGTTCCACAGGCTCAATCCACCCAACTGGAGAAATCTCCCCATCACACCTGGGGATGCCTAGGAGCACCAGCCTCAGGTAGGGCTCCCCAAAGAGAGGAGTTTCCATGCCCAGAGATGCTCCCAGGCTCGTGGGTCTGGGTCACTCACCGCCTTCAGCTTTCCATACATTTGGAGAAGTCCCCTTTCGCTCAGGTAGCGGATGTTCTGGCTGGGGTGGACTAGCCACGCTACCAGGAGCGTCCAAGTCTTCTCCAAGGCGGCGAAGTCTTTGTCTTTCAGGAGCAGCTAAAAGAGGGAAAGGAGGAAAACATCCATCAGCCCCTGGGGCCAGACCCTCCTCTCAGGGAAGCCCACGCTGAGGAACTCGCTGCTCACCTCCACAAAGAAGGCCACCTCTGCGAGGGAATGCTGTTCTGGATCTTTGTCCAGGCTGAAGAGGGAAGCCAGGTATGCCTTCAGCCTGGCCACTGTGGAGGATGGTGTCTGTAGGAGAGCCCTGCAACACACCAAAGGACCCTGCTGAGTCCTGGGCGGAAGGCCCGGAAAGAGCAGACCTGACCCAAAGCACCCCAGCCCCCAGGCCTCCTGAGAAATCTCCTCTTCCCTCCTACTTACCTCACCAAGAGGGCCACACCCCGGAGGCAGCTCTGCGGAGAGCACAGGGATTCCCAGCAGGTCTTCTCTGGGGTCACCTGTGCCACCCTCTCCAGCAGGGTCCGGACAATCTGCGAGGTCTCCCTGCAGAGAAGAGAAGAGGAGGTGGCTGTCCCCAAAGTGTGTGTCTCCTTGCGGGGTGGCGTAGTAGTGTCAAGGGTGGAGGGACTGTCTTGGACCATAGGAGGGAGACCACAGGGGTGAAGTGACTTTCCCCACAGCTGGTTTTTTAACACCGCAGACGCATTTTAAGGCTTTCTGCAGATCCAAGAGGGCTGCAAATTCTGGGGTCTCCTCTGTGTAGCTGAGGGAGGGGACCACCGTGCCAGAGTCACCCCAAGAGGCCAGAAATGCTCCTCACCCATCATTGTGGGACATGGGACAAATGGCCCTATCCTGTCCTCCCAGAGTGCTGGAAGGAGGACTTGCTGGCCTCGCTTTCCCCAGCGCCATGACTTACGCAGGAGGCAGGTCTTGGCTCTCCCGGTTCCCCACTCCCTCGGTGGTGTTCTGCAGGCCGGTGAGGATCTTGTTCACCAGGCCCACCAGGAGTTCGGGGAACCTCTCCTCCACCTCACTGGCATACTCCATGCACCGGATGACGTCCCCGATCTTCTTTGTTGCTCTCCCCTGAGGAGAAGGGGAGGGCCAGGCCTCAGCACACAGTCCAAGGGACAGTAATGGGTCAGGAGAATCCCCGGGGCCAGGCAAGTGCCATGGGTGTCTGCACGCACATCTGGGCCTGGAGGGTGCTGCCTCTGGCTCAGGGAGCATGAGGTCCACTGCAAGGGAAAGACATCCCCAAGGGGGAAGGGCAAGTCCCCGCCTCCCGTGTGAACAGTGGCTGCCATCCAAGCCGCCATGCTGCGTAGTGCAGGAAAGGAAGGGCGGAGGGGTGGAGGGAAGTCACCCTTGTTTTCCGCCCCTTACCTCTCCCAGATGGACCGAGGAGAACCAGTCTGGGGCCAGCTGTCCTCTTCCTTCTTCACCGCCGCCGATGTTCCTGAGAGAGGAGAGGAGAGAGAAAAGCTGCTCAAAGGTCTGTCCTGTTGGAGATGGCAGCCAGCTGGAGAAGAACACGAGCACCCAAAGAGATGGTGAGCAAGGATCTTGCCTCCCTTGGGAGGTGGCTGGCAGGGGAAATTCACCAGGCCAGAGATCTCCCAAGTCCAGCCTTTCGTGCCCCACTGAGAAGCCCTGGGAAGTGTTCAGAGAGGGCATCGAGAAAGGTGCCCTCCCCTGCTCCTTCTCCCCAACACCCGGTCATGCCAACAGCATGGGGGTCTCGGAGCTCCCTCTGCTAACAGCCAGCAATAGACTTGCTGCTGTCTGTCTCGCACCTGCTGCCAATCGGCTTCCTTGGGTGAACTCCCCCTCCAGAGTCCTCAGAGGGCAAGGAGGAGGAAACATCCCTCTGTGGGGCTCAGACATGGGGGAGCTGCCCCTGTCCCCTGCAGCCTTCTGCTGGCTACGCTAAAAGACCCCCCCTGCTCTCTACTGGCTCCTAAGGCCCTTCAGCTGAGAGGAGGGTACCTACCTGGCTGAACCGGGGGCCGGTGGAGAGTCCCACACCTCGTCCTCGATGCTGCTCACCTCATACATGGTGTCATCCTCGTCCGTAGAGGAGCACTGGGGAGGAGAGAGAAGAATAATTGGATTGTTCCATGGCTTGCATTGACCTTGCGAGGCTTCTGAGAGGAGGAACTAAGCCCAAGGGACTTAGCGCTGAGTCCAGGCAGCACCCTGTTCCTGCTGAGTAGGGCTTGACCAAACTTTCCAGAGGAGCAGGTGGTTTGGGGTCATCCATCGTGCTGTAAGGGGCGCTGAGGGTTCCAATGAACGGATGACCCTCTAAAACAGGGCTGCACAATTTCAACCCTCTAGACATGGTTGGACTACAACTCCCATCATCCCCAGCCACAGTGGCCCATAGTCGGGGATTATGGGAGTTGTAGGCCAACATCTGCAGGAGGCCCAAGGTTGTGCAGCCATGCTCTAAAACCAGACGTGCCTCTTAGAACAAAAGCATTTGGCATCTCCGTCCAGAAGAGCCTTCCACCGCATTTCCAACCCCTTCCCAGTGCCTCAACGGGAGCCCTGCATTTTCTTCCCACCCCACTCATCCAAATCCCTCCCACCCTGCGGCATCTAGAACTGGAACTGTTCCAGGTTCTGTCTCCTATCGGGGAACAGGGGACACACACACACACACACAACCCAGAGCCCATCCACCTGAAAAAATGGATGAGCATTCCTGACCTCTGCCGAGGACGAGTCTTCCACCACTTCAGTGTTCAGCAGCCTCTTGATTAGCCACTTCTTTGGCTTTGGGACTCTGAGAGAAGAAAGGAGAGACGGGGCATGAGAACATCCATGCATGCCAAGAGCCCTGTGGATCTGGTGAAAGACACGTGTAGCCCAACAGTGGACAGCCAGATGCCTATTTAGTTGGTTGTGAACCACTTGAGACCTGGTTATATGTGGCATCAAAATGTGTTTATTCACACACAAACACACCCCCCCCTGCAGATTCTGAAGTTCCTTGGCTATCAAGGGTAATAGTCTTCAATTGGCTTCTCCTCCATGAACGTGTCTAATCATTTGCTGGACTTAGTGGCCATTAGCCCATCCTGGGGTTGTGAATTCCGTAGCTTTCAATGTGTGGTGTGTGGGGCGAGAGGGAGAAAATGCATTTTCTGGGCTCTGTGCTGCACCCAACGCCAGTCTACTCCTTGTGTTGAGCTCCTATCCTCGTGCAGTGAGGGGGGCAGGGAAATATCCCTCCAGGGTGCTCAGGCCTTTCAGAAACGCCCCCACCCCAGGCTCCCAGGGAAGGTGATCTGCCTCTATGATCCCAGGAGCTGCCCTTCAGCTGAGAAAGGTACCTGGGGGAACTGGTGTCACCGTCCCCTTCCGACCCCTCGTCCTCCACGCTGGCTTGCGGAGTCTCGGCCCCCGGGAAGGAAGAACTCTGTGAAGGAGAGAGGAGGGAGAAATGGCTGCTCTGGCCCTCGTGTTGAGCTTTCCAGGATTCGGCAGGGAAAAGGCCAGCCGGGCACCTCCCAGCGGTCATCGCCAGGTGAGCTGGATACAGGAAGTGGGCCGGAAGTGGACCTTTGATGTCCCAGAAGAGCTACAGGGGAGGCCAATTCTGCACCACAGCACGGCCATTTTGGAGGTTTAAGCAAACTCTTGTCAGAAGGTGGCCACCCACCCTGCAGCTTCTCAAACTGGAGCCATTCCACATTCTCTCTACTCCTGGGCAACACGGGGGACCCACAAGCCCAACCCTCAGTCCTTCCAAGGGAGGGACTGGATGTGGATGCTTTCTGACCTCTCCAAGGGATGGTTCTTCGTCAGCAGCAGTGTTGTGCAGCCTCCTCTGCACGGTGCTTGGCCTCTGGACGCTAAGAAAAGAAAGAAAGAAGACAGGTGAGATCAGAAGAGCAGTGCTTAGAAAGAGCTCTGCTTGATGAGAAGAATGAGACATGCAGCCCAGCACCCTGTTTCCAGGAGTGGACAGCCAGATGCCTGCAGGAAGCCCACAGGCTGGGCATGGAGACCCCTGTCCCCTTGTGGAAAGAGGAGGAGACAAACAACTCTCCAAGATGCTCAGAGCTTCTGCCCACCCCCGGCTTCTTGCTAAACTAACCACCTCCCCCGGCCCCAGGATGGGCTCTTAAGGAAAGTCTTCTGCTTCCATGAGCTCTGGATCTGCCCCTCCAGCTGAGAAAAGAGTACCTCTGGGAACTGATGAAACTCTCCACGTCCAGCTCCTGATCCCTTGGGTTGACCTCTGGGATCTCGGCCTCTTCGATGTCGGCACCCTGCAAATGAGAGAAAAAGGAGAGCAATGCGTGAAGTTGTGCTCACTCTGATCTCCCTAGGGCCTTGGGGTTTAGGTTTTCTCCCTTCATTTTCTTTGAATTCATGTTTATTTCTTTAGATTATTTTGATTTTTAAATAAAAAAGTCTTATTAAAAAAAATAAACAATGTGCTCTAACATTAACTGATATTGGGAGTGCCAGGGCACAGCCACCACATGCTTGTGGCCATTTTCTTTCATGGTATGCCCAACAATGAACCTCCACTGTGATATGCGTTCTGCTGTGGTCAACAAAATGGCAGCACTCTGGAGCTCTGGTCCAAAGACAGCATGTCAGGTAGGTCTCCGAGATCTCTTTCTTTACCCAAAGAAAAGCAGTCCTTAACAGAAAGGTCAGTGCATAGGAGCTCTAGAATTGAATGCTAATTTCTTCTTGTCATTTCTTGCCATTTTTTTCTGCATTCCTTTCATGGGGAATGGAAACAAATGCGAATGGGACCCCCTGGTATTTATAGTTTGGCCCCGAGAGTCTTCTTCATGCAAGCCCACCATGTCCTCTGCTCTCCTATTCCCAGGTTAGCTCCCTCTTTCCAAGGGGAGAGACAAGGTGGGCCCCTGAGTCTGGAGCGAGGGCCATCCCTCCTGCTGTGGAGACTCTGGGCTGCTGTTTTGACCAGAGGGGGTGATGATTGTCTCTCAAGAAATGCCTCTTCAGTCAAGAGACATTGAGTCTCTCTGCCAGGAAGACCCTCTCATCTCCTGACCCATGTCAGGGTCTCGGGTTCCCTTTCTGGATCCGTCCCAACTTCTGTCTGCTGCAGGCGGAGATGCAATCTCCCCTCACTCCTCAACCATCCCATCCACAAAAGTGACAGGAACTGTGTCCTTACCTCACAAGACCATGTGGTGGCAATGGTCTGCAGGAACCACCCATCGTCCTCAACCGTGAAGACACTGCAGGAAGAAATACAATGGCATGAGTACCTCGGAAAAGCCTTGCTGGATCAGACCAAAGATGCATCTAGCCCAGCACTCTGCCTCCAATAGGGGACAGCCGGATGCCTCCAGGAAGCTGTCCCCTGTGACCTTCAAGCTAGTGGACATCACCACCATATCTTGTAGGACTGAATTCTTCTACAAAATGTATGAAGACCTCATTTTTGTAGGTCCTGCACCTCTTGCCAGTCAGCTGCACTGGATCCATCCCAGATCCAGGCCGGCTGTGGGACAGAAAATCTTCCCTACACAACATTTCAAGAAGAAACTCTACCTCCTCTGGGAACTGCTGGCAACCGCTTCATCCAGGATCCCGTTCCCACTCTTGACATGCTGGATCCTGGAGCCGTCCGAGATTGACTTCTGTGAAGGAGAGAGGAGAGAGGAATGGGTGCTCTGACGCCCACTTGATCTTTCCAGGGCATCTGGGAGGCAAACGTCACACCTCCTTCAAAGGGACCTTAACAGATGCGCTTAAAGCAGGAAGTGGCTCCTTTGCACCTCAAAAGGGTGCTGGGGACGCTCCCCCACAGAACTGGGCCCCTGCAGTTGCGTTGCTGACTAAAAGAGACACTTCCTGTTCTCATATTGCTTTTCTTGATGATGCATCTAAGCTACTATTTAGAGTCTTGCAATATATATCTATAGCTATCTCATTGAAACTTGATTTTTTAAAATTTTTGTCTTTATATTTTCTTTTCATTCAGCTGATTTATATGTGTGTGTGTGTGTGTGTGTGTGTGTGTGTGTGTGTGTGTTTATTTTAGTCTATTTTTACACTCATTGGTTTTGGTTTCTCTTTCCCCACCACAAAGAGAGTGCATCCTTCCTGAAGTACTGGGTCTGAACGGAAGCTCCAGCGCGTGGGACCTTCCTTAAAGAACAAGGCCCTGCCCTGCCAGAATGTCATGGGTGGCAGAATGGAGGGCAATGCCTTTGGGGAAGAGATGGCTGCCCCTTCGGTCTCCGATAGAGATCGACCGGCCTTGAGTGGGAGCCCAGGTACACCACAAGAAGCCAGTCCTAAAACCAATGTCAGCGAATGGGACCTACAAACTGGACACACTTTCATGGCCATTTATTTCATGGGTGCCATTGTGTCAGAGCGAATGGAAACACATAGGAATGGTATCTGTTTCCATTCATTCAAAAAATAAATGCTCAGAGAGGAACCAAACCCCAAAATCTACTGAAGCCCAGAGATCAGCCTCCCCACCACCCCCCATTCCTGGGGAGCTGGGTGAGATCCTAGGTATTAGACCATTTGGAGTCACAGGATCCCGGATGAGAGTCAGGCCTCTTGCTGTAAGGGACACGGTGGTTTCACATTCAGGGGAGGTGCTTTTAGATCAGAGAAGCCTAGCTAGGTTTCTCTCTTTGCTGGGAAGAGCTACTGGCCGTCTGATGCAGCCTCGTGTTTTGAGGGCCCTTCTGCTCCTCAACTACATGCTAAGCCAAGCCGGAAAGGGGGTGATGTGGAGCCGAGCAGGGGCAGAGTGGAAGAAGTGCCCAATCTGCCCCAAGGAAGACTTCCCCACTCTAGTTCCCCTCCAGACTGCTCCCTTTCTGGACATGTTTTGTGCTTGGTGGTACAGAAGAAAATCAAAGTCTGGAACCCTGCGGGGAGGGAGTGATTTGGGGCAGGAGAGCGGAATGAAGAAGCGAGGGGTGGAAGGCAGGTAGAGACACCCCCTTCCCTCTCAGCACTTCCCATCCCCCAATTTCCCATGCTACTTCCTCCATAGGGAGGGGCTTCCACCTTGGCATGAGTGACTTGTAGTTGAGCCCCGATGGTCACTCATCCCACCCACCCAATTCACGGCTACTACCACTGCAAATTTCGAAGCCTATGGCTTTGCAAGACAAGTTCTCAAAACGTTCCTCCCACCTGCTCAGACTGGGTCTCCCGCACTCCCTCTAGACTCGCTTCAAGTGGGGTCTCTCCCACCCCCTCCCAGCCCTGCCATGTACGGACTGGATTTCCATCCCTTACCAGTGACCATTTGCTGGTTTCGGTCACGGAGCGCTGTTCGTTAATCTCCTGTGGCTGGAAGTCACTGAGAGGAGAAAAAAGACAAAAGACACAAGGGAGTGAGTGTGTCGAAGGAACCCCGAGTACCCAGTTTCCAACAAGGGACAGCCGGATGCCTCGTGGCAGGGCGTGGAGGCAAGAACTGTGAGATGGAAAATTCCTTATTGTTCTCTACTGCTGAAACTGTGGAGTCTCTTATCTGCCAAGGACAGACAGGGTGGGGGAAGAGGGTCCGGGTGTTGCAAACTTCATTAGCATAGGCGTCGAATGATCGGCTTATTCCCAACTGTAACTGTTCTGTTTCTTGGAATGTGGATGTGTCTTCTCTTAATCTGCTTGTCTGTCTGCTGAAGAACCGAAACTTAGGGCAAAGTCCCGCCTCAAGGCAAACACATGTGTAAATGTAATGAATGAATTGGTCCCTCGGGCTGAATGGGGGACGCCCAGCTGTGTAACAATGCCAAGGTATAAAACCCCAAGGCACTGGGTATTTGGCGCGTTTTTCCAGGTAGGCCGCGAGGCACCGGAAAAAGCCACCAGCGCTGGTTTGGGTTCCATAAATGGTGACTATTGCTTCCTTCAATCATCCTTGTCTGTCTGGTTTGTGGTAACTGGGGTCTCCCAGGTAACATAAACTGGTGCCGTGACTCGGATGGTCGGCTGGTGATTACCTGCTCATCGGTGGTTGCTTGGGGGGTCCCTTTCTCACGTCGTGGGAGAGCAACCCTTCGGCGCCACTTCTCCTGTTGTAAGAAGGAAGGTTTTGACCCCCGGCGGTGTGAGACCCAGACTCCCAAGCTCACCGAAGACGGGCGCGGAACGAGGCACACCAACGCAGGCGTCCGGACAGGTGGAGTATTAAGGGTCTCGAGACAAAGGGGGACCGGGGAATCGCCCACCCTGTGTCAAGAGCCGCTGCGGGCAGAGGGCACTGCCTAAAAGCAGGACGGGCTCTGGGAGGAAAAAAAGGGAGGTTGTGTGTGACTGTGTGCAGTTTGCAAGGATTTGGTGAGTGCAGAGGGGGACCCCACAGGGGGAAACCCACCGTGAAAGTGGCCTTGCAGTGGCAAGGCGGGACTCCTGAGTAAGTTCGACGGGAAGGGGACCCAAATCAGAGGTGCGGGCGTGAATTTGTCTGTTCATAATCCCTTTTGTGTCTCACTGC
This sequence comes from Hemicordylus capensis, assembly GCF_027244095.1. NCBI lineage: Eukaryota > Metazoa > Chordata > Lepidosauria > Squamata > Cordylidae > Hemicordylus > Hemicordylus capensis. Next base: position 6,989,932 of record NC_069667.1, read on the forward strand.
GGGACCCCTAACCCACAGTCTGTTCCCTTCTCCTACTTGTCTGTTTGTCTGGAGTGAAAGAGAGCACAATTCTGTAAGCATGGGTGGGGGAGGCTCGAGAGCATGCACCCCACTGAACTGCATGGTCCAGAACTTTAAAAAGGGCTTCACAAGAGACTATGGCGATCCACCTTGTAAACCTGAAATCCTGGTCAGACACTGTACACTGAACTGGCCAGCCCAAAGTTCAACTTGGCCAGCAGATGGGAGTTTCGAGATAGAAGAAATCTGCAAAGTCCATATAACAGTGACTGAAAGCCACCCTGACCAGTATGCATACATAGACCAATGGATGCTGAACGCCATAGAGGGGCCAAAATGGCTACGGGACTGTAGGAAGAAACAGGGAGCAAAGACAGTGCTGGCGCTCCGCACCAAGAGCACAGGCAAGCCACAGAAAACGGAGGGGGAAGGGGCCTCAGCCCCGTGGCTGCCACCACCTCCACCCCAGCTCCTAGAGACTGAGGAAGAGCCAGAACTACCACCACCGCCTCCTCCCTACAACCCACTGTACCCCAAAGTCCCACGTGGCCCACCCTATCCCCTGAGGTAGACAGAGGAGCGGATACGGCAGGCAAAAGCGAAAGAAGAAGAAGAGGCTAAAAGAAAGGAGGCGCAGGAACGGCTAGAATGGGAAAGGAAGAAGGAGGCTGAGATACAGGAGCGAGAAGAGGCGGCGGAAAGGGAGTTCAAGCTACTACAAGCTAGGATGGAGGAACTGGAGAAGGCAAAGAAGGAACTAGAGAAACAGCAGCCAGGTCCAGAAGAAGAAGGGGGGGGGCAACCATGGCCCCTCTATGAGTAACCACCTTCCCAGGGGAGAAAGGAGAAGCACTGTATCAGTACCAGTACGTGCCTTTCTCATCCTCAGACCTGCTAAACTGGAAGCGCACAACTAAGCCCCTTACTGAAGACCCAAGAGAGATGCTGGAACTTTTTGAGACGATTATGCGCACCCACCGTCCCACTTGGGGAGATATACAGACACTGATGGTGACTCTGCTGTCCTCGGAAGAGCGGGGATGAGTCCAAGAGGGAATGAAAAAGGCATTAGACGAACATGCAAAGAAGCTCAAAAGTGGGACAAATCCAAAGGAGCTGTACGAGCTCTACTTAGTGACCAAAGACCCAAACTGGCATCCGGGTGTGGGAAAGGGTGAAGATTTCCTGACTAAGTATCGAGACCTATACTTAGATAGAGGGCATGAAGGCAGCGGGCCGAAGAAATGTTAATCTCGCCAAAGTGTCAGAAGTCTTGCAGGGACCACAGGAGGCGCCCGGCATGTATATGGAGCGGCTGAAGGCAGCCTACAGCCAATGGAAGAGCATTGACCCAGATGATGCAGGGAATCGGGGGTGTCATGTCCCCTAGCTCTAACAGCGAGGAAGAAAGGGAAGCTGTCGGCATTTCAGCCGAGTCTGGAATGTCTGAAGGGCAGAGCCCGACTGCAGTGGAATTAGCTGACGGTTCAGAACAGACTCAACAGCCTGAACCAGCAGAAAATGTCAGCGACCAATCGGGGGATGATTTAGGCATTGGAGCTGCACCGACGCCACAGCAACGCAGGTATTTCAAACGCAGGTCACAACTGGAGGAGGTGCGGAGGAGCAAGCGCCTGTTATCGAAGGCTGACAAGACGTAAATCCTGACACCTGGGAGCTTTCGACTGGCTCCATAAATTGGAGCCTCTGACTCCCACTCATTGCTGAGTTTCAACAATTGTCATTCACCCATAGCAAGCAGCCGAGCCGTGTACTTCGCTGGCCTTGGGCCAGACCTTGACAGGGGGCAGATCAACATGACTTTCATAGCCCAAGCCCAGAAGGACATTCGCCGAAAGCTGCAGAAGAAAGAAGAAGCAGTGGACATGCCTGAGGAGATGCTATTGGGATTAGCCAGGAATGTGTATGCAAATAGAGATACAGAGGAAGAAAAGCAGCAGAAGGCTGCCGTTGTGATGGCAGCGGCCATCAGAGGGGAACTGCCAGGCAGACGGGGACGAGGTGGCAGTGGCAGTACCAGAGGGCGAGGGCGAGGAGGCAGAGGAGCCTACCAAGAGCGCCTAGGCCGTGACCAATGTGCCATCTGCAAGAGACATGGCCACTGGAAGAATGAGTGCCCGGAAAGACCTGAGGAGGAAAATGCAGACAGGGGGCACAGAGCGTCCCGAGTGATGGCTGGACGTGTGGAGGAGACAGAATGACGGGGCCAGGGTTCGCTGCACCAATTACCACTCTCCCCAGAACCCACGGTGACTTTGACTGTACAGGGGAAGAAGGTGCCATTTATGATTGACAGCGGGGCCACTATTTCGGCCATTCAACAACCTATGGGAGAGAAGACAGCCCTCAAATTGCCAATACAGGGGGCCACAGGTCGCAGTAACTCCAGACCTATTTTTGATGTGGACAATTGCAGTGTCAAGGGAAATACCTTTAGGCATCAATTCGTGTGGCTCCCCGACTGCCCTTTGAATTTATTGGGAAGGGACATTTTGTGTAAGCTACAAGCTACCCTGACTTTTGCAAAAGACGGAAGCTTCACCTTCGAAACGCCACAAGGGGGAGACGTTTGCACAATAGAAATGCCCAAAGAAAAGGCCTGGAAGTGGAAAGCCTGGTGGGACGGGAAACCGGAGGCCACCCAAGTCTTGATAGCGCAAGACATGGCAGGAAGCTTGCCAGTACCACAAGAGGTTTGGGCTGAAAATGGAGGATTTGGGCTAGCTGTTAACCAACCCCCTGTGTGCATTCGAATGAAGCCAGGAGCCACACCTGCCAACATACCACAATACCCAATTTCAGAGGAGAAAAGAAAGGGAATTCAACCAACCATCACCGCCTATCTCAAAGAGGGAATACTGCAAGAATGCCGGTCTGCATGGAATACCCCACTCTTTCCGGTGGAAAAGCGGGAACCTGGGCGCTACAGACCAGTGCAAGACCTGAGGGCGGTGAATGCAAGAGCTGAGAGTGCTGAAGCCATGGTGAAATATTTGCTCAATGACCACCTGCCCGCCCACCGACTGCCAATTCAGATCAACTCAGACAATGGAGGGGCTTTTGTCAGCAAGGCAGTGCAAGATGTCTCTAGGGCCCTTGGGAGCCACTGGAAACTCCATTCTGCTTGGCGGCCCCAGAGTTCCGCCAAGGTGGAGCTCATGAACAGAACAATCAAAGATCAGTTAGCCAAGCTGATAGAACTAACGCAAATGAACTGGGTGGCTCTTTTGCCTTATGTGCTGTTTAAAATTAGGAAGACCCCAAGAGGCAAGGAAAAACTTACTCCATTTGAAGCCATGTATGGCAGGGCATCACCCATTCTCCGCGTCCCAGACGGAGATCGCCCGCCCTCTACAGCTCAGTGGGCTAAAGTTTTGCACGATGTACGCAGCTCCCTACAAGAGACAATTCCCATTCCAATAATCGACCCTGTGCATTCATACGAGGTGGGGGACTGGGTGTGGGTTAAGAAGTGGAATGTGGAACCGCTGAAGCCCAGATGGGGAGGCCCGTATCAAATTCTGCTAATCACTCCTACTGCTTTAAAATGTGCAGGAATTAAGGCGTGGGTCCATCACACCAGGGTTAAGCGGGCGGAGGCGCCCATTTCGTGGCTTCCACAGAGGACCGGAGAGACGAAGCTGAAGATCCGCCGTCTACCCTGAGTCTACCCCCTGCTACACCCTACCGGGAACGGGTGCACGTCTTCGCACGGGTCCAAGGTACGACTTTTGGACGTCCCTACTGTGTGCCCAATACCGGAAGCGGCCACTCTACGTACGGACCACCGGAGGGGGAGGCGAGAGGGGAGAGCCTTTTTCTACCTGGACATGTGGGTTCGGGCATTGTTAACTCTGTGGGTAATGGGAACGGGCACCCCATACCAAGTTTCCCACCCGAAGGTCCCGGGGCTCCAGACTGTGATCGGAGCTACGTCTCTTAAAGACTGCTGGGTTTGCACCCATGGAGATATACACTCTGAGGAAAAGGTTGCTCTGGTGGTGGGCCCGGTATCCCTCGCTTGGTGGGTGCAAAAACCCAGAGTCACTTGGTGTTCGCCATGGATTAGCACCACTGATTTGGCATGGCGCCCGGACACAAGGGGGGGAACTGTCAGCCCTACCGCTATGTGAGGGAATGGAAACGCAATTGGTATTCCAAAGGGGTGCCCGAATATGAAGTGGAATCCTTGCTGGGACAACATCCCATCTGTATTCAGAATGTTGGCAGTACAGGACCCAGTCTGGGAGCAATTCCACATGCCCATTGCGCTCACACCTGGTCATTTGATAAATCTCTTGGCGAGTTCACACCGTTGCTGGACGATCATGGACCTGACCAGGAGGAATGTGATGGGGATGATCCCGCTGTGGGAAGGTATTTTGGATTGTATGGGGGGGGGGAGATGACACTCACCTCCGTCACTCTGTTCAATTTTACTAGTGGCCCCTGGCGGGAGGAGTCAAAATTTTTATGGAATCACACTCTGTATGTACATGATCGGTTGGGCATTCTAGTCAACAAAACACAGACTAAGCATGACACGTGTGACAGTAAACTTAACACATGGGAATCCCCTTTCTGGCACATCTGGTTAAGTATAACATGTGCGCACCACAAAGACCCTAACGTGACTCTCTCCTGGTTTGGGGGCCGGTCCAGCAAATCCGGACCTTTCAGCCTAGACGGGGAGTGTGCCACAGCCCTGAATATAGGGGAACGGAAGGTGGGGCCAGGAGAGTGGGAGACAGGGGACGTTCTGACCCTGTCCTTGCGAGAGCCTGGAATGTCCTGGCTCTGTGGGAGAAATGCGTACAAAGCACTACCACAAGGCTGGAATGGTCGATGTGCCCCTGCCTACCTAGCACCCAAGGTAGAGCTTCGCAAAAGCCTAAATGCCTCTGAAGTTTTAAATACGGGCAGTTTCCTGTACCGCGCGAGGCGTGGCGCAGAAAACCCCCTTGTGGTTCGAAACACCGGGTTTCATCAGGCCTGGCGAGCCATACTACCAGGTCTTGGTGTAATTGAACTAGAACAAGCAGTTAAAAACATCTCAAAGGAAATGGAAAAGTCCTTTAATAACCCACTGAAAATGTTAGTGGAAGTTCAACAGGAGGTTGATTCCCTATCAAAGGCGGTAGTACAAAACAGAAAGGCGCTTGATATCCTTGCTGCTCAGCAAGGGGGTGCTTGTGCCTTAATTGGGGAAAAATGCTGTTACTATGTAAACTACCAAGGCAAAATTGATCAAGAGGCGGCAAAGTTGAAAGAGTCCATCCAAGTCTTTCATAGCATCGGTCAGCCCGCCTCCGAATGGGGGATGTGGCAGTGGCTCACAAGTTGGCTGCCCGACCTTGCCTGGTTAAAATCATGGTTTATTGTCTTCATTGTCATTGTGATTATCTTGCTTATGTTACCCTGTGTGATCCCTTGTTTAACTAGAATAATAGAATCTGCTGTCTCTGCTATAGTCAGGAAAGAAGCTGCCCCACACATAATGGCAATGTACTCCAGTCTGCCTGTAAAGGAAGAGCCCTGAAATGGGCTCTTGAGGGGGGAGATGTGAGATGGAAAATTCCTCCTTGTTCTCTCCTGCTGAAACTGTGGAGTCTCTTATCTGCCAAGGACAGACAGGGTGGGGGAAGAGGGTCCGGGTGTTGCAAACTTCATTAGCATAGGCGTCGAATGATCGGCTTATTCCCAACTGTAACTGTTCTGTTTCTTGGAATGTGGATGTGTCTTCTCTTAAGCTGCTTGTCTGTCTGCTGAAGAACCGAAACTTAGGGCAAAGTCCCGCCTCAAGGCAAACACATGTGTAAATGTCATGAATCAATTGGTCCCTCGGGCTGAATGGGGGACGCCCAGCTGTGTAACAATGCCAAGGTATAAAACCCCAAGGCACTGGGTATTTGGCGCGTTTTTCCTGGTAGGCCGCGAGGCACCGGAAAAAGCCACCAGCGCTGGTTTTGGTTCCATAAATGGTGACTATTGCTTCCTTCAACCATCCTTGTCTGTCTGGTTTGTGGTAACTGGGGTCTCCCAGGTAACAGAACCCGCCCCCTCCCTGCAACATTCATGGACTTAGTTTAATTTAATCTAATTGATATATCGCCCGGGGCGTAACTACTATTAGGCAAGGGGAGGAGGGGGCCTGGGGGCCCCAGAGACTCCTCGCATGACTCCCCATTGCCCCCTGCCCAGCCCCAGGTCCCCTCGGCCACTTGCCCTGCTTGCCCGCCTCTCTCCTGCTTGTCCTCCCGGCCGGCAATCGAGGCACCAGACCAGCTGCCAAGATGGAGCTGCTTTCCTCCCGGGCGCCTCTCAGCTGACCGGCGGGTGGCGGGGCTTGCAGGGAGGCCTCCGTGTAGGCCCCAGTGAAGCCTGAACTGGAGTAGGCTGGCAGGGAGGCCCCAAGCAAGGAAGGAGGCAGGCAGGCAGGCAGGGTGGCCTCCGTGTAGGCCCCAGTGAAGCCTGAACTGGAGTAGACATGGAGGGAGGCCCCAAGCAAGCAAGCAAGGAGGCAGGCAGGCAGGGTGGCCCCCAGAGCTCTCTGCAGCAGACCCTCCGCCCAGCCCAGCATTTGCCAGGTAGAACCTGAACTCCTTTTTGTGGTCACCACCCCCTCACCCCCCCCCCCAATATTTAGGGATCTGCTTGCCATAGGGCTTTGATATGGACGGGGGGGGGGGGAGACTGAGAAGTCTCTGAATATTTAATTTAAAACAGCTTGGGAAATTTGCTGGCTTTCAAAAAAAGCCCTATAAGTGGCTTGTTTCATGGCAGAAAATTAGAAAAACTTCTGGAACAAAAAATACTATATTCATTCATTCATTGATAAATGCACTTATGCTCAAGTTCTTTTGCAACCCAGAAGGTCTGAGTGAGAACTGTGAAGCATGTGTGGTGCTTTTATTTTATTTTATTTTTCTTGGGTGTGAACTGCTCCCCAAGAACTCGCAGGGACTTCAGGGTCAATCTGGCCAACCTGGGAATGCAGCACCTCCATTCCAGAGGAGGAGAGGTGTGTTAAAGGGCTTTAAAAGCCTCCTGTGAAAAACCTCCTGCAATCAGACTTTACCAAATTTGTTCAAAATTCTGAGAAAACAGACATAGGCTCACCCTGCATGGTTGAAAGTCTCCTTTGCTAATCTGCAGCGAGGGTCCCATTTTAATAATTAGTGTTTCTAGTGTGTTCTGGGCATTAAATGTAGCACAAATATATAGTTCTCAATGTATATCACTATATATTGTGAAGTGTTTGTGTGTGTATTCAGTGAAATGTATTTCCAGGCAGCAGACTTATTTTGAAATATCAGACTTAAATCCTTGGGGTCCTGGGGTGTGCGGAGGCCCTGGACTTTGGGGGGGGGCCATTTTAAAATCTGGTCTCTGGGCCCACTCCAGCCTTGCTACACCCCTGTATGTCGCCTAGTGTGAAAACCTCTAAAACATCTCAGCTCCGCTGGTTGGGGTTTGGAGAGTGGCTGCTGGTCAGAGTAGACCACCATGAAGCGAGTAGATCAATGGTCTGACTCAGCACCACCTGTTCCGAGGGGCTGCCACGACCTCCTCCTCTGCCCCCCAGAGGGGCTTCCACTGCTCCCCACCCCAACTGCTCCCTTTCCCCTGCTGCCACTCAAGGAGGCACCAGGGGATCCAGCCCTGAAGAAGCAGCCAGCCACACCCTGGCTCCAGTCTCCCGCTCTGGGTGGCTGCAGGGCTCACCTGGAATCCAGGCACTGAGAAATGGTGGGCCAGGCACACCAGCCCATGGGGCCTCTCAGCCCCCCAGTCCTGGCAGAGCAGACTATGGGACCCTGCCCCATTGGAAACCCTAGAGAGCTCCATGTGCATGAGAACCCTGCCTCGCCTCCTGTGCCTGAACCCCTGGAGCCACCCCCAAAGCCCAGGTAGTTCAGACTGATGGGCTTTGGAGACCCCTTGGCCTGCCCTTGCTGTCATTCCTTTCTGTCTGGTGCTTCTTGTGAACAGGGACCTCTTGGGGGGGGGGCAGCTTATGAAACCCTGGCAGGGGCCATGTTTCTTGAAAGGGTCCCAAGTGGTCTTCAAATCCATGGTGCCATCCATCGAGACGGCCCGGATAACCCAGGAGGAGCAGGAGAACGTACCTGAGTGGAGCCACAGGAGTAGCCCCATCAAGGCTGCCCACGCCGCGGAGTAAGGGGCCTCCTTCTCCCTTGTCCTGTCCAGGAGAGAGGAGAGCAGGAGTGAGGATGGGCTGGGCCAGTCTGTTCGGACACACCGGGGTCAGCCCAAAGGGACCAGGAGGGACTCACTTCCGAGATTTCTCACCATGACCCAAACCGCTTTGAGAACTTTGGTGGTCGCCACCCCCCACCCATTGAACCTGTTTGAGGCAGGGTGGTGAGCCCTCCCGCTGGTCCCCTTGCCAGAGGAGGCCACGTTCAGCACTCCCTGGTGGCCCCAAAGGGACAACCTTTGGCGTGAGCAGCAGGAGAGACCGCAACGCCCTCCTGTCACCAGTCCGGTCCAGAGGCTCCCAGGGCAGCAGCGGAACCTCCATCCCCATCAGGATCGTCGGAACCCCAGCGCCATGGCAACCAGGTCAAGATACCCAGCCCTGGGATACAGCTCAGCAACGGCCACTTTTTGAATCTAAGCAAGGACTTCTGCGGCTACGCATATTTCTAGACCACTCTCCAACCAAAAGACTCCAAGCGGATGACAGGCACAGAGAAAGGAACCGAGAACACCTGAATGAGATGATGTCCTGTCCCCAAAGGGCTCTCAGTCCAAAAAGAAACCTCAAGCCGATGGCAGCAAGACCACGGGAGGAGGGATGCTGGGCTGGGGCTGGAGAGGGCCAGTTGCTCCCCCCTTGCTCAATAGGAGAGTCTCACCACCTGGGAAGGTGCCAACTCTCTCACTAATCCTGCTGCTGTGACTTCTGAAGGGGGAAGCTGCCTGCCGGGAGCTCGGAGAGGCCAGGAGTCCTTCCCTCGCTCTGTACAGGTGGCTCCATTCTGTGCTTCCTTGCGGGAAGATAGAGGTCCTGGAGGAGGGAGGGGGCTGAGGGAGCTCTGAGCCATCCATGGGGCCTTGTGCTCCATGAAGACCCAGTGAAGGTGCCCTGGGCCAGTTCATTCATGCCCACATGGGTCAGCCCAAAGGGGCCAAGAGGGACTTCCTAAATGTCTCCACCTTGACCCAGATCCGACCCCTGGGGGTCACCTGCCACCACATGAACCTATTTGGGGCAGGGCGGTGGACACTCACTCTGGACTCCTTGCCTGAGGCCATCTTCTGCGCTCCCTCGCGGCCCAAATGGGACGGAAATTTGCCGTGAGCAGCAGGAGAGGCCAGAAAGTCCTCCTGCCAACGGTCGAGTCCAGACAGTTTGAAGGCAGCAGCGGAACCTCCAGCCCCATGGCGACCGGTAAACACTCCCGGCCGGGGACCCCCCCCAGCAACTGCCATATTTGGATCTAAACAAGGATGGCAGAACTCCCAGGCCCAGTGGTGGGCACGAGGCACCCACAGGCAGGGTTGCCAACTCTCTACCTGGTCCTGCTCCTGTGACTTCAGCAGACGCCTGACATGCAAAGCTTAAGCCAGTGAAGCATTTTCCCATCTCTTTAGGCTAAGAATGGCTTCTCCTGCTCAAACTGGTCAAGCTTTTGCTCCGAGCAGAGGAGCCAGGCTACATCAAGAGGGGGCAATTCCCATCCTCCACAAAGTGCCACTTGGCAGATCTTGCCGTTTCTACCTCCCCTCCATCCCCCTCCACAACGTTTCATTTCTTTTATATCCTAGTTTTAGTTTAACAATATCAAAGAGGCTTACAAACAATAAAACCCGTATTATCACATTCTAAGCTACCGAGGAAGAGGCCTTCCAAAACAAGGAGGTCATCATCACCATCGATCCAAAGAGGGAGTGAGGGAGTGAGGGAGGGAGAAGGCCTCTCTGCAGGGGTGTTGCTGGAGACTTGAAGTGTTCCCGAGCCTGACCCCTTTGGAGCATCCAATGCAGGCATACCCGGCAGCTCCCAAGAATGACCAATGTTTTTTTCAAGCCACCTAATGGCCCAGCAAGGAAGCAACCTGCCTAGAGAGCAGGAGGCTGTTGGTTTGAATCCCTGCTGGTGTGTTTCCAGACAATGAGAAACCCCTATATTGGGCAGCAGCTCAGAGAGGTCAGGAGCTCCATCTCCAGCTCTCTGCAGGTGGCTCCACTCTGTGCTTCCTTGCTGGAAGAGGTCCTGGAGGGGGGGGGGCTGACCCATCGATGAGGGGCCGGTGCTCCATGAAGACCCTGTGAAGATGGGCTGGGCCAGTCCCTTCCTGCCCACCATGGTCAGCCCAAAGGGGCCAGGACAGTGTCGCTTCCGAAATGTCTCCACCTTGACCCAAATCCGACCCCTGGGCGTCACCTGCCACCACATGGACCTTTTTGGGGCCGGGCGGTGGACACTCACTCTGGACTCCTTGCCCGAGGCCATCTTCTGCGCTCCCTCGCGGCCCAAATGGGACGGAAATTTGCCGTGAGCAGCAGGAGAGGCCAGAAAGTCCTCCTGCCAACGGTCGAGTCCAGACAGTTTGAAGGCAGCAGCGGAACCTCCAGCCCCATGGCGACCGGTAAACACTCCCAGCCGGGGACCCCCCCCCAGCAACTGCCATATTTGGATCTAAACAAGGATGGCGGAACTCCATGGCCTAGTGGTGGGCACGAGGCACCCACAGGCAGGGTTGCCAACTCTCTACCTGGTCCTGCTCCTGTGACTTCAGCAGACGCCTGACATGCAAAGCTTAAGCCAGTGAAGCAGTTTCCCATCTCTTTAGGCTAGGAATGGCTTCACCTGCTCAAACTGGTCAAGCTTTTGCTCAGAGCAGAGGAGACAGGCTACATCAAGAGGGGGCAATTCCCATCCTCCACATAAGTGCCACTTGGCAGCACTGGCCCTTTCTATCCTCCCTCCATCTCCCACTCCACTCCCAGTGCAGAATTCTCAGGGCCTAGTGGTGGGCATGGGGCACAAGCACCCAGGGTTGCCAACTCTCTAACCAATCCTGCTCCTGTTCCTTTAGAAGATACCTGGTTACAGAAATTAAATTGCCAAAGGTTTTCCCATGTCTGCATTTCCATGACAGCAAAAGCTTCAGCTGCTTAATTTTTGAATGTCAAGACATTTTTAAAGGCACAGGAGCCAGGCCAGTAAAAAAGGTTGGCAACCCTTCAGATTGGGATCCAGACTGAAGTCTGTTCCTGAGCACACATGGCTGGGTGACAACAGGGCCGTGCCTTTCCTCCAAGGGGCAGGAGGAATCTTCCCAACATTTGGACCCCCAGATCTCCAGAGAAGTCAAGGGAGACGTCTCCACCACACAGGTGTTACGGTGCCTGAAGGAGAGGCTGCTAATACATTTGGATCATAGAGTTTCTGAGGAGCAGAAACCTTGGCAGAGCGGGGGGGGGGGGTGTTTGTAAAAGGGGGTCCGGGCCAGGAATCTCCTCCTTTCTGGATCATAGCAGGGCTGCCCTCCGAAGGCCATTGTGGCCAGTAAGCCAGGCGCAGCAGATGGCCAGTCAAGTCTCACGTCCTGCTAGATGTTTCACAGGTCTACTGGCTTGGCGCCATGACACCTTCAGGCCCCTGGGAGGAAAGAAGCAACAATTGTGTCAGGCACATTTCAGGGCAATCACACTCAGACACGCGCACACACACGGATGGCGCTACTATGTTGTCATTCTGCGAACCCATTCTTCTGTGGCTTGTCACACAACAAGGAGCCTCTGGAACTCACCGATACAGCACACAATAGACCCATCCGTCCCCACAGCAATGGTGCCTCGCAGAGCAATCCGTTCTGTTTCTTTCTTTATTGTTAAATTTCTAGACCTCTTTTCATTAAAACCATCTGAAGGTGGGTCACACAAAAGTTAACACAAGACTACAAAAATCACACAATTAAAATATCATTTGTTTGTTTGTTATTTTAATTATTTAACATATCCCTATACCACCCAAAACTTGCATCTCTGGGTGGTTTACAATTAAAATAATATAAACATTAAAATCATTAACATTCAAATAATTTAAAACCCAACATTAAAAGTATTAAAACTATACAGCTAATTCAAAGCCTGGGTGAACAAATATGTCTTCAGTGCCTTTTTAAAAGTTGCCAGAGATGGGGAGGCAAGAATATCAGCAAAAAGATAAAAATACAGATCTGATGAAAAGATTTAAAAACAAGCATAATATAACCATAAAAGATGCAAAGCAACAGCAATAGAAACAGAGGCTATTCCCACGATTGCAGAAAATCGGGCTGCGAGCCTGGTGGTTCTTGAGCGGGTCACAGTATTATCAATTTTGTTACTACCCATTTTGCTACCTCAAGACCACCAGTTGCTGCAGCATATGTAGATTTGGAGAGGGGACGCAATGGAGGCACGAAAAATATTTTATGCTAGTATCCATTCTGGATTATATGCATTTTGGATGATATACATGGGGAAGGATCCAGCTAGAGTTAAGCACAATGAAAGCCCGTTGCTTTCAATGGGAGAGTTGAGTCTGTGCATTGAAATATTGGAGCTTACAAGGGTTTAACGTTTGTCCCTGCTAACTTGGCAAAGAGGCACCTTTTTAACGTGGCGATTCTCTTTGATTGAGAAGAGTAACTGGCCCTATCCACCCCCAGCACAGGACCTCCAGTGACTGTTGCTGGTGTCTATCTCATGTTGTTTTATTTAGATTGTGAGCCCTTTGGGGAGTGGGAGCCCTTTGATTTATTTATTATTTCTCCAAGTAAATCACTTTGGAAGCTTTTGTTGATAAGTAGGATATAAATATTTGTCGTTGTTTATGTTTAACTTTGGCTGGACCAAGCCCATAATTTGTGCATTTTTTGATATATTTTTTTCATAAATATAGTTTATCTTGATGTCTTCATCAAGGTGGGGGGAGGGCAAACTAGTAAGCTCCCTTGAGTTGGCAAAAAGAGAGAGAGAAAGCTTCCAGCACTGAACAGCAGCCTTCTGTTTTTGCAAAGAGAATGCCTTAAACCTCACATTTTCCGTCATGGTGTTTGTTGGAGACTGGGGCCAAAAGTCTCCTTGGAACAGCTGAGCCATGCAAAACAATAGTAAAAATCAGAGTCATGGTGATGTGTGAAATTTCCTCAGAGTTCTAGGTGGTGGCAGAATGTGGGGTGGGGTGGGGTAGTGGGGGGAGAGGGAAGGGGGTGGCACCTGCGGTTTCTGGCTGGAGCAAAGGGATCCCCACACTGGAATGGAACTTGCAGATGTCCCCTCATTCCTGAGACTGAAGTTGTAAAAACAGGGTTCCACTTAGAGAAAGTGAAGACAAGATGATGAGAGAGTCACTTGATTCTTTATTTTTATTTATTTTTATTATTTTTATTTTTATTTTTTATTTTAATTGCAAATAATTCTGCAGAATAAGCTGTTGCAGGGATTCTCAGCTTTGAGTCCCCAGATGTGGTTGGACTACAATTCCCATCATCCCCAGCCACGATGGGAGTTTATGGGAGGAGAGCTGGTTTTGTGGTAGAAAGCATGCATTGTTCCCTTTGCCAAGCAGGGTCCACCCTGGTTTGCATTTGAGTGGGAGACGACATGTGAATAGTGTAAGATATTCCCCTTAGGGGATGGGGCCGCTCTGAGAAGAGCATCTGCCTCCTTGCATGCGAAGGTTCCAAGTTCCCTCCTTGGCATCTCCAGGTAGGAGTGAGGGAGACTCCTGCCTGCAACCTTGAAGAAGCCGCTGCCAGTCTGTGTAGACAATACTGCACTAGATGGACCAATGGTTTGACTCAGTAGAAGGCAGCTGCCTATGTTCCTATGATGGCCAAATGGCTGGGGATGATGGGCACTGTAGTCCAACAACACCTGGGGACCCAAGGCTGAGCACCCCTGGGAGTATGTCCCAAAAGGCAAAGCCCCATAATAGTTATACATGGAGGGCTCTGCATAAACCAGGTGCTGAATCACTCCCCCACTCCCCACTGAAAGCCGTTTCCCAGCAGATCTAGCAACTGACATGGGCTCTACCGAAATTGCATCCAGCTTTCCAGCCCACTGTGGGAAGCTAGTAGAGGTTTGGAAAGACGAGCTGAAATTCCTCAAGGAGGTGTGGAGGTTTAGCAGATCCCTAATGTACAGCTTTGCGTGAAAGAAAAGCCACTGGCACATGGGATGTTGGCGTGGGAAGGAAGGGGCCTCGGAGGTCTCCAGCCCTCCGCCTTTGGTATCCAGCCACCAGCCCAGCTCTCTCGCTGCATCTTCTGCCTCTGGCCCTTCATCAGCTTGCTGTTCCTCAGCCATGCCTCTGGCCTCATTGTCCGCATCTGATACCCACGCTTGGCTGATCCTCTGCTCTTTGCCTCCTGGCACCCCACGGGACCTCCCCCTCTGGCCTGTCTGGGTGCTTGGCCAAGATGGGGCAACAACTGTGAACAGGATCCTGTTCAGGATCCAGATGTTGTACTCTGGGGAACCCAGCCACACATAAGTCAGGGCTCTGCCTTCTGGGGATTTTGCAGCTCTCTCTGAGGTGGCCAGAGCAAGCTGGTGGGAGATTAGAGAGTCCATGGTCGCCTTTCCCCATGCTTTGGTCGAGTCCACACAGTTGTCTGAATCTAGGTTTAATTCCGGTTATTGTCATGAGTGTGATTGTGTGACTCCACTCCAAGGCAAGCATCTCAGCTTCAGCTTGGGCCATAATCCATCTTGGCACGGGTTCCCGCAATCAATCTAATGTTGGTAACCCACATTAAACCTAGGTTTGGATGCCGGTGTGAATCAGGCCTTTCTTTGTTGCTGCTTGTCCTAGTTCTCTTTCAATTGCTTTTTTCTATCAGGGGATTGGAAGGGGAGGAGCCATTGGCTAGCAAAGGAGAGATCAGATAAGCAGCAGTAAAGAATGGATGGGAAAAGGTGATCAGGGGCACGACAATACCCTCCAGCAATCACTGCCTCTCTCCAAGGAAGTTTTCAGATTTATCAATGGGCAAAGCTAGCTTGCATGTGTCTGCTCAGGGGATACAGTTAGCTGCTAAGGAAGAACCTGGATTGATGATTGACTCTGCTAAGGGACATCCTGGGAAGAAGCCTAGAGCCCGATTCAGAAATGTATGCTGTGCAAATGTGCGGATGTCTGTACACGCATAGTGGTGTTTGTGTGAATGACTGTACCTGTGTTCATGTTAAAAGTGAACCTGGATACGGGCCCTTCCAATGCAGGTTACAGATAGGAAATGCACTTCTGTACCTGTGTTCAGCATAGCTTGTGAATGACTGCACCTGTGTACAGATTTGTACCTGGATACACACTGTACACTGAAACAACCAACCAGCTGGGACAAGTTAGGCATGGGGGCCAGCGAAGCGCCGACAGAGACAGTGTTGTTGACTGCATACTCTCCTGTGAGCCTCTGCTCATTTCTGTTGGAAAACACAGCCCCAAATAGGAAGGGTGCACAGGCACAACTCAAATAACCCTCAGGGCTGCTTGTGCGTTTTTCATCCAGGAAGGCCACTCTGCACCTTCAGCTGTGGAAAAGCAGTTCTGTTGCATCTTAAGCACACTGGCTGATGTAGCGCAAGGATGTCCCAGCGGGGCAAGAGAACAGCCTAATAGGATTTCCAAACTAACTGCACCGGTGCAGTGGGGAAGCAGAGGGCTGCACAGCCCTCGGGGACATATGTTCAGGTGGCACTGTGCAGTTGCCTGTGCTTGGGTTTTTAAAAAACTGCTTTCAATTTAAACCATGGTTTGAGTTCCAACTTGGATTGCTTCTCCTCCACTGATGGATATAACCATGATCAGCCAAATTGGGTGTGATGTCATTTTGCTTTCTAGAAAGAGAAGCATTGTTAGCCAGTGAAAAGAGCTTCAGCCATGAGCACAATGGAGCAGTCATCACTTGCATGGTTTCCATGATCCTGATACCTGGAGAATGCGAAGTGAGTCCGTCATTGATGGCTGTAAGCTGAAAAATAAGGGACAAATGGCACCCCATGAGGGACAGACTATTTGGGGCTAAAATAAATGCAGTCCCTGCTAATAAGGGGCGGTTTATTTTATTTATTTTTACATGTATATTCTGCCCTTCCTCTGAGAAGCCCAGATCAGTGTACAAGGTTTATGTTTGTTTGTTTGTTTCACATTTTTTATACTGCCCAAAACTTGAGTCTCCGGGCGGTTTACAATTAAAGTTGCCCTGAGGTTACGTCACCCTGTTGGTAACCTTAACTGAGGGCATCCTGGGGAAAGGGAGTGTCAAAAAGTACTGCTTCCCCACTGCAGTGGGCATTTTTTAGGCAAGTTGCACTGGACTGCTCTTTCACTGCACCAAGACTTCCTTGCTCTGAATATCAGCCAGGATCCTTCCCTTCATCATCATTTCCTTCACCTTTTATTTTCCAGAATTCAGAAGATGATTGACTGGGGCAAACCTTCTTGGAAACTGCCATTCACCGAGTCAGGCCATTGGTCCATCTAGCTAAGATTTGTCTACATTCTACACTGACTGGCCGCAACTCTCCAAGAATTTCAGGCAGCAGTCTTTTTCTGGAGATGCTACCAGGGCTTGAACCTGGAACCTTCTTCACGCAAGCATGCAGATGCTCTTCCACGGAGCTATGGGGCCATCCCTTAAGAAGAATATCTTCCAGCATTCACTTGCAATTGCCCATCCAAATGCAAACCAAGGTGACTCCTGCTTAGAAAAGGGACAATTCTTTTGGATGGGGTTGGGGACCCCAAAACACCACTTTATGTATGTATATATGTATGTATTTATTACATTTTATATCCTGTTCTTCCTCATGACAATTGTAATAAAAGAAACTATAAACATATTTACACAATTTCTTCCCTGCTCTCTGGGCATCTACCCAATGTCACATAAAATCTAAGGTATAGATGATGGAGCTCTACCGTCTGAAGATGTGTCTGGCTTATCCAGTCTGCATGTTGCAGACCATTAATACAGGTTTGCAGAGGAGAGGAAAAAATAGCAAAGTGTTTCAGAATGAAGAACTGAGAAGGACAAACAAAATCTTTTGGTTTATTATGTATAAGTTAAACATCAAGACATGTTTTCATAGGTGTAAGGCACAAGGCCCTACAGCATTAAGAAATATTTTTCCTGCTTCCCAGTGAAATGCATAAAAGTCATATAGCCAGGTCGTGAAGCGTAGAGAACAAGGACGGTATCTTCACACTTGTCAAAAGCCTTCCAGGCCTGTTCATGACATTGACCAGTACCTATTTTGCGGGTTTATAAAGTGTTTTCAACTGTTAAAGTAAAACAGAGATGGTATTGCCACGTATTTGCCTGACCATCCTGCAAAGAGATTGAAGGACAGCGTAATCTGCTACTGTGATTACTATTAACCACAGTATTAAATATTAATTAATATCCTATAAAGCACTCTCTCTTTTCCAGGGGTGGAAAAGGCCCCCACCTGAAGACCACTGCAGCCAGTTAGGATATAGTCAGGTAGGGTTTATCAGCCTTGGGTCCCCAGCTGTTGGGACTACAACTCCCATCATCCCCAGCCACCATGGTGATGACAATTGCAGTCCAACCACATATGGGGATTACAATGGCATCGGCTGAGAACTCTTACAGCAGAGAAAGGCTTAATTCTTCTGTGGCCTGTCACCTGGCCCCCTTACTAGATTCTCTGTGGTCTAAACTTACGAAGCAAGAACACAGGCATTCAGGATTTTGCAGCAGTTAAGGTGTAAGTTGCCCGTATTAAATTCTTGAGGGGTAGCCATGTGAAGTCTGTTACAGTTCCCCAACATTAAATAATTTCAGCCTTGGACCTTCTCCAATCTTGTACCAGTCAGACAGACTGGTGGATTTATTGCAACAAATGTTTTTGTGGACAAGAGGCTCTTTCACCAGGGACCCCAATAAATCTGTTCGTCTTTAAAATCCCACAGGGATCCCTCTTGGGGTATGACCCTTCCCCTTTAAGAATGTAGGAAGTACCTTGTTGGATTAGACTGTATTCAACACTTGTTTCCAGAGGTCAGCACACAAAAGGTCAGAAATGGGATTGTGGTCCGATAGCAGACTGAAGTGCTTCCTGGAGACTCGCTAATGAAATATTTTTCACGATATCAAACCATTAAAATCTTCAGCATTCTGAGCCCGATTCAAACATTATGCTGTACATGTGTTTGTGTGAATGACTGTACTGTACCTGTGTTCGTTTCAAAAGTGAACCTGGATACAGGCCCTTCAAATGCCTGGTATAGAGAGGTACTTCTGTACCTGTGTTCAGCATAACATGTGAATGAGTGTACCTGTGTACAGATCTGTACCTGTATACATTGTGCACCTGTACAAGTGTTGAACATAACATGTGGATGGGAGATGAATGCCAGCTGCTGGAGAACTCTCAGTCAATCCTGGAGAGCTGGTAACCCAGGCATATCCTAGTACAGATTTTTCATGTTTCATTTGCATCATGGTTTGCTTCAACTTTGTTGTGATACTGTGTGTATTGGTGGCTGTACTAGCCAAAGTTTTGTCATAACTTCCTCTATGGGGAGGCACAAACGAAACAGCAACATGGACACTGTAATAAAATAAACTATAAACATATTTATACAATTTCTTCCCTGCTCTCTGGGTACAAACCCAAAGTCGAATAAAATCTAAGGTCTAGATGATGGAGAGGTGACGAGCAGCAGGTCTTTCAGCTAGCTGGGATGTAAAATCCGCTCAGTCCTCTCTTGGGATGAGTAATAATACCTTGTCCTTTCGAAGTCCATTGCACAGGCAATCCTGAGGTCAGCCAGCTTTGCATTGGCCCTCTTCTCTGTGTAAACGGTTCTCCGTTCCTCTGTGGGCTGCTGCCAGCTGTTCATTTCAGCTTCCTTTTTCCAGCCAGAGAGCGCAAAGGCAGGGACGCTTCAATCCATTCATTCGCCGTGGTCATCATTTCCTGCCAAAATGCGACCTCCTCTTGTGTGGAGTCCATCCAGTCAACGGCAATCCCATAGCTGGAGCCTTTGAAAGGAACAAGAAACAAGTGAGCCTTGGGGAGGAGGAGAGCTGGTCTTGGGGTAGAGAACGTGAATGGTCCCCTTTGCTAAGCAGGGTCTGCCCAGGTTTGTATTTGGATGGCTGTCTACATGTGAGTACTGTCAGATATTCCCTTTGGGGGATGGGGCGGTAGTTCAGTGGAAGTAGGGCTGGAGAGACATCTGCTTGAAACCTTGGAGAGCTGCTGCCAGTCAGTGTAGACCAGGGATTCTCAACGTTGGGTCCCCAGAAGTTATTGGACTTAAACTTCCATAATCCTCAGCCCCAGCGGCCTTTGGCTGGGGATTATGGGAGTTGAAGTCCAATAATATATGGGGACCCAACATTGAGAATCCCTAGTGTAGACAGTACTAAGCTAGATGGACCCAGGGTTTGACTCAGTATGAGGCAGCTTCCTATATTCCTATGAACTGCTGTATCAGCGGCTATGAAAAGGGGCAACCTATGATCGTGCTCCTTTTTTGAGAGGTCATAATCAATGCTGCAAGCAGTCAAGTTCATGGTAGGACTGTGTGTATCATAGGAACATAGGAAGCTGCCTCAGGCTGGGTCAGACCATTGGTCCATCTAGTTCAGTCTTGTCTACACAGACTGGCAGCGGCTTCTCCAGGACTGCAGGCCAGAGTTTCTCTCCGCCCTGTCTTGGAGTTGCCAGGGAGAGAACTTGGAACCTTATGCATGCAAGTAAAAAGATGCTCTTCCACTGAGTTATGGAACCTGCTGCATGCAAGTGTGCAGGTGCTCTTCCCAGAGCGGCCCCATCCCCTGAGGGGAATATCTTACAGTGCTCACACATGTAGACTCCCATTCAGTGCAAACTAGGGTGGACTCTGTTTAGCAAAGGCGGCAATTCATACTCGTTACCACAAGACCAGCTCTCCTCCCTTAATGGTGTTCCTTGTCAAACACAGAAGAAAAGCACCACTGACTGTCTAAAATGGAAATACCCTATGGAAGATGACTCTGAATTTAAGACGATCCCCTTAAAAAGTAGAGGTTACATTCAAGTTATACCTACACTGACTCAAAAATAACAGGACTCTGAATATAAGATGACCTCCTGATTTCTAACATCAAAATACTTGGAATAAACCTAGTCTTGTATTCAGGTAAATACAGTATAGTCACAGCGGTTATATCTAGCTGTTTTTCTTGAGCGACCTGAGGTTTGCCAGCCCTGCCCTCCAGGATCCACTACTGAAACTAATCCTGGAGATTCTTCTGGCCTGGTGTGGTGAGAGATATTGCATTACAAAAATGGGAGCGGGGGGAACCTTGCAGGAAGAGCTCCAGTCAGGGTTGGCAACCCTGTTAATCAAGGCCACTCATTTAACCCACAGGCTCTTCCAGGCTCAACGACACTGGTCTCGGAAGCAGGGATGGCCGACTTGAGACTCTCCAGATGTTGGTGGACTACAACTCCCATTGTCCCCAGCTGCAACACATATATATCACAGCAGTTCTCAGAGCAGTTTACATAGCAAAAGGGATGAGGAAATGGCTCTCTGCTCCAAAAGAGCTCATGGTCTAAAACAAGCTGAGAGAGGGGGTGGGTGACGCGGAGAGATCCTAGCAAGAGCCACTGGGAAGGCTGCTATACTTTGTGTGCTGAACAGGGCCAGCTACTCTCCCCCTGCTGAATGGAAGAGAGCCGCCATTTTGGAAAAGTGTCGCTTGGCTCAGTAGCAGGAGCCCCTTGAAGGAGGGCGGCCTTTGCCTGAGGGGGCTGCTCATTCATTATTCCCTGAGCAGCTGCTGTCCTCTCTGCTTTTCCACAGAAAAGTTCCCAAAGCAATTTCTATAGCAACAGCAAGGAGAAAAGATGGTTCCCTGCCCAAAGAGGCTCCCAATCTAAGGGAGGGAGACACAAGGGAGACCCCCAGCAACTGGGAGGGATGCTATTCTAGGCTGAATAGGGCCAGCTGCTCTCCCCGGCCGCCATTTTGAAAAGGCGCTTCTTGGCCCAGCAGAGGCCCCTTAACGAGGCCGACCTTTGCCTGAGGGGGCCGCTCATTCATTATTCATTGAGCAGCTGTCCCCTCTGCTTTTCCACCGGAAAAGTCCCCAAAGCAGTTTCCAAGGCAACAGGAGTGAGAAGATGGTTCTCTGCCCCAAGGGCCTCACTGTCTAAAAAGAAACACAAAGGAGAGCCCAAGCAACAGCCACCTAGGCTGGGCTGGACAGGGACAGCACCTCTCAATGGAAGAGAGCCGCCATTTTGAGAAGGCGCCCCCTAGCCTGGTCAGCAGGTACTTAACGAGGCCGACCTTTGCCTGAGGGGGGCTGCTCATTTATTATTTATTGAGCAGCTGTCCCCTCTGCCGTTCCACAGAAAAGGTTCCCAAAGGGGCTTCCACAGCAAAAGGCATGAGTAGATGGTTCTCTGCCTCCAAGGGGCTTGCAGGCTAAAAAGAAACACCAATGAGACGCCAGCAACAGCCACTGGGAAGGACACTGGGCTGGGCTGAATAGGTACAGTTGCTCCCCCTCTTGTGGGATACGAGAGAGCCGCCATTTTGAGAAGGTGCCCTTCGGCCCAGTCAGCAGGGGCCCCTTCAGCAAGGCCGGTCTTTGCCTCCCTTCTTATTTATCCCCCTCACTTGTCTACCCTGCTTCTCGACCAGAAAAATTTCCCAAACAGCTTTCATAGCAAAAGCAAGGAGAAGATGGTTCCCTGCCCCACAGAGGCTCCCAATCTGAAAAGGAACACAAGAGAGACGCCAGCCAACAGCCACTGTAGGGACAGTGTACTGGTCTGAAGAGGGACAATTGCTCTCCCCCTGCTAAATGCAAGAGAACTAGACCACTTTCTAAGAGGTGCCTCTTTCCTCAGTTAGCATGACTGCTGCATTTCACCATCATCTTAAGCCACAAATTTAAACAAACTCTTGCACAAATATATCAATAGGATCATATAGTAAAGAATGACAGGGAATGCCCACTAAGATGCACTGGTTAGAAACATAGGAAGCGGCCATATACTGAATCAGACCATTGGTCTACCTAGTTCAGTATTGTCTACCCAAACTGGCAGTGGCTTCTCCAAGGTTGCAGGCGGGAATCTCTCTCAGCCCTATCTTGGAGATGCTAGTGAGGGAACTTGGAACCTTCTGCTCTTCCCAGAGCAGCTCCATCCCCTGAGGGGAATCTCTGACAGTGCTCACACTTCTAGTCTCCCATTCATATGCAACCAGGGCGGACCCTGCTTAGCTAAGGGGACAAGTCATGCTTGCAACCACAAGACCAGCTCTCCTCTCCTCTCCATTGGCCATTCAGAAACTCCATGCAGTCCCCTTGCCATTTGGAAAGAACCAGTGCATTTTAGTGGGCATTCGCTGTCATTCATTTTAGGATGTCCTGACCCTAGTCCAGTGTACAACTTGCATGCTGATGGCTTCAGGTTCAACCCCTGAAATCATCCGGGCTATGTTAGTCATGACTACGTCCTACTAAAATTAATAGGAAATTAATGGGAAATGAACGGTACTCATTGATTTCAATGGTGCAGAGGCCTGGCTTGCTGTGAATTCTAATTTCCGCCCAGCCACGCTTCTGAAGAGAAGCCCTTTCCATTTTGATTTGTGGTCCAAAACATGCCCTTTGGATGTCTGCTCTCCCTGTTTATATTTTCTGGGCAAGGAGAACATGTTTCATGTCGAAACTGGAATGAGGCGAAAGGGCCTCGTTATTACCTGTCCCAAGTCCCAGCCGGATCCCTCCCAGAAAGTGATTGGTCAGTTTCTCATGATCCCAGACGGTCAGCTCGACACAGGCATCCTTCAGATCTTCTGTATGAAAGCCGTCGTACACGATGGTGTGGTTAAACACCGGGTTGGAGTCCCGCTTGACAATGCGGGTTTTCTGGTAGCTCTTTTTACTGGTGTCCGGAAGAACGTAGCTTGCAAGGGAGAAAGAGCATTTGACATCAGGCAGAATGGCGACAGAGAAATGTCATCTTCCACTTATTTTTTCCAGCCATTCAGCTAAGCAAACAGAATTCAAGCCCTCCGGAGCCTAGCTATTACTATTTATTATTACTTTAATATCCACGATGGAACTTGGAGCCCAAGCCAAGAGAGCGGAGTTCATAGTGGCAACATTTAACACACTTAAGAGGCCTGCTGGGATTAAAAAAAATCAAGAGAGGATTGGAAAACGAGCAGGGAAGACACCACCAAGTGAACCTCAAGTGGCAGGGAGTTCTACAGAGTGGGGGATCCGAAAAAGCTCTGTCCTGCATCGCCACCAACTGAGCATCAGACAGAGGTGAGAAACAAAAAGAGGGCTTCCCTCATGGATCTTATATGGTGGGTGGAGTCATGTTCAGATATGTTGGCTCTAAACTGCTTAGGGTTTAAAGTGGTAGGGACCCCTCTGAGCATTTCTTTGTCAGCGAAGGTATGTGTGATGAATGAGCACCATGGAAGCATATGGTTGTGCTTGCTTGGGTCCGTGTGGGTATGAAATCCACCCCCCGCCCCATGACACACCTACCATTTCACAAAGGAGTCCACTCCGGAGGGACGTAACTGGGGCAGATCTTTGGTGTCCTTGACCCAGATATGGACCTCCCCAGACGGAGGGGTCTTTCGACCTGCCATGAAGGATCAAGAGACATAGTTGGTTGGTTACCAAGAAGTATGTTAGCTTCCTTCATCCAAGAGTCTTAATAAAACAGATCCCAATGGACAGTAAAACGTGCTATAGTGGATAAACTGGGGCAGGTAGATTCCTGTTCACATCCCTGCTCATCAGCCGGGCTCACTGGTGACCCAGTTGCTCTCACTCAATCTCGCCTACCTTGCAAGGTTGTTGTGAGCATAAAATAGGAGGGAGACTGTGTGTACTGCCCTGTGCAAGGAAAACATGACATTGATAACAAGTGAAACCATTCTTTACTTTATAATATGGGGTGGGGCCATGGATCAGTGGCAGAGCATCTGCTCCGTATGGAGAAGGCTGCAGGTTAAATATTTGGCAGCATCTCCAAGAAGGGCTGGGAAAGACTCCTGCCTTGGAGAAGCCGCTGCCAGTCAGTGTAGAGAATACTGAGCTACATGGACCCAGGGCCTGACTAGAAGGCAGCTTCTTGTGTTCCTATGAGCACTCCTTGATCTTTGGGGGATCGGGCAGGTTGGAGGTTCAAACCTTGGTAGTATCTTTGGGTAGGGCTGGGAAAGACTCCTGCCTGAAACCCGGGAGAGAGCCGCTGCCAGTCCGTGCAGACAACACTGAGTTAGATGGGCCACTGGCCCGACTCGGGGTAAGGCAGCTTCCTATGTCTGCATGACAGTAAACCAGTTTGCTGAGGCAGATCTGGATGCAGGGTCGGGGCTACCATTAGACCAACTAGGCAGCCGCCTTGGGTGCAGACCTCAGAGGGGCGCAGAGTGTCGAGTGTCAATGTGTTTGCCAAGGGCACAAAATAGTCTGGCACCGGCCCTGCCTGGATGGTGCAAGGCGAGCTGCATGTGGAGGGCAAAGGAGCAACCCCCCAAATTAAAAGTCATTCATTATGCATTTGGGCTAGGGATATATTCCGTTCTAATCTCCGGTAATATATATGAGACGTTGAGGTTGCACATGCGACCGTCGGCTGCTGCTTCCAAGGGCTGTGGGGGAAGGCAGCTGGTCACCAGATGAGTGGAAGCCGTGCTTCCCTTCGCTACGCCACAAACCCACACGAGCGGCGGCGTGGAAAAGGTAAGAGCTGGGAGTGGGAACACTTCCCCCTCCTGCCAGCCGCTCACATTAGAGTAGTCACTGCACTCGGTGCGGCCACTCCTTCCCCCAGCTCGCTGCTAGAAATGGTAGCAGACCAGGGGAGGGGGAGCCCAGTGAGCACGATGGCCACCAAGTTAAAATGAACCTCGATTAAACAAACCATGGTTTGTTGGCAAGGTTAAACAAACCTCAGTTAAATGAACCTAGGTTAAATAAACCCGGTTTGTTGGTGAGGTTAAATGAACCTCGGTTAAACGAACCCCAGTTAAACAAACCTCTGTTCATTTAGCCTCGGCAAATCGCCGGGCTAAAAAGTTGGACTAGTGGGGGCGGAAGCACCAGGATCGGGAAAAATCCTGGTGCTCCACACGAGCAGTCCAACCCAGTCTGGGCGGCCCTAGCCTGGGTTGGGCTGCTGGTGTGAATAGCCTCATTATATACAGTCACGAGAGTGGCTATTTCATGGAGTCTCCCTGTTAGCAGCCTGAAACATTTTTCTGAAGGCACAAGGGGTTTTTTTTACCTAGGGATCCTGGTGGGATGTACTTAATGGACAGGTTTATCACTCCTCGATGGTCAACGCAATTGATTGTAGAGAGAGACTGCAACAGAAAAGTCTACGATAGGCAAAATGCGCATAAACACATGGATTTTTGACCAGCTGATGATCAGAGCTGGTGCTCTGGAACCAGTGTGCAGATTTCCCCTGTGGATTTGAGGAGTTCCCCCTCAATTTAATGCACTCCTCCACGAACTCATATCTCAGAGGCCATATCTCCACTCCCAAAGTGTTTTTCCCCTTCCCCCCAAAAAATTTCTTCAAGCCAGGAGACTTTTGCTGGAGTTGTTATGTTAAGCATATCCACACCCACAAGGGAAGTGCACTTTCGGAAATTTGGGAGCCGGGCTACAAGCTGATTTTCGTGCACAAAATTCGGGTATTTTTGCAATGTTCAGAAATGTTGCAGAAAAAAAACTGTGGCTGAAAATATAGAAGGGAGGAGTCAGAGAGCAGCCACTGTCCCTTTCTCACCAGAACACTCTCTCTTTAAAGGCAGGGAGAGTCACTCCAGCCCACGCTGCCAATGCAGCGAAGGCCGATTTCATTACCAAATGGGGTAATGAAGAGAGTGAAATTACCCCCCCCCAAACACACACACGTTTGATGTCAGATATGGGGGCAGGTCGGGGCCGCGAGGTGCGGCCCCAGATTAACAACGGCCCAGGTTCTTTGAACCTATTTGCCCAACGGTGGCTCTGCTCCTGGGACTAGATGGGAAATCTTTGCTAAGCTGAAATCCTGCTTTTGCTTGCCTTCCTTTCCTGAGATCAAGGGAACTGCTGGCAGAGCTCACATTTCAGTGATGCTTGCAGTAGCCTCTACACATCGCTGCTGCCTGAGCCGTCTGAGGTTGTTTTTGAGCCTCTGCTCCGTGGTGGTCCATCCGTTGCAAACTCTCCCTTTACAGATCAGGCCCTTGCACTTTACACACAACCCTGAAGGCATATCTTTAAGGAGAATCCCTCCTTGGCTGAAGCACACTCACCCGGGGTTTCAGCATATACCAGTTCAGCTTATTGTTCCTCCAGTCCCAGCCGGCCAGGTCTACTTCCATCTCACCCAAGAAGCTGTTCCTCCCCAAAGGGTCATTGTGCCACACCGAAAGACTTAGCTTCTGAATCAGCAGAACCATTTTCTCTATTTTATACTGCCGAGAAGGAGAAAGAGAGTTTAGGAACATAGGAAGCTGCCATATACTGAGTCAGACCCTTGGTCTATCTAGCTCAGTATTGTTTTCACAGACTGGCAGCAGCTTCTCCAAGGTTGCAGGACGGAGTCTCTCTCAGCCCGATCATGGAGATGCTGCCAGGGAGGGAACTTGGAACCTTCTGCTCTTCCCAGAGCAGCCCCACCCCCTGAGGGGAATCTCTTCCAGTGCTCACACGTTTTCCATCATATGCAAGCAGTGCTGACCCTGCTTAGCTAAGGGGACAAGTTGTGCTTGCTACCACAAGACCAGCTCTCCTCTCCTTGAAACATGCAAACGTTTTGCTTTTAGGAACATAGGAAGCTGCCTTCTATCAAGTCAGACCCTTGGCTCATCTAGCTCAGTATTGTCTACCCAGACTGGCAGCAGCTTCTCCTACATTACAGGCAGGAGTCTCTCCTAGCCCTGCCTGGAAATGCTGCCAGGGATTGAACCTGGGACCTTCTGCATGCAAAGCAGATGCTCTGCCTCTGAGCTGTGACCCCATATCTTATTGCACTTACATGTAGCTGCGCATCTAAATGCAAACTAAGGCAGACCTTGATTAGCAAAGGGGACAAGTTGATATACTCAGAAAACCAATTTTATACTGAGAGGTTTAAAACACACTATATGATAAGAACTTAATTAAAGGTTATCTCTGGAATTTCCTCTCTAGCCC
Source organism: Hemicordylus capensis (assembly GCF_027244095.1). Lineage (NCBI taxonomy): Eukaryota > Metazoa > Chordata > Lepidosauria > Squamata > Cordylidae > Hemicordylus > Hemicordylus capensis. The sequence goes on from NC_069667.1 coordinate 7,017,207, forward strand.
CAACTGTTATCTCTGAGACTTCCTCTGTAGCTCAACCGTTATCATCGGAATCTCCTCAGCGATTTCTATTGTTATTATTTACATACAAGTGAGATAATGTAATCATCATGTAATTACTTGCCTACGTGATCTGTAAAGTATAAAAGTCTGTTGAAAATGATGCTTGGGGTTCAGGAATTTAGGCAATAGCCAACCAGAACCTTTGCTTCTGCAGAGCAAATAAAGCCTTTTAAAACTTCTCCGCTGGTGATGTTCTTTGGCTCGCTGACCCAGTAAAAGAACCATTTGGATGGTATAGCAAATTGGTGCCGTGACTCGGATCGGGGCCACGTTCCTTACACGAACGTAGGCAACCCCCACTGGGTGGAGAGGCCCCCGGCGACGGATAGACTAACCAGCCCAGCCGGCACCTCACCTTTGTTGAGGAGTGGGCAAGGCTCTACTGTCGCACCGGGACCTTCCACAACCAGGGGCCAGAAATCGGAGAACTACGGCAAGGCAGGTAAAGGTGTAAAGCGCGCTGAAGGGAAGGACGCTCCGGAGCGGGTAAGTAGACTTAAACAAGAGGGGTTCGAGTCCCCAGATTTTAGTTTACGGGTTCAAGTCCCAAATTACTAAAAACTACTTACCAAAGAAGGATGGGTACTGCTCAGAGCAAGAAAAAGGGGAGAGACGGAGACTGTACTCCGCTACAATGTGTCTTAAACCATTGGATGTCCCTAACGGGAGGAGATCCCCTTAGGAAAAAGAAAATGATTAATTTCTGTCAAAATTGTTGGCCATATGACGAATTAGAAAATGGATTAAAATGGCCGAGGGTTCTGTTGATTACCAAACTATTTTGCAGTTATTACTGTTTTGCACCAGAACCTCAAAATTTGAAGAACATAGCTATGCACAGGCTTTTATGGAGCTTTGGAGAGAGGAGGATATGTTAAAAGCAAGTGGGCTACGGAAGACTTCTTTGATCGCCGTAGGGAAGACGTTCCCTGCAGCCCCACCACTAAGGAAACCTCCTCCATATGTGCACCCTTGCGAGTCTTATCCCTTCCCTGCACCCGTATATTCTCCACATGCAAGCACGTCGTCCCGGTCCAGACCCGGGGGGAGGGCATAGGTTGTGGGCTGTGTGGTTTAGGGGATACGGGACACTGGGAGGGGGAGGGCATAGGTTTGGTTGATACTGGGAAACAGGAGCGGCGTGATTTACTCTCCTCATCTCAGGGCTTGCCACAAAATCTACCCCCTTCCCAAACCCCGGCTCAATATTCCCCAATAGCAACACGTACTAGGGCTCAGACACAAAGCCTAGCCTTGCAATGCCCATTGCGGGAGCAAATAATGGCAGAAGGGGAGGTGGCTTTGATACATGTGCCTTTCACCTCAGCAGATTTATTAAATTGGAAAAATAACTACCCCACCCTTAGGGAAGATCCAACAAAAATGGCTGGATTATGGGAATCCATTTTTGAGACTCACAACCCCACATAGTCAGACATCAGACAGATGTCTCGCAGTCTTCTAACAAGTGAGGAGAGGCGATTAGTGGAAGCCCACGGCCACCAGTTGGCCCTTGAGGGGACTGATAAGAATGAGCTACAAGCTCAACTTCTCTTCCCATCAGAAAAGCCCGCATGGGATCACGGAACTAGAGGACAAGAAACTTTAAAGAAATATTGGGACAAAGAGGCTCTAAAAACTTGTATTCCCAAACCAATTAATATGGCTAAAGTGCACCAAATTACACAAAAGCCTGAGGAAAACCCTGGCGAATTCCTGGAAAGATTGGAAAAAGCTTTTGGGCAATATACTCAAAAAGACATTAGCAAGAACGAAGGGGAGTACATTCTTAAAATGGCTTTTGTAAGCCAACGCGCCCCGGTTATAAGAAAAAAATGGCAGAAGATGGAAGGTGGACTTACTCTCCCCTTAGCACAATTAATGGAACAGCCAAGAATGACTGTGATTTAGCTCAGATGGGGGAGGAAAATCTATATAAATATGTACAAGGTATTGCTGCGTCTGTACTTTCTCTCTCTGCCTTTATTCGTTTCTGCAACTGCACTAGCATTTCCAACCTATGAGAAACCCTTTTGCTTGTTTGTAAAAGAGGACAAAGGATGTATGGCTGCAGTTGTGACCCAATCTTTGGGTCCAGCATCACGACCAGTAGCCTACCTTTTTGGAAAATTGGAAGGAAAAGGGATTACCATGTTTCTTCTTATTGCAGCTAAATATAAAAAGTGTAATTCCTGCATTTTAACCATTGTATGTGGGTCTTGGGGAGAATTGGAGCCTTTTCCTCTCCCCCTGCTTCAGTAAAATCTCTTGGGAATCCAGCCCAGCCAACCTTTCAGTTAGATGCCAGCCAGAGGAATAGCTAGTGGAGAACTCCAGTTTGCAACCTATTGGCATTCATTGAACTTTTATCAAGAGATTTAAAGCATATTTCACCATTCATATTATATATATATATATACGATAACTAGCTGCAGAAAATAGTTTAATACTGTGCCAAGTGTGTTATGTATGTAACGTCTTTGTACATTCTCTTATGGGAAGCTTGGGTGAATTTGGTGGATGGAGTTGTTGTTTGGAAACACTTTCATGAGGAAGCAAAAGGGAGCTTTTATGCTCTGAAGATGGGTAACGCCTTGGTCATATAGTGAATGATTCTTCTGTAAATGATTGTGCTTCTCTTAAAGTTGAAATAAGGCAAATTAACTCTTGATTCATAGTAATAGTAGAAAATTAGGAAAGGATTCTAAGGTCCCAATGTTGTAATTCAGCTGAACCCCTTTAAATTGATCTCTTGTTTATTTTGGGTTTTTGTATTGTCTTATTAGATGCCATTAGTCTGTTCAGTTATCGATAAAGTAATGAGAAAGAGGGGAACTGTAGCACCTTCCCAGTCCCACACCCACCTTTTGTACAGGAGGGGCTCTTAGATCCCCCCCGCCCCCACAGTTAACCTTGCTTAAGATTTTTTTATGTTATGAAGGGATGTCAGTAAATTGTGGGAGGAAATAAATAAATAAATAAATAAATAAGGAAGAAAGGTTTTCAGCTGAATGGATAAAAGGAGTTGCAAACACAAGCTGATATAATGTGTTGTAAATACTAGAGGTTTTTATGTCTTTGTAATATTTTTGTTACCATGTACACTGAGAGCCACTATAAAATAGTCTAAGGCTTAAATTTAAATTTTTCCTCACAGCCAGCCTTGCTTTGCCTCCGCAAAGAACTTTTGAAATCTAGATGCCACTCCTGTAGCCAGTTATAACAAGTGGCAGGGAGTTCCCAAGTACCCATTTGCATTCACCTGAAGGTCTTCTCAGCTTAAAAGGATCTAGCTTTCTGTGTGCTGCTGTTAAACCCATACTGTTTTCACAGCTCTTGATTAGAGACTTGATAATAACTTGTGTTTGTCAAAGGCTTCACCCCTCTGCAAGATTATGGACAATTTTCTTGATAACATTTTACCATAGAAGCCTGTTTGTTTCATGAGACACTAGGCCCTGTGAAAGAGATTTCAATCCCATTTCTACAAGGTATATTAATTTTGCCTGGAGGCAAGGACTGTTTCCTTTATATAGGTTGTGATAAGGACATTGCTGACAGAGAGTTGGAACACTACCTAAACGTGGCTTAGGTGGGGACAGTGAAGCTCTCGAAAGCCAGGTGTCACTGACGAATCATCCTGTTATGGAGAATGAAGTCAGGTACACTGGAGTACACTGGATGGAGGCCGATTGCCCAAACAGAAGTCTGTAAGTATGCTGGCACAGCGTGGTGTAGTGGTTAGAGTGCTGTGCTAGGACCGGGAAAACTCGAGTCCAGTTCCTCATTCAACCCTGACACTTGCTGGGTGACACTGAGCCAGCCACTTAAACGGTCTGGCCTGCTTTGAAGGGTTGTCGTGAGAGGAAACTTAAGTATGTAGTACATCACTCTGGACATCTTGGAAGAAGAGCTGCATGAGGCTACAGGAGAACAGGACTATCAGCAGTTCTACCCAAAAAGGCCTTTGCGAGATTCAAGTACTGAAGTTGATGTTGTGGCCTCTCAAGTGACAAGACTATGTTTGACCTGCCAGGTTTAAAAATGTTTCTTCAAAGTCACAAACCCACAAGGGTGGGGAGAACGTGAACATGATCATCATCATTATTTTTTATTTTGACTTTTATTACTTTTGCCTCCTGCCCAGGATTGCTGCTTGCAAGCTGACCCATTGGGTTGAAGCCCTTTCTACAGCCCACAAGCCATAGTGGCCACTGCAGGCCCCAGTGGGGGACATTATCCCCTGTTTTGGACTTTAGGAAGTGGGGAAGTGAGGGAAAGTAAGGAAACAAAAACATGATTGGAAAAATAATAATAATATTGCCAAAAGACCAATTTGAAGTGGCCTCAGGTTTTACTTATTGTGTTGCTTGCTTTGACAACTAGACCTAAGAAAGGTTATGACTTTCCTCCTTTGGGAATGTTGGTTGGCCACCCTGATTCCAGGATGCTGTCTCTTGCGGGGGGGGGGGGGAGGAACTGATGACTTGTATGCCTATCTTTTCTCTCAGTAAGCAGGTTCCTCTCCAGGTTCTGTTGGTGACCCAAACAGTGGTCAAATGTAAGGGAAGAATCTAAAGGGAGTCTCCAGAGGATGTCAACCCTGACCCAGAAGAAGGACCAGCAGTCCACCATCAGCAACAGTTGCAACAAAGGAGAACCCAGAATGCTGGGGAGTTGAACCCCTTGACGGGTTAAAACTTTGTTCTAAAGGGAAAAAGGAGATTGAACTATGGGGAAATCTGTTAATCATTAACTTTTAGCTTTTGGTGCTCTGATGCTTTTTGGATGTGGTTTCTCTTGCCTATAATTTGTATTCAGGTAGTTGCTTGTTGTTGTATACCATGGGTCCCATACTGTTTCAACCGGGCGATGACACATATAAAAAGGGAATCCGTGCCCCGGGTAAGATATCATCGCACCAGAAGGGGCTAAGGAATTAGCTTCCACAAAAGAAAAGGGTGGAATTGATATACTCAGAAAACCAATTTTATACTGAGAGGTTTAAAACACACTATATGATAAGAACTTAATTAAAGGTTATCTCTGGAATTTCCTCTCTAGCCCCAACTGTTATCTCTGAGACTTCCTCTGTAGCTCAACCGTTATCATCGGAATTGCCTCAGCGATTTCTATTGTTATTATTTACATACAAGTGAGATAATGTAATCATCATGTAATTACTTGCCTACGTGATCTGTAAAGTATAAAAGTCTGTTGAAAATGATGCTTGGGGTTCTGGAATTTAGGCAATAGCCAACCAGAACCTTTGCTTCTGCAGAACAAATAAAGCCTTTTAAAACTTCTCCGCTGGTGATGTTCTTTGGCTCGCTGACCCAGTAAAAGAACCATTTGGATGGTATAGCAAAGTCATGGTTGCTACCACAGGGCCAGCTCGCCTTCCCTTGTCTTCCTGTTCTCCCAGTTACATCATACCACAGGGCCCAGTTAATGGTCTGGCAGCTCCTTGGTCAGCATGACTGTGGAAGATGGTGGAAGGCGATGCAAGTTGGTGGGAGAAAAAAGAGAGAGAGAGGAAGCAGCCACCTTCTTCTCCTGACTCTAACAGAAAGTGTCTGATCCCAGCCCAAAACAGCTGTGATATATTCAGAATTATTATATTTAGCAGGCGAAGAGCAACTGCCCCTATTCAGCCCAGCATAGCATTCCTGTTATCAGGGGCTGTTGGGGGTATATCCCCTTTATTTGTTTTTTTAAAGACTGTGGGCCCTTTTGGGACAGGGAACTATTTTCCTGTTCCTTTTTTCAACATTTGGTCACTTATTTTGTTGTTGGAAAGAGGCACAGTATAGTGGTGATGGTGATAATAATATCATGGCTTACATAAGAAGCTGCCTTCTGCCGAGTCAGACCATCTATCCATCTAAAATTGGGGCAGAACAGGTCTTGTGGTAGGAAAGGAAAGGAAAGGAAAGGAAAGGAAAGGAAAGGAAAGGAAAGGAAAGGAAAGGAAAGGAAAGGAAAGGTTGCGCTGCCGAGTCGATTTCTACTCCTGGTGCCCACAGAGCCCTGTGGTTTTCTTGGTAGACTACAGGAGGGTTGACCATTGCCATCTCCCACGCAGTGTGAGATGATGCCTTTCAGCACCTTCCGATATCGCTGCTGCCCGATAGAGGAGTTTCCCACATTCTGGGAAACACACCAGTGAGGATTCGAACCGGCAACCTCCTGCTCTCTAGGCAGGTTGCTTCCCCGCTGTGCCATTAGGTGGCTCTGGTCTTGTGGTAGTAAGCACGAGTTTCCCCCTTTGCTAAACACAGTCTGCCCTGGTTTGCATTTGGATGGGAAACATGTGAGCACTGGAAGAGATTCCCCTCAGGGGATGGGGCTGCTCTGGGAAGAGCATCTAGGCACCAAGTTCCCTCCCTGGCAGCATCTCCAAGATAGGGCTGAGAGAGACTCCTGCCTGCAACCTTGGAGAAGCTGCTGCCAGTCTGTGCAGACAGTACTGAGCTAGATGCACCAATGGTCAGACTCAGCAGAAGGCAGCTTCCTATGTTCCTTCCTATGTCCACAGCTCAGTATTATCTACTCTGACTGGCAGCAGCTCTCCAGAGTTTCAGCTAAGAGTCTTTCCAGCCCTACCTGAAGCTGCTGCCAAGTGCTGAAACTGGGACCTCCTGCACGCAAAGCAGATGCTCTGCCGCCGAGCCACAGCCCTTTCCCTGCTCCGTCCCTCCCCACGCTTTTATCCATCCTTACCCGCAACACCTCGTTGTAAATGGGGCTCACGGTCCTCTTCCTCACGGATGTCTTCCTCTTGCCCATCCGCGCTTTGTCTGGAAGCAGGTAGGTCTTGACATACCTGGAAAGAGATTCCTGCGGAGTTAACAGTAAAAAACAGCAGACGCTTAACATACAAACCGGCCCCTTGAAGCGGACGGCATGTCTAATGAAGAATCCCGCTGGGTGGTTAGCTTGGCATCGGTGTGGAGTTATAAATCATTCGGCAGAGACGGGGGGAGGGACTTGGACCAACACATGCGGAAAGAGACTGCCTAGACATGGCCAGGTGGTGATTTAGAGACTGCTGTGAAAGAGCTGCTGTTAGGTCTCCACCTGTAAAAGATGGGGAAGGAGGTTGTGACAGAGCTGGATATTCATGCGGGTGACCAGAGGTGCACCTAGATAATTTCGGAGCCTGGACCTAAAGGCCTTTGGGGGCCCCCCTGCTGCAAGTTAAGCATCATTTTTTAACTTGTAGGTTCTTGAGGGCACAAACCGCACCACTCAGGACAGACTCAAGAGCATCTGGGGGCCCCCAGGACTTCTGCAGGCCCTGGACTTCTGGCCCCAAAGTCTAGAGGTAAAAGCACCTCTGCAGGTGATTCTGTGGTGGTGGTGGAGGCAGCAGCATCTATGGGTGAAATGTGAGAGGGTATCTGGGAAGGTGGTGGTGGTGGTGTGTGTGTGTGTGTCTGTGTGTAACAGGAGGCTTTTCACACGTGGCTTTTAGTTCGCATCTTTTCCGCAACGAACGGGGTGCATTCACATATTGGCCAAATTTACTGCAAATTCCCTGCGAGCTATCGGGGAGAACTTCACACACAATTTGGGTTTTCCATGACACGTTAGCATGTGGTCCAGTTTGTATCCGGGATTTATAAAAAACATTTTCTGGCGTCGTTTCTTTTGGGCCACTTCGAACTTGCAGTAAAGCCTCACAGAAAACCCATGGTAAAAAAAGCCTGTTGTCTGGGAAAGGTCCAGGGACCATGAAGTTTTCTATCACCAGGTGAATGGGAAGTAACGGGGCTGCCAGTCGGGAGCCACGAACCATGAAAAACGATCCGACTGTTTAGGAGGAAAGGTTTTCGTGATCGTAAAATGGTTCCCCAGAATTCTGGGAATCGTGTGGGTGAGACGATAGCCCTGTCCGGCCATTAGGACACGGTTGACAAGAGGGTAAGAGAGGGACGCAAATGTGTCAAATAAAGAAGTTATATGTGTGTGTGAACATGTAATGTAAATTATACTGAAGTGTGAAGGAGGCCTCGCACACGCTGATTCGCCCCCAGCCCCGGGTCGCCCCAGGGGAAGCCTTGCTCACAGGTTCAGCAGTATGCTTCCGATCCGAATCAAGCATTTGAGAGGCCTGGACCCAGCGTTACTTTCAGAATGAACACAGGTACAGTCATTCACACAAACACATATACACGTACTGCCATCTGTACACCCACACAACGTATTGTCTGAAGAGGGTTTATATGCAAGTACAAGGAATGACATCTGACTGCTTGAGCAGAATGGTGAGAGTTCCAGCTTTCTGTTTTCCTCTTCAAAAAAAGAAGTTTCTAGACCTCATGGTGGAGGCTGCAGCTGGAATTTGGGTGGGATTCTGCTGGGGTGGGGAACTGGGGCACTCTCGCTCGCTCTGATATTGATGGCCTTTGGCGTATGGGGCCGGGGCAGCTCTGATGGGGGGGCACTGGGGGGGGGGGCTGAGGAACTCTCTCTCTAGCACCCTCTCCAGTGAAACAAAAGGCTGAGATCAGCAGCATCATAGAAGAAGCAACAAGGATGTCGACCGAGCACCATCACGGACCAGATACAGGCTCGGGCTGGCCCACAGGCCAACAGGGCAGATTCCCGGGGTGCCCTACCCGTGCGCCACAACTCTCACCCTTCACGACCGATTCTTCTCCAGATCTGGCGCCCTCCCCACACACATTCTGGCGCCCTCTCAGGGCCCCCCGTCCGGCCGTGACCAGATCTGGCACAAAGACTCGAAGGGAGACGAGAAGGAAAGAGGAAGAAACGGCGGGATGCTAACAAAAGCGGCAACTTTATTAAGATACTCAATTAGGCCACAAGTCGTCACTTAACTTTCTAACTAAAGGAAAAAAAACAGGGCAGAATGGAGTAGGCAAAAAAACTTTCCATCTCGGCCAATCTGTTGGAAAGCCAAAAATTCCTACTCGGCCCCCAACGGGGCGACCAGCAAAGCCCATTCTGCCCCTGGGAGGGAGGGGGAGAGAGGGAAGGAGGGAAGGAAGGAAGCCCAGGGTCACAAAGGGAATGGGAGGGCAAACAAAATTGGGGGGAGTCCCAGCCAGCCCCCCCCCCCCCCGCTCCTTGCAGGCACGTTCACTTGGTCTCCTCTTCTGGGGCGGATCGACTGACTCCTCCAGCCGCCCAGCAGCAGCACATGCCTGCAAGAAGCACAAAGCAGCCTCAGTGGGGTTGCCCTGCTCCTCCTCCCTTTCCGCTCCGGCAGCCCAGCAAGCGGGGATTGGGCAGTGGGGTGGGGGTTGATGGGGGGGCAAGCCAGAGAATTCTGCTTGACCTCAGCTCCCCACTGTGCAGCAAGGGACGGTGTCGTGGCCACACCTCCCGCCCCGCTCCGAAGAGGATCTTCTGCTCACTCCCCCCTGCCCGCTGGAGCAAGAGGGGCTGCTCGCTTGCCCAGAGCAGATGGAAGGGAGCAGGGGTGAGTGAGGAAGCGGGAGGTCGAGGCATCGTCCAGCCTGGCCCAAGCACCCTCCCTCGGCCTCCTCGGCAGACCTGGTGGCTGATGCCTCCCTTGCCCCCTCCCCTCTGGGGTGGAGAAGGAGGAGCCCCTTTGGTGTAACAGGGAGGGGAGGGGAGGGGAGGGGAGGGGATGTGCCCCAGACTTGGGGAGGCCTGGGAGGGGAGGCCCGCTACTGGACGCCTCATCAGGTGCTACACAGCAGGGAGCGGGAGGGAGAGGAGGGTTCTCTGGCCTGCCACTGGGCAGCACCAGGGGGCGCGACTGGGGCTGCAGGGGGCCCCCAGAGTCTCCCGGGCTCCTCTGCTGCTGCCCCGGTTTGGGCGGGGGGAGGAGGGAGCGGAGGGGGGAGGGAGGCGTGGCTGCGGGAGGGGAGGGGGGAGGAGCACACCCTCGGCAGGGGAGGGGGCGGATGCCTGGATGGTGCTTCCCCTGCCAGGGGAAGCCAGGCCGCTGGGGAAGGGGAGAAAGGCGGAAGGAGGAGGGGGCGCTCCCCGGCCAGCTGGTGGAAATGGAGGGAGGCGGTGACCTTGCCCTCCTGCTGGGGCCACACAGCCTCCCCGGACCCAAGGAGAGCCCAAGAATGGTTCCCAAGGGCCACTTGGGGGCAGGGTGGTCCTGTAGCCTCCTCCCACAGCCTGCAGCAGAGGCAAGGGGAGGGGCTTCTGCACCCCAGAGGCGGGGCTTCCTTGGGCCAGGGGAGTGGAGCCTGCTTCCCCCTCACTCCTCAGACAGAACTGCACTTCCCTGCTGCCGTCTTGTGGACAGCTCTTTCTATCCACGGGGTTGGAGGAGGTCTTCTGGCTGGTCCGCATCCACTGCGCTGCATGGTGTTTCTTCAGTCTCCCTTCAGCTGCTGATCTTCCAGGGGAGAGCACGGGGCTGTTGTTCCTGGAAAGAGAGAAGGACATTGGTTCAGAGATTGGGGGTCTTCTCACACTCTCCCCCATGACACCACCCAGCACCAGGGACTCCTGGCAGAATAGCCGTGTCCTCATTTCCCAGAGGGAAGAGAGATCTTTCCTCTTTCCCTTGGGCTACTTGTACAACTGGCCAGAAGGGCCGAAGATGGCATTCCAACACGAGGGAGGGCTGCCCAGATTCCTGCCTGCCCTTCCTGCAGCCCCAGCCCCCTCCCTAACCATCGGGGCCCCTTCCAGTGAAGCCCTGCCTTGGTCTGCTCACCAGTCGGTCAGGTGGAGAGATCACCGTACTCTGGCGGGTGTCTCTTCTTCTTACAGCCTGCCCACAAGCGCCGAACGGCAGCCCGCAACCCGTCCTGGGAGTGGAGGGAAAAGGCCTTCTTCACGATCTTCTCCGTCTTGCAGGCAACTCTCCCGACCTCGGGGTCATGGTCGCCAAGCAAGCTCTCCAGCGCTGGAAGGATGAAGGAGAAACTTCAGCAATGGCATGAAGAGGTCACCCCACCCTTCGCCAAGCCCCACCATTTCCACACCAAGAGGGAGCAAGTCCTGACTCTTTCTCCCCTTCACTCTGGGAAACCCTACTGCTGGGCATCCCTGAGGATGCAACCGGGACCTTCCCTTTGAGGGTCTGTGGTCCCTAAACCTAGGCCTCTCCCCTCACAGAAACTGCCCCTTCCCACCCAGAAACCCGCACTTACCAGCATGGAAGGTCTCTATGTTCCCTTCAGTGAGGATGCTGCCCTTTTTGTGGACCAGGTGACCTAAAAACAAGGGTGGAAGGAAATGGGAGCACAGTTCAGGACCCTGCGCATGGACAGCTCACTTCCCATCATTCAGGAGAGGAAGTCCTCCCCTCTCTGCTCCCTCTGGGACTGACAGATTGAGCCATTCCTCCAGGGACTCTTATGTCACCTTGGGAGGAAATGAAGTCAAGACTCCTAGCTAACGCTCACTGGGCCAGTCCTCCTGGGGAGGGAACAGCTCCTGCCCCCCCACACCCTTCTGGCAGTGCGCTCAAGGAGAGTGAACCTTTGCCCACCAAGACGACCCACGAAGGGAGACCCAAAAGTCTTGTTTCCCTTACCGATCAGCAGGGCAGCTGTTCTCCTCACTGAAGGCTGCTCGCTGCGGAAGAAGCCCAGGATCTTGGTGGCCTCCATCTCCACGGCGTCCTCTGTGCCGAGCTGCCGAATCTGGGATCAAGAGCAAAGACAAATGCCGAGTGAGCAAAGCATCGCCCAAAGGTCCTTGAGCCATTTGAGCCGAGGGACGGACAGGGAGGGGCTGCCCTTACCAGACGCTTGGCGATCTTGTGCAGCAGCTCCTGCAGGCTGTAAGAGTCCCGCGCCAGCAGCCTGCCCTCCAGGTGCCATAGGAGGGCTTCCGCCAGGAGGCTCAGATTGTCCTTTGCAGCCTGCCAATGAAAGACCGGAATGGGAGTGGAAAAGCCTCCCAAGGGATTCCAAGAAACCTCTTAGGGGGCTTCAAGGAGTAGGGGAGATTTTGGACTTTGGTGGCCTCTCGTTGGCTGAAGCACAGCCGAGGACAGCCAGATTCAAGAGGGGAAGCTTTTCCCCATCCCAGGAAAGAAGGGCCCTGGATGAACTCTGGGAAGAGAAAGTGGAAGGGGGTGGAGAGGTCCATTCCCTGAAAGGTTTCAGAGAGGCCTGGATGGGCCAAGCCACAGTGGGACAGCTGGTTGATTCACCACCCCGTGAGGCTAACTCCGGGGCCTGCCACTGGGCGGCTGGACTTGGGGAAGCCTAAACACCTTTGTAGAGGAGGCAGGAAGAAGTGGGCTCTCACCTGTGCTACCTCCAGGTCCTCATCCTCCACGTGCATCAGCACCGCGATGAGGGTCGTGATGTTCTCTTCTGTACCCTCATGATGGTGGTGGCGGTGCTGCAGGAGATCCAGATGGGTCTTCATGGCTGCCCTTCGGATCTTAGCCTCCTCCTACAAAAAAAGCAGGGGTTGTCGTTGGCAGGGAGGAATTCCTCACCTCCATCACCATGAAGAAGAGCTTGCATGGGTCTCTTGCAAGAGGTCTCAAGGGGGTGTCCGGTTTCCCTTCTCCAACCCGGTCGGAATCTACAGGTTGGCCGGCCCTCATAGAGCCGGGGCGGAGGGCTGGCGTGCAAGTACTCACGTGGTGGAAGAGAGGGCGGCACAGGGCAGCCAGGGCAGCATTCACGGTGGCCTGATGTTCCGATGGGCAGTGCCTCAGCCACTCCATGAAGGCCAGGACCCCCAAAGTGGCTTCCAGACTGGAGGTCCTGAGCCCTCCCAGGATCCCGGCACTAAAATCCTGGGGTTTCTTTGCCTAGGGTGAAAAAAGGTGGATCCTTGGAGTTCTTCCAAACACATGCTAGTCCACCCCCTGCTAAACAGACCACAGGCCTCTCGGGGGGCTGATGCCGCTTGGCCTCCATCCACTGCCTTGGGGAGGAGATCACTCAAGCCATCCCGGAGGCACAAAGAGGGGGGAGAAGGCGGCACTGGAGCACGTGGGGAATCAGGGCTCCCACGGAGAGATGCATTTCTGTGCCTTCCCTTAAGGATTTCTCCTTCATCCTGTGGCAACGGTTCCACAGGCTCAATCCACCCAACTGGAGAAATCTCCCCATCACACCTGGGGATGCCTAGGAGCACCAGCCTCAGGTAGGGCTCCCCAAAGAGAGGAGTTTCCATGCCCAGAGATGCTCCCGGGCTCGTGGGTCTGGGTCACTCACCGCCTTCAGCTTTCCATACATTTGGAGAAGTCCCCTTTCGCTCAGGTAGCGGATGTTCTGGCTGGGGTGGACTAGCCACGCTACCAGGAGCGTCCAAGTCTTCTCCAAGGCGGCGAAGTCTTTGTCTTTCAGGAGCAGCTAAAAGAGGGAAAGGAGGAAAACATCCATCAGCCCCTGGGGCCAGACCCTCCTCTCAGGGAAGCCCACGCCGAGGAACATGCTGCTCACCTCCACAAAGAAGGCCACCTCTGCGAGGGAATGCTGTTCTGGATCTTTGTCCAGGCTGAAGAGGGAAGCCAGGTATGCCTTCAGCCTGGCCACTGTGGAGGATGGTGTCTGTAGGAGAGCCCTGCAACACACCAAAGGACCCTGCTGAGTCCTGGGCGGAAGGCCCGGAAAGAGCAGACCTGACCCAAACCACCCCAGCCCCCAGGCCTCCTGAGAAATCTCCTCTTCCCTCCTACTTACCTCACCAAGAGGGCCACACCCTGGAGGCAGCTCTGCGGAGAGCACAGGGATTCCCAGCAGGTCTTCTCGGGGGTCACCTGTGCCACCCTCTCCAGCAGGGTCCGGACAATCTGCGAGGTCTCCCTGCAGAGAAGAGAAGAGGAGGTGACTGTCCCCAAAGTGTGTGTCTCCTTGCGGGGTGGTGTAGTGTCAAGGGTGGAGGGACTGTCTTGGACCATGGGAGGGAGACCACAGGGGTGAAGTGACTTTCCCCACAGCTGGTTTTTTAACACTGCAGACGCATTTTAAGGCTCTCTGCAGATCCAAGAGGGCTGCAAATTCTGGGGTCTCCTCTGTGTAGCTGAGGGAGGGGACCACCGTGCCAGAGTCACCCCAAGAGGCCAGAAATGCTCCTCACCCATCAGAGTGGGACATGTGACAAATGGCCCTAGCCTGTCCTCCCAGAGTGCTGGAAGGAGGACTTGCTGGCCTCGCTTTCCCCAGCGCCATGACTTACTCAGGAGGCAGGTCTTGGCTCTCCTGGTTCCCCACTCCCTCGGTGGTGTTCTGCAGGCCGGTGAGGATCTTGTTCACCAGGCCCACCAGGAGTTCGGGGAACCTCTCCTCCACCTCACTGGCATACTCCACGCACCGGATGACGTCCCCGATCTTCTTTGTTGCTCTCCCCTGAGGAGAAGGGGAGAGCCAGGCCTCAGCACACAGTCCGAGGGACAGTTATGGGTCAGGAGAATCCCCGGGGCCAGGCCAGTGCCATGGGTGTCTGCACGCACATCTGGGCCTGGAGGGTGCTGCCTCTGGCTCAGGGAGCATGAGGTCCACTGCAAGGGAAAGACATCCCCAAGGGGGAAGGGCAAGTCCCCGCCTCCCGTGTGAACAGTGGCTGCCATCCAAGCCGCCATGCTGCGTAGTGCAGGAAAGGAAGGGCGGAGGGGTGGAGGGAAGTCACCCTTGGTTTCCGCCCCTTACCTCTCCCAGATGGACCGAGGAGAACCAGTCTGGGGCCAGCTGTCCTCTTCCTTCTTCGCCGCCGCTGATGTTCCTGAGAGAGGAGAGGAGAGAGAAAAGCTGCTCAAAGGTCTGTCCTGTTGGAGATGGCAGCCAGCTGGAGAAGAACACGAGCACCCAAAGAGATGCTGAGCAAGGATCTCGCCTCCCTTGGGAGGTGGCTGGCAGGGGAACTTCATCAGGCCAGAGATCTCCCAAGTCCAGCCTTTCGTGCCCCACTGAGAAGCCCTGGGAAGTGTTCATAGAGGGCACCGAGACAGGAGCCCTCCCCTGCTCCTTCTCCCCAACACTCGGCCATGCCAACAGCATGGGGGTCTCGGAGCTCCCTCTGCTAACAGCCAGCAATAGACTTGCTGCTGTCTGTCTCGCACCTGCTGCCAATCGGCTTCCTTGGGTGAACTCCCCCTCCAGAGGGCAAGGAGGAGGAAACATCCCTCTGGGGGGCTCAGACATGGGGGAGCTGCCCCTGTCCCCTGCAGCCTTCTGCTGGCTACGCTAAAAGCCCCCCCCCGCTCCCTACTGGCTCCTAAGGCCCTTCAGCTGAGAGGAGGGTACCTACCTGGCCGAACCGGGGGCCGGTGGAGAGTCCCACACCTCGTCCTCGATGCTGCTCACCTCATACATGGTGTCATCCTCGTCCGTAGAGGAGCACTGGGGAGGAGAGAGAAGAGAAATGGGATTGTTCCAGGGCTTGCATTGACCTTGCGAGGCTTCTGAGAGGAGGAACTAAGCCCAAGGGACTTAGCGTTGAGTCCAGGCAGCACCCTGTTCCTGCTGAGTAGGGCTTGACCACACTTTCCAGAGGAGCAGGTGGTTTGGGGTCATCCATCGTGCTGTAAGGGGCGCTGAGGGTTCCAATGAACGGATGACCCTCTAAAACAGGGCTGCACAACTTTGACCCTCCAGACATGGTTGGACTACAACTCCCATCATCCCCAGCCACAGTGGCCCATAGTCGGGGATTATGGGAGTTGTAGGCCAACATCTGCAGGAGGCCCAAGGTTGTGCAGCCATGCTCTAAAACCAGACGTGCCTCTTAGAACAAAGGCATTTGGCATCTCTGCCCAGAAGAGCCTTCCACCGCATTTCCAACCCCTTCCCAGTGCCTCAACGGGAGCCCTGCATTTTCTTCCCACCCCACTCATCCAAATCCCTTCCACCCTGAGGCATCTAGAACTGGAACTGTTCCAGGTTCTGTCTCCTATCGGGGAACAGGGGACACACACACACACAACCCAGAGCCCATCCACCTGAAAAAATGGATGAGCATTCCTGACCTCTGCCGAGGACGAGTCTTCCACCACTTCAGTGTTCAGCAGCCTCTTGATTAGCCACTTCTTTGGCTTCGGGACTCTGAGAGAAGAAAGGAGAGACGGGGCATAAGAACATCCATGCATGCCAAGAGCCCTGTGGATCTGGTGAAAGACACGTGTAGCCCAACAGTGGACAGCCAGATGCCTATTTAGTTGGTTGTGAACCACTTGAGACCTGGTTATATGTGGCATCAAAATGTGTTTATTCACACACAAACACACACACCCCCTGCAGATTCTGAAGTTCCTTGGCTATCGTGGGTAATAGTCTTCAATTGGCTTCTCCTCCATGAACGTGTCTAATCATTTGCTGGACTTAGTGGCCATTAGCCCATCCTGGGGTTGTGAATTCCGTAGCTTTCAATGTGTGGTGTGTGGGGCGAGAGGGAGAAAATGCATTTTCTGGGCTCTGTGCTGCACCCAACGCCAGTCTACTCCTTGTGTTGAGCTCCTGTCCTCGTGCAGTGAGGGGGGCAGGGAACTATCCCTCCAGGGTGCTCAGGCCTTTCAGAAACGCCCCCACCCCAGGCTCCCAGGGAAGGTGATCTGCCTCTATGATCCCAGGAGCTGCCCTTCAGCTGAGAAAGGTACCTGGGGGAACTGGTGTCACCGTCCCCTTCCGACCCCTCGTCCTCCACGCTGGCTTGCGGAGTCTCGGCCCCCGGGAAGGAAGAACTCTGTGAAGGAGAGAGGAGGGAGAAATGGCTGCTCTGGCCCTCGCGTTGAGCTTTCCAGGCTTCGGCAGGGAAAAGGCCAGCCGGGCACCTCCCAGCGGTCATCACCAGGTGAGCTGGATACAGGAAGTGGGCCGGAAGTGGACCTTTGATGTCCCAGAAGAGCTACAGGGGAGGCCAATTCTGCACCACAGCACGACCATTTTGGAGGTTTAAGCAAACTCTTGTCAGAAGGTGGCCACCCACCCTGCAGCTTCTCAAACTGTAGCCATTCCACATTCTCTCTACTCCTGGGCAACACGGGGGACCCACAAGCCCAACCCTCAGTCCTTCCAAGGGAGGGACTGGATGTGGATGCTTTCTGACCTCTCCAAGGGATGGCTCTTCGTCAGCAGCAGTGTTGTGCAGCCTCCTCTTCACGGTGCTTGGCCTCTGGACGCTAAGAAAAGAAAGAAAGAAGACAGGTGAGATCAGTAGAGCAGTGCTTAGAAAGAGCTCTGCTTGATGAGAAGAATGAGACATGCAGCCCAGCACCCTGTTTCCAGGAGTGGACAGCCAGATGCCTGCAGGAAGCCCACAGGCTGGGCATGGAGACCCCTGTCCCCTTGTGGAAAGAGGAGGAGACAAACAACTCTCCAAGATGCTCAGAGCTTCTGCCCACCCCCGGCTTCTTGCTAAACTAACCACCTCCCCCAGCCCCAGGATGGGCTCTTAAGGAAAGTCTTCTGCTTCCATGAGCTCTGGATCTGCCCCTCCAGCTGAGAAAAGAGTACCTCTGGGAACTGATGAAACTCTCCACGTCCAGCTCCTGATCCCTTGTGTTGACCTCTGGGAACTTGGCCTCTTCGATGTCGGCACCCTGCAAATGAGAGAAAAAGGAGAGCAATGCGTGAAGTTGTGCTCACTCTGATCTTCCTAGGGCCTTGGGGTTTAGGTTTTCTCCCTTCATTTTCTTTGAATTCATGTTTATTTCTTTAGATTATTTTGATTTTTAAATAAAAAAGTCTTATTAAAAAAAATAAACAATGTGCTCTAACATTAACTGTTATTGGGAGTGCCAGGGCACAAACATCACATGCTTGTGGCCATTTTCTTTCATGGTATGCCCAACAATGAACCTCCACTGTGATATGCGTTCTGCTGTGTTCAACAAAATGGCAGCACTCTGGAGCTCTGGTCCAAAGACAGCATGTCAGGTAGGTCTCCGAGATCTCTTTCTTTACCCAAAGAAAAGCAGTCCTTAACAGAAAGGTCAGTGCATAGGAGCTCTAGAATTGAATGCTAATTTCTTGTTGTCATTTCTTGCCATTTTTTTCTGCATTCCTTTCATGGGGAATGGAAACAAATGCGAATGGGACCCCCTGGTATTTATAGTTTGGCCCCGAGAGTCTTCTTCATGCAAGCTCACCATGTCCTCTGCTCTCCTATTCCCAGGTTAGCTCCCTCTTTCCAAAGGGAGAGACAAGGTGGGCCCCTGAGTCTGGAGCGAGGGCCATCCCTCCTACTGTGGAGACTCTGGGCTGCTGTTTTGACCTGAGGGGGTGATGATTGTCTCTCAAGAAATGCCTCTTCAGTCTAGAGACATTGAGTCTCTCTGCCAGGAAGACCCTCTCATCTCCTGACCCATGTCAGGGTCTCGGGTTCCCTTTCTGGATCCGTCCCAACTTCTGTCTGCTGCAGGCGGAGATGCAATCTCCCCTCACTCCTCAACCATCCCATCCACAAAAGTGACAGGAACTGTGTCCTTACCTCACAAGACCATGCGGTGGCAATGGTCTGCAGGAACCACCCATCGTCCTCAACCGTGAAGACACTGCAGGAAGAAATACAATGGCATGAGTACCTCGGAAAAGCCTTGCTGGGTCAGACCAAAGATGCATCTAGCCCAGCACTCTGCCTCCAATAGGGGACAGCCGGATGCCTCCAGGAAGCTGTCCCCTGTGACCTTCAAGCTAGTGGACATCACCACCATATCTTGTAGGACTGAATTCTTCTACAAAATGTATGAAGACCTCATTTTTGTAGGTCCTGCACCTCTTGCCAGTCAGCTGCACTGGATCCATCCCAGATCCAGGCCGGCTGTGGGACAGAAAATCTTCCCTACACAACATTTCAAGAAGAAACTCTACCTCCTCTGGGAACTGCTGGCAACCGCTTCATCCAGGATCCCGTTCCCACTGTTGACATGCTGGATCCTGGAGCCGTCCGAGATTGACTTCTGTGAAGGAGAGAGGAGAGAGGAATGGGTGCTCTGACGCCCACTTGATCTTTCCAGGGCGTCTGGGAGCCAAACGTCACACCTCCTTCAAAGGGACCTTAACAGATGCACTTAAAGCAGGAAGTGGCTCCTTTGCACCTCAAAAGGGTGCTGGGGACGCTCCCCCACAGAACTGGGCCCCTGCAGTTGCGTTGCTGACTAAAAGAGACACTTCCTGTTCTCATATTGCTTTTCTTGATGATGCATCTAAGCTACTATTTAGAGTCTTGCAATATATATCTATAGCTATCTCATTGAAACTTGATTTTTTAAAATTTTTGTCTTTATATTTTCTTTTCATTCAGCTGATTTATATATATATATATGTGTGTGTGTGTGTGTGTGTGTGTGTGTGTTTATTTTAGTCTATTTTTACACTCATTGGTTTTGGTTTCTCTTTCCCCACCACAAAGAGAGTGCATCCTTCCTGAAGTACCGGGTCTGAACGGAAGCTCAAGCGCGTGGAACCTTCCTTAAAAAACAAGGCCCTGCCCTTCCAGAATGTCATGGGTGGCAGAATGGAGGGCAATGCCTTTGGGGAAGAGATGGCTGCCCCTTCGGTCTCCGATAGAGATCGACCCGCCTTGAGTGGGAGCCCAGGTACACCACAAGAAGCCAGTCCTAAAACCAATGTCAGCGAATGGGACCTACAAACTGGACACACTTTCATGGCCATTTATTTCATGGGTGCCATTGTGTCAGAGTGAATGGAAACACATAGGAATGGTATCTGTTTCCATTCATTCAAAAAATAAATGCTCAGAGAGGAACCAAACCCCAAAATCTACTGAAGCCCAGAGATCAGCCTCCCCCCCCCATTCCTGGGGAGTTGGGTGAGATCCTAGGTATTAGACCATTTGGAGTCACAGGATCCCGGATGAGAGTCAGGCCTCTTGCTGGAAGGGACACTGTGGTTTCACATTCAGGGGAGGTGCTTTTAGATCAGAGAAGCCTAGCTAGGTTTCTCTCTTTGCTGGGAAGAGCTACTGGCCGTCTGATGCAGCCTCGTGTTTTGAGGGCCCTTCTGATGCTCAACTACATGCTAAGCCAAGCCGGAAAGGGGGTGATGTGGAGCCGAGCAGGGGCAGAGTGAAAGAAGTGCCCAATCTGCCCCAAGGAAGACTTCCCCACTCTAGTTCCCCTCCAGACTGCTCCCTTTCTGGACATGTTTTGTGCTTGGTCGTCCAGAAGAAAATCAAAGTCCGGAACCCTGCGTGGAGGGAGTGATTTGGGGCAGTAGAGCGGAATGAAGAAGCGAGGGGTGGAAGGCAGGTAGAGACACCCCTCTTCCCTCTCAGCACTTCCCATCCCCCAATTTCCCATGCTACTTCCTCCATAGGGAGGGGCTTCCACCTTGGCATCAGTAACTTGTAGTTGAGCCCCGATGGTCACTCATCCTAACCACCCAATTCACGGCTACTACCACTGCAAATTTCGAAGCCTATGGCTTTGCAAGACAAGTTCTCAAAACGTTCCTCCCACCTGCTCAGACTGGGTCTCCCGCACTCCCTCTAGACTCGCTTCAAATGGGGTCTCTCCCACCCCCTCCCAGCCCTGCTATGTACGGACTGGATTTCCATCCCTTACCAGTGACCATTTGCTGGTTTCGGTCACGGAGCGCTGTTCGTTAATCTCCTGTGGCTGGAAGTCACTGAGAGGAGAAAAAAGACAAAAGACACAAGGGAGTGAGTGTGTCGAAGGAACCCCGAGTACCCAGTTTCCAACAACGGACAGCCGGATGCCTCGTGGCAGGGCGTGGAGGCAAGAACTGTGAGATGGAAAATTCCTTATTGTTCTCTACTGCTGAAATTGTGGAGTCTCTTATCTGCCAAGGACAGACAGGGTGGGGGAAGAGGGTACGGGTGTTGCAAACTTCATTAGCATAGGCGTCGAATGATCGGCTTATTCCCAACTGTAACTGTTCTGTTTCTTGGAATGTGGATGTGTCTTCTCTTAAGCTGCTTGTCTGTCTGCTGAAGAACCGAAACTTAGGGCAAAGTCCCGCCTCAAGGCAAACACATGTGTAAATGTAATGAATCAATTGGTCCCTCGGGCTGAATGGGGGACGCCCAGCTGTGTAACAATGCCAAGGTATAAAGCCCCAAGGCACTGGGCATTTGGCGCGTTTTTCCTGGTAGGCCGCGAGGCACCGGAAAAAGCCACCAGCGCTGGTTTTGGTTCCATAAATGGTTACTATTGCTTCCTTCAACCATCCTTGTCTGTCTGGTTTGTGGTAACTGGGGTCTCCCAGGTAACATAAACTGGTGCCGTGACTCGGATGGTCGGCTGGTGATTACCTGCTCATCGGTGGTTGCTTGGGGGGTCCCTTTCTCACGTCGTGGGAGAGCAACCCTTCGGTGCCACTTCTCCTGTTGTAAGAAGGAAGGTTTTGACCCCCGGCGGCATGAGACCCAGACTCCCAAGCTCACCGAAGACGGGCGCGGAACGAGGCACACCAACGCAGGCGTCCGGACAGGTGGAGTATTAAGGGTCTCGAGACAAAGGGGGACCGGGGAATCGCCCACCCTGTGTCAAGAGCCGCTGCGGGCAGAGGGCACTGCCTAAAAGCAGGACGGGCTCTGGGAGGAAAAAAAGGGAGGTTGTGTGTGACTGTGTGCAGTTTGCAAGGATTTGGTGAGTGCAGAGGGGGACCCCACAGGGGGAAACCCACCGTGAAAGTGGCCTTGCAGTGGCAAGGCGGGACTCCTGAGTAAGTTCGACGGGAAGGGGACCCAAATCAGAGGTGCGGGCGTGAATTTGTCTGTTCATAATCCCTTTTGTGTCTCACTGCGGGACCCCTCACCCACAGTCTGTTCCCTTCTCCTACTTGTCTGTTTGTCTGGAGTGAAAGAGAGCACAATTCTGTAAGCATGGGTGGGGGAGGCTCGAGAGCATGCACCCCACTGAACTGCATGGTCCAGAACTTTAAAAAGGGCTTCACAAGAGACTATGGCGATCCACCTTGTAAACCTGAAATCCTGGTCAGACACTGTACACTGAACTGGCCAGCCCAAAGTTCAACTTGGCCAGCAGATGGGAGTTTCGAGATAGAAGAAATCTGCAAAGTCCATATAACAGTGACTGAAAGCCACCCTGACCAGTATGCATACATAGACCAATGGATGTTGAACGCCATAGAGGGGCCAAAATGGCTACGGGACTGTAGGAAGAAACAGGGAGCAAAGACAGTGCTGGCGCTCCGCACCAAGAGCACAGGCAAGCCACAGAAAACGGAGGGGGAAGGGGCCTCAGCCCCGTGGCTGCCACCACCTCCACCCCAGCTCCTAGAGACTGAGGAAGAGCCAGAACTACCACCACCGCCTCCTCCCTACAACCCACTGTACCCCAAAGTCCCACGTGGCCCACCCTATCCCCTGAGGTAGACAGAGGAGCGGATACGGCAGGCAAAAGCGAAAGAAGAAGAAGAGGCTAAAAGAAAGGAGGCGCAGGAACGGCTAGAATGGGAAAGGAAGAAGGAGGCTGAGATACAGGAGCGAGAAGAGGTGGCGGAAAGGGAGTTCAAGCTACTACAAGCTAGGATGGAGGAACTGGAGAAGGCAAAGAAGGAACTAGAGAAACAGCAGCCAGGTCCAGAAGAAGAAGGGGGGGGGGCAACCATGGCCCCTCTATGAGTAACCACCTTCCCACGGGAGAAAGGAGAAGCACTGTATCAGTACCAGTACGTGCCTTTCTCATCCTCAGACCTGCTAAACTGGAAGCGCACAACTAAGCCCCTTACGGAAGACCCAAGAGAGATGCTGGAACTTTTTGAGACGATTATGCGCACCCACCGTCCCACTTGGGGAGATATACAGACACTGATGGTGACTCTGCTGTCCTCGGAAGAGCGGGGATGAGTCCAAGAGGGAATGAAAAAGGCATTAGACGAACATGCAAAGAAGCTCAAAAGTGGGACAAATCCAAAGGAGCTGTACGAGCTCTACTTAGTGACCAAAGACCCAAACTGGCATCCGGGTGTGGGAAAGGGTGAAGATTTCCTGACTAAGTATCGAGACCTAGTGATAGAGGGCATGAAGGCAGCGGGCCGAAGAAATGTTAATCTCGCCAAAGTGTCAGAAGTCTTGCAGGGACCACAGGAGGCGCCCGGCATGTATATGGAGCGGCTGAAGGCAGCCTACAGCCAATGGAAGAGCATTGACCCAGATGATGCAGGGAATCGGGGGTGTCATGTCCCCTAGCTCTAACAGCGAGGAAGAAAGGGAAGCTGTCGGCATTTCAGCCGAGTCTGGAATGTCTGAAGGGCAGAGCCCGACTGCAGTGGAATTAGCTGACGGTTCAGAACAGACTCAACAGCCTGAACCAGCAGAAAATGTCAGCGACCAATCGGGGGATGATTTAGGCATTGGAGCTCCACCGACGCCACAGCAACGCAGGTGTTTCAAACGCAGGTCACAACTGGAGGAGGTGCGGAGGAGCAAGCGCCTGTTATCGAAGGCTGACAAGACGTAAATCCTGACACCTGGGAGCTTTCGACTGGCTCCATAAATTGGAGCCTCTGACTCCCACTCATTGCTGAGTTTCAACAATTGTCATTCACCCACAGCAAGCAGCCGAGCCGTGTACTTCGCTGGCCTTGGGCCAGACCTTGACAGGGGGCAGATCAACATGACTTTCATAGCCCAAGCCCAGAAGGACATTCGCCGAAAGCTGCAGAAGAAAGAAGAAGCAGTGGACATGCCTGAGGAGATGCTATTGGGATTAGCCAGGAATGTATATGCAAACAGAGATACAGAGGAAGAAAAGCAGCAGAAGGCTGCCGTTGTGATGGCAGCGGCCATCAGAGGGGAACTGCCAGGCAGACGGGGACGAGGTGGCAGTGGCAGTACCAGAGGGCGAGGGCGAGGAGGCAGAGGAGCCTACCAAGAGCGCCTAGGCCGTGACCAATGTGCCATCTGCAAGAGACATGGCCACTGGAAGAATGAGTGCCCGGAAAGACCTGAGGAGGAAAATGCAGACAGGGGGCACAGAGCGTCCCGAGTGATGGCTGGACGTGTGGAGGAGACAGAATGACGGGGCCAGGGTTCGCTGCACCAATTACCACTCTCCCCAGAACCCACGGTGACTTTGACTGTACAGGGGAAGAAGGTGCCATTTATGATTGACAGCGGGGCCACTATTTCGGCCATTCAACAACCTATGGGAGAGAAGACAGCCCTCAAATTGCCAATACAGGGGGCCACAGGTCGCAGTAACTCCAGACCTATTTTTGATGTGGACAATTGCAGTGTCAAGGGAAATACCTTTAGGCATCAATTCGTGTGGCTCCCCGACTGCCCTTTGAATTTATTGGGAAGGGACATTTTGTGTAAGCTACAAGCTACCCTGACTTTTGCAAAAGACGGAAGCTTCACCTTCGAAACGCCACAAGGGGGAGACGTTTGCACAATAGAAATGCCCAAAGAAAAGGCCTGGAAGTGGAAAGCCTGGTGGGACGGGAAACCGGAGGCCACCCAAGTCTTGATAGCGCAAGACATGGCAGGAAGCTTGCCAGTACCACAAGAGGTTTGGGCTGAAAATGGAGGATTTGGGCTAGCTGTTAACCAACCCCCTGTGTGCATTCGAATGAAGCCAGGAGCCACACCTGCCAACATACCACAATACCCAATTTCAGAGGAGAAAAGAAAGGGAATTCAACCAACCATCACCGCCTATCTCAAAGAGGGAATACTGCAAGAATGCCGGTCTGCATGGAATACCCCACTCTTTCCGGTGGAAAAGCGGGAACCAGGGCGCTACAGACCAGTGCAAGACCTGAGGGCGGTGAATGCAAGAGCTGAGAGTGCTGAAGCCATGGTGAAATATTTGCTCAATGACCACCTGCCCGCCCACGGACTGCCAATTCAGATCAACTCAGACAATGGAGGGGCTTTTGTCAGCAAGGCAGTGCAAGATGTCTCTAGGGCCCTTGGGAGCCACTGGGAACTCCATTCTGCTTGGCGGCCCCAGAGTTCCGCCAAGGTGGAGCGCATGAACAGAACAATCAAAGATCAGTTAGCCAAGCTGATAGAACTAACGCAAATGAACTGGGTGGCTCTTTTGCCTTATGTGCTGTTTAAAATTAGGAAGACCCCAAGAGGCAAGGAAAAACTTACTCCATTTGAAGCCATGTATGGCAGGGCATCACCCATTCTCCGCGTCCCAGACAGAGATCGCCCGCCCTCTACAGCTCAGTGGGCTAAAGTTTTGCACGATGTACGCAGCTCCCTACAAGAGACAATTCCCATTCCAATAATCGACCCTGTGCATTCATACGAGGTGGGGGACTGGGTGTGGGTTAAGAAGTGGAATGTGGAACCGCTGAAGCCCAGATGGGGAGGCCCGTATCAAATTCTGCTAATCACTCCTACTGCTTTAAAATGTGCAGGAATTAAGGCGTGGGTCCATCACACCAGGGTTAAGCGGGCGGAGGCGCCCATTTCGTGGCTTGCACAGAGGACCGGAGAGACGAAGCTGAAGATCCGCCGTCTACCCTGAGTCTACCCCCGCTACACCCTACCGGGAACGGGTGCACGTCTTCGCACGGGTCCAGGGTACGACTTTTGGACGTCCCTACTGTGTGCCCAATACCGGAAGCGGCCACTCTACGTACGGACCACCGGAGGGGGAGGCGAGAGGGGAGAGCCTTTTTCTACCTGGACATGTGGGTTCGGGCATTGTTAACTCTGTGGGTAATGGGAACGGGCACCCCATACCAAGTTTCCCACCCGAAGGTCCCGGGGCTCCAGACTGTGATCGGAGCTACGTCTCTTAAAGACTGCTGGGTTTGCACCCATGGAGATATACACTCTGAGGAAAAGGTTGCTCTGGTGGTGGGCCCGGTATCCCTCGCTTGGTGGGTGCAAAAACCCAGAGTCACTTGGTGTTCGCCATGGATTAGCACCACTGATTTGGCATGGCGCCCGGACACAAGAGGGGGGAACCGTCAGCCCTACCGCTATGTGAGGGAATGGAAACGCAATTGGTATTCCAAAGGGGTGCCCGAATATGAAGTGGAATCCTTGCTGGGACAACATCCCATCTGTATTCAGAATGTTGGCAGTACAGGACCCAGTCTGGGAGCAATTCCACATGCCCATTGCGCTCACACCTGGTCATTTGATAAATCTCTTGGCGAGTTCACACCGTTGCTGGACGATCATGGACCTGACCAGGAGGAATGTGATGGGGATGATCCCGCTGTGGGAAGGTATTTTGGATTGTATGGGGGGGGGGAGATGACACTCACCTCCGTCACTCTGTTCAATTTTACTAGTGGCCCCTGGCGGGAGGAGTCAAAATTTTTATGGAATCACACTCTGTATGTACATGATCGGTTGGGCATTCTAGTCAACAAAACACAGACTAAGCATGACACGTGTGACAGTAAACTTAACACATGGGAATCCCCTTTCTGGCACATCTGGTTAAGTATAACATGTGCGCACCACAAAGACCCTAACGTGACTCTCTCCTGGTTTGGGGGCTGGTCCAGCAAATCCGGACCTTTCAGCCTAGACGGGGAGTGTGCCACAGCCCTGAATATAGGGGAACGGAAGGTGGGGCCAGGAGAGTGGGAGACAGGGGACGTTCTGACCCTGTCCTTGCGAGAGCCTGGAATGTCCTGGCTCTGTGGGAGAAATGCGTACAAAGCACTACCACAAGGCTGGAATGGTCGATGTGCCCCTGCCTACCTAGCACCCAAGGTAGAGCTTCGCAAAAGCCTAAATGCCTCTGAAGTTTTAAATACGGGCAGTTTCCTGTACCGCGCGAGGCGTGGCGCGGAAAACCCCCTTGTGGTTCGAAACACCGGGTTTCATCAGGCCTGGCGAGCCATACTACCAGGTCTTGGTGTAATTGAACTAGAACAAGCAGTTAAAAACATCTCAAAGGAAATGGAAAAGTCCTTTAATAACCCACTGAAAATGTTAATGGAAGTTCAACAGGAGGTTGATTCCCTATCAAAGGCGGTAGTACAAAACAGAAAGGCGCTTGATATCCTTGCTGCTCAGCAAGGGGGTGCTTGTGCCTTAATTGGGGGAAAATGCTGTTACTATGTAAACTACCAAGGCAAAATTGATCAAGAGGCGGCAAAGTTGAAAGAGTCCATCCAAGTCTTTCATAGCATCGGTCAGCCCGCCTCCGAATGGGGGATGTGGCAGTGGCTCACAAGTTGGCTGCCCGACCTTGCCTGGTTAAAATCATGGTTTATTGTCTTCATTGTCATTGTGATTATCTTGCTGATGTTACCCTGTGTGATCCCTTGTTTAACTAGAATAATAGAATCTGCTGTCTCTGCTATAGTCAGGAAAGAAGCTGCCCCACACATAATGGCAATGTACTCCAGTCTGCCTGTAAAGGAAGAGCCCTGAAATGGGCTCTTGAGGGGGGAGATGTGAGATGGAAAATTCCTCCTTGTTCTCTACTGCTGAAACTGTGGAGTCTCTTATCTGCCAAGGACAGACAGGGTGGGGGAAGAGGGTCCGGGTGTTGCAAACTTCATTAGCATAGGCGTCGAATGATCGGCTTATTCCCAACTGTAACTGTTCTGTTTCTTGGAATGTGGATGTGTCTTCTCTTAATCTGCTTGTCTGTCTGCTGAAGAACCGAAACTTAGGGCAAAGTCCCGCCTCAAGGCAAACACATGTGTAAATGTCATGAATCAATTGGTCCCTCGGGCTGAATGGGGGACGCCCAGCTGTGTAACAATGCCAAGGTATAAAGCCCCAAGGCACTGGGTATTTGGCGCGTTTTTCCTGGTAGGCCGCGAGGCACCGGAAAAAGCCACCAGCGCTGGTTTTGGTTCCATAAATGGTGACTATTGCTTCCTTCAACCATCCTTGTCTGTCTGGTTTGTGGTAACTGGGGTCTCCCAGGTAACAGAACCCGCCCCCTCCCTGCAACATTCATGGACTTAGTTTAATTTAATCTAATTGATATATCGCCCGGGGCGTAACTACTATTAGGCAAGGGGAGGAGGGGGCCTGGGGGCCCCAGAGACTCCTCGCATGACTCCCCATTGCCCCCTGCCCAGCCCCAGGTCCCCTCGGCCACTTGCCCTGCTTGCCCGCCTCTCTCCTGCTTGTCCTCCCGGCCGGCAATCGAGGCACCAGACCAGCTGCCAAGATGGAGCTGCTTTCCTCCCGGGCGCCTCTCAGCTGAGCGGCGGGTGGCGGGGCTTGCAGGGAGGCCTCCGTGTAGGCCCCAGTGAAGCCTGAACTGGAGTAGGCTGGCAGGGAGGCCCCAAGAAAGGAAGGAGGCAGGCAGGCAGGCAGGGTGGCCTCCGTGTAGGCCCCAGTGAAGCCTGAACTGGAGTAGGCATGGAGGGAGGCCCCAAGCAAGCAAGCAAGGAGGCAGGCAGGCAGGCAGGGTGGCCCCCAGAGCTCTCTGCAGCAGACCCTCCGCCCAGCCCAGCATTTGCCAGGTAGAACCTGAACTCCTTTTTGTGGTCACCACGCCCCCCCCCCCCCCATATATAGGGATCTGCTTGCCATAGGCCTTTGATATGGACGGGGGGGAGAGACTGAGAGGTCTCTGAATATTTTATTTAAAACAGCTTGGGAAATTTGCTGGCTTAAAAAAAAAGCCCTATAAGTGGCTTGTTTCAGGGCAGAAAATTACAAAAACCTCTGGAACAAAAAATACTATATTCATTCATTCATTGATAAATGCACTTATGCTCAAGTTCTTTTGCAACCCAGAAGGTCTGAGTGAGAACTGTGAAGCATGTGTGGTGCTTTTATTTTATTTTATTTTTCTTGGGTGTGAACGGCTCCCCAAGAACTCGCAGGGACTTCAGGGTCAATCTGGCCAACCTGGGAATGCAGCACCTCCATTCCAGAGAAGGAGAGGTGTGTTAAAGGGCTTTAAAAGCCTCCTGTGAAAAACCTCCTGCAATCAGACTTTACCGAATTTGTTCAAAATTCTGAGAAAACAGACATAGGCTCACCCTGCATGGTTGAAAGTCTCCTTTGCTAATCTGCAGCAAGGGTCCCATTTTAATAATTAGTGTTTCTAGTGTTTTCTGGGCATTAAATGTAGCACAAATATATAGTTCTCAATGTACATCACTATATATTGTGAAGTGTTTGTGTGTGTGTATTCAGTGAAATGTATTTCCAGGCAGCAGACTTATTTTGGAATATCAGACTTAAATCCTTGGGGGCCTGGGGTGTGCGGAGGCCCTGGACTTTGGGGGGGGCATTTTAAAATCTGGTCTCTGGGCCCACTCCAACCTTGCTACACCCCTGTATGTTGCCTAGTGTGAAAACCTCTAAAACATCTCAGCTCCCCTGGTTGGGGTTTGGAGAGTGGCTGCTGGTCAGAGTAGACCACCCTGAAGCGAGTAGAGCAATGGTCTGACTCAGCACCACCTGTTCCGAGGGGCTGCCACGACCTCCTCCTCTGCCCCCCAGAGGGGCTTCCACTGCTCCCCACCCCAACTGCTCCCTTTCCCCTGCTGCCACTCAAGGAGGCACCAGGGGATCCAGCCCTGAAGAAGCAGCCAGCCACACCCTGGCTCCAGTCTCCCGCTCTGGGTGGCTGCAGGGCTCACCTGGAATCCAGGCACTGAGAAATGGTGGGCCAGGCACACCAGCCCATGGGGCCTCTCAGACCCCCAGTCCTGGCAGAGCAGGCTAGGGGACCCATCCCCATTGGAAACCCTAGAGAGCTCCATGTGCATGAGAACCCTGCCTCGCCTCCTGTGCCTGAACCCCTGGAGCCACCCCCAAAGCCCAGGTAGTTCAGACTGATGGGCTTTGGAGACCCCTTGGCCTGCCCTTGCTGTCATTCCTTTCTGTCTGGTGCTTCTTGTGAACAGGGACCTCTTTGGGGGGGGGGCAGCTTATGAAACCCTGGCAGGGGCCATGTTTCTTGAAAGGGTCCCAAGTGGTCTTCAAATTCATGGTGCCATCCATCGAGACGGCCCGGATAACCCAGGAGGAGCAGGAGAACGTACCTGAGTGGAGCCACAGGAGTAGCCCCATCAAGGCTGCCCACGCCGCGGAGTAAGGGGCCTCCTTCTCCCTTGTCCTGTCCAGGAGAGAGGAGAGCAGGAGTGAGGATGGGCTGGGCCAGTCTGTTCGGACACACCGGGGTCAGCCCAAAGGGACCAGGAGGGACTCACTTCCGAGATTTCTCACCATGACCCAAACCGCTTTGAGAACTTTGGTGGTCGCCACCCCCCACCCATTGACCCTGTTTGAGGCAGGGTGGTGAGCCTTCCCGCTGATCTCCTTGCCAGAGGAGGCCACGTTCAGCACTCCCTGGTGGCCCCAAAGGGACAACCTTTGGCGTGAGCAGCAGGAGAGACCGCAACGCCCTCCTGTCACCAGTCCGGTCCAGAGGCTCCCAGGGCAGCAGCGGAACCTCCATCCCCATCAGGATCGTCGGAACCCCAGCGCCATGGCAACCAGGTCAAGATACCCAGCCCTGGGATACAGCTCAGCAACGGCCACTTTTTGAATCTAAGCAAGGACTTCTGCGGCTACGCAGATTTCTAGACCACTCTCCAACCAAAAGACTCCAAGCGGATGACAGGCACAGAGAAAGGAACCGAGAACACCTGAATGAGATGATGTCCTGTCCCCAAAGGGCTCTCAGTCCAAAAAGAAACCTCAAGCCAATGGCAGCAAGACCACGGGAGGAGGGATGTTGGGCTGGGGCTGGAGAGGGCCAGTTGCTCCCCCCCGCTCAATAGGAGAGTCTCACCACCTGGGAAGGTGCCAACTCTCTCACTAATCCTGCTGCTGTGACTTCTGAAGGGGGAAGCTGCCTGCCGGGAGCTCGGAGAGGCCAGGAGTCCTTCCCCTGCTCTGTACAGGTGGCTCCATTCTGTGCTTCCTCGCGGGAAGATAGAGGTCCTGGAGGAGGGAGGGGGCTGAGGGAGCTCTGAGCCATCCATGGGGGGCTTGTGCTCCATGAAGACCCAGTGAAGGTACCCTGGGCCAGTTCATTCATGCCCACATGGGTCAGCCCAAAGGGGCCAAGAGGGACTTCCTAAATGTCTCCACCTTGACCCAGATCCGACCCCTGGGGGTCACCTGCCACCACATGAACCTATTTGGGGCCGGGCGGTGGACACTCACTCTGGACTCCTTGCCCGAGGCCATCTTCTGCGCTCCCTCGCGGCCCAAATGGGACGGAAATTTGCCGTGAGCAGCAGGAGAGGCCAGAAAGTCCTCCTGCCAACGGTCGAGTCCAGACAGTTTGAAGGCAGCAGCGGAACCTCCAGCCCCATGGCAACCGGTAAACACTCCCGGCCGGGGACCACCCCCCGCAACTGCCATATTTGGATCTAAACAAGGATGGCAGAACTCCCAGGCCCAGTGGTGGGCACGAGGCACCAACAGCCGCAGGGTTGCCAACTCTCTACCTGGTCCTGCTCCTCTGACTTCAGGAGACGCCTGACATTCAGTGCTTAAGCTAGTGAATCTGTTTCCCATCCCTTTCAGCTAGGAATGGCTTCACCTGCTCAAAGTGGTCAAGCTTTTGCTCCGAGCAGAGGAGCCAGGCTACATCAAGAGGGGGCAATTCCCATCCTCCACATAAGTGCCACTTGGCAGATCTTGCCGTTTCTACCTCCCCTCCATCCCCCTCCATAACGTTTCATTTCTTTTATATCCTAGTTTTAGTTTAACAATATCAAAGCGGCTTACAAACAATGAAACTCGTATTTTCTCATTCTAAGCTACCGAGGAAGAGGCCTTCCAAAACAAGGAGGTCATCATCACCATCGATCCAAAGAGGGAGTGAGGGAGTGAGGGAGGGAGAAGGCCTCTCTGCAGGGGTGTTGCTGGAGACTTAAAGTGTTTCCGAGCCCAACCCCTTTGGAGCATCCAATGCAGGCATACCCGGCAGCTCCCAAGAATGACCAATGTTTTTTTAAAGCCACCTAATGGCCCAGCAAGGAAGCAACCTGCCTAGAGAGCAGGAGGCTGTTGGTTTGAATCCCTGCTGGTGTGTTTCCAGACAATGAGAAACTCCTATATTGGGCAGAAGCTCAGAGAGGTCAGGAGCTCCTTCTCCAGCTCTCTGCAGGTGGCTCTACTCGGGGCATCCTCGCTGGAAGAGGTCCTGGAGGAGGGGGGTGGCTGACCCATCGATGAGGGGCCGGTGCTCCATGAAGACCCTGTGAAGATGGGCTGGGCCAATCCCTTCCTGCCCACCATGGTCAGCCCAAAGTGGCCAGGACAGTGTCGCTTCCTAAATGTCTCCACCTTGACCCAATTCCGACCCCTGGGCGTCACCTGCCACCACATGGACCTATTTGGGGCAGGGCGGTGGACACTCACTCTGGACTCCTTGCCCGAGGCCATCTTCTGCGCTCCCTCGCGGCCCAAATGCGACGGAAATTTGCCGTGAGCAGCAGGAGAGGCCAGAAAGTCCTCCTGCCAATGGTCGAGTCCAGACAGTTTGAAGGCAGCAGCGGAACCTCCAGCCCCATGGCGACCGGTAAACACTCCTGGCTGGGGACCCCCCCCCCCAACAACTGCTATATTTGGATTTAAACAAGGATGGCAGAACTCCCAGACCCAGTGGTGGGCACGAGGCACCAACAGCCGCAGGGTTGCCAACTCTCTACCTGGTCCTGCTCCTGTGACTTCAGCAGACGACTGACATGCAGAGATTAAGCTAGTGAAGCAGTTTCCCATCTCTTTTGGCTAGGAATGGCTTCACCTGCTCAAACGGGTCAATCTTTTGCTCCGAGTAGAGTAGCCAGGCAACATCAAGAGGGTGCAATTCCCATCCTACACATAAGTGCCACTTGGCATAACTGGCCCTTCCTATCCTCCCTCCATCTCCCACCCCACCCCCAGTGCAGAATTCTCAGGGCCTAGTGGTGGGCATGGGGCACAAGCACCCAGGGTTGCCAACTCTCTCACCAATCCTGCTCCTGTTCCTTTAGAAGATACTTGGTTGCAGAAATTAAATTGCCAAAGGTTTTCCCATGTCTGCATTTCCATGACAGCAAAAGCTTCAGTTGCTTAATTCTTGAATGTCAAGACATTTTTAAAGGAGCCAGGCCAGTAAAAAAGGTTGGCAACCCTTCAGATTGGGATCCAGACTGAAGTCTGTTCCTGAGCACACATGGCTGGGTGACAACAGGGCCGTGCCTTTCCTCCAAGGGGCAGGAGGATTCTTCCCAACATTTGGACCCCCAGATCTTCAGAGAAGCAAAGGGAGACGTCTCCACCACACAGGTGTTACGGTGCCTGAAGGAGAGGCTGCTAATACGTTTGGATCATAGAGTTTCTGAGGAGCAGAAACCCTGGCAGAGCGGGGGTGTGTGTGTGTGTTTGTGTAAAAGGGGGTCCGGGCCAGGAATCTCCTCCTTTCTGGATCATAGCAGGGCTGCCCTCCAAAGGCCATTGTGGCCAGTAAGCCAGGCGCAGCAGATGGCCAGTCAAGTCTCACGTCCTGCTAGATGTTTCACAGGTCTACTGGCTTGGCGCCATGACGCCTTCAGGCCCCTGGGAGGAAAGAAGCAACAATGGTGTCAGGCACATTTCAGGGCAATCACACTCAGACACGCGCACACACACGGATGGTGCTACTATGTTGTCATTCTGCGAACCCATTCTTCTATGGCTTGTCACACAACAAGGAGCCTCTGGAACTCACCGATACAGCACACAATAGACCCATCCGTCCCCACAGCAATGGTGCCTCACAGAGCAATCCGTTCTGTTTCTTTATTTATTGTTAAATTTCTATACATCTTTTCATTAAAACCATCTGAAGGTGGGTCACACAAAAGTTAACACAAGACTACAAAAATCACACAATTAAAATATCATTTGTTTGTTTATTATTTTAATTATTTAACATATCCCTATACCACCCAAAACTTGCATCTCTGGGTGGTTTACAATTAAAATAATATAAACATTAAAATCATTAACATTCAAATAATTTAAAACCCAGCATTAAAAGTATTAAAACTATACAGCTAATTCAAAGCCTGGGTGAACAAATATGTCTTCAGTGCCTTTTTAAAAGTTGCCAGAGATGGGGAGGCAAGAATATCAGCAAAAAGATAAAAATACAGATCTGATGAAAAGATTTTAAAACAAGCATAATATAACCATCAAAGATGCAAAGCAACAGCAATAGAAACGGAGGCTATTCCCACGATTGCAGAAAATCGGGCTGCGAGCCTGGTGGTTCTTGAGCGGGTCACAGTATTATCAATTTTGTTACTACCCATTTTGCTACCTCAAGACCACCAGTTGCTGCAGCATATGTAGATTTGGAGAGGGGACGCAATGGAGGCACGAAAAATATTTTATGCTCGTATCCATTCTGGATTATATGCATTTTGGATGATATACATGGGGAAGGATCCAGCTAGAGTTAAGCAGAATGAAAGCCCGTTGCTTTCAATGGGAGAGTTGAGTCTGTGCATTGAAATATTGGAGCTTACAAGAGTTTAACGTTTGTCCCTGCTAACTTGGCAAAGAGGCACCTTTTTAACGTGGCGATTCTCTTTGATTGAGCAGGGGGTAGTGATGCGCGGTTCGGTCCGGATCCGGACCGGTTTGTCCCGAACCGGTCCGGATCCGGCGGTTTGATCCCGGACCGAATCGGGCCCTTCTGGGACCGATCCGGACCGAATCCGAGTCGGTTCGGCTCCGAACCGGCTCGGGTTTCCCGAACCGGTTCGGGAGTTCAATTGAGTCTCTGGAGTCAGTGGAGTGTCCCTTTAAAGTTTGAAGTGTGTCCTCCATTTTGTGGCTCATTCCTGAAACTTTTGCTCCTAGCATCCATTTTGTGATGCTATTTTCAGGCATTGTATTGGCTGCGCTATTGATCCTTTGATTGGCCAGAATGAGTCCTTTGGTCTGGTAGGCTGCTTGGCTGTTGCACTGTTGAGAGCTGGCGCCCTGTTGGCCGTGGGGGGAGTGCAAAGGTGGGGGCTCCCAAAGGAGGGAATTTCAAACCTATATAAACCCAAGCCTCTTCTCTGGAAACTTCTCTTGGCTGCAGTTGTGGGATCATCTCTGAGACCTTGCTTGCTCTTTTGCTGCTGGTGTCTGCTGTGAGGCCCTGCTGACTGTGTGTCACATTAGTGTGTGTCTGTCTCTCTGCTCTCTCTGTGTGTTGTTGTGTGCCACCTTGTCCATCTGCCCTCTGTCTGTCTCTGTCCAAACCTCTTTAATACTTTCCCCTCAACTTTTTCCAACTTTTCCTGTTGTGTTTTCTGTTCTCTTCACCCTTTCTCTCTCAACCCTTCTCCCAAAGTTTTGGCTTTCCCTCCTCCCCCCCCCCATCTTCTGCATTGCTGTCCTGTTTTTGTGCCTTGCCTGCCTTTTGTTCCACTTTTTGAGTTTCATTCAATTATTGCTTCTGTGTAAATTTATATATTTGCTGATTTTGGTTTTTAATTAATAACTTCTGCTATTGTTATTGCTGGCTGCCTGTCTGAGTTGTGTTTCTGAGGATTTAGTTTATATTATTGCTGCAATTTGATTCCTTGTGTTCTGATTTTGATTGTTAATTTGTTCCCCTCTGGCCCTGCTCCTAGCTTCCCCCCTCCCTCCCTCCCTCCCTCCCACCCAGATAAGATTGTTTCCCTCCTGTGCTGCTGCCTGTTGAGCCTTGCATTCTTTGGATTTCTTTGTGGAATTAGGTTCTGGTTTTGGTTTTGCTCCCTGTGTGTGTCCCACCCACTCCCCCAGTCC
This sequence comes from Hemicordylus capensis, assembly GCF_027244095.1. NCBI lineage: Eukaryota > Metazoa > Chordata > Lepidosauria > Squamata > Cordylidae > Hemicordylus > Hemicordylus capensis. Next base: position 7,052,814 of record NC_069667.1, read on the forward strand.
CTCCCCCTGGTAGTTGTTACCCCCCCCCCCCCGCCCTGAGACTTTCTGGCTGCCCTTTGGTTTCCTTTTTTTTACTTTGTGTATAGATTGTTCTGATTCAAATTTGATTGTTCCCCTGTGTGGTCCTGCTCCTAGCTTCCCCCCTCCCTCCCCTCCAGAAACCCACTCCCCCCACTGCCACCTCCTCCTCCTCCACTCCTGCCCTGCCTGCCCCCTCCCACCCAGACTGAGTGTTGTTCCCCATCCTCCCTGGTGCTGCTGCTGCTGCCTGTTGAGTCCTGTCTTAGTTACTTTGGTTTTTTGTGTGAAATCAATTAGCTTCTTTTGGTTCTGGTTTTGCTGTGTGTGTGTCCCATTCCTCCCTGCTGGTTGTTGTTGGTTCCTCTCACCCCCCCGCCCCAGACTTTCTGCCCATTGTTCCCAGGTGTTTTTTTTTTTTTTTTTGGACTTTTTTTCATATTGTTTGGTTTGCTTTGATTGATTCATTGATTGTTCCCCTCTCTGTGTGGCCCTCTGCTCCCAGCTTCCCCCCTCCCTCCCCTCCAGAAACCCACTCCCCCCACTGCCACCTCCTCCTCCTCCACTCCTGCCCTGCCTGCCCCCTCCCACCCAGATTCATCCCCCTTGACGCATACTAATCCCCCCAAAACACACCCTGCCCTCTGGTCTCTCCCCCTCTTGCCCCCCGACTCCCCGCTACATACCCCAGACTCCCTGAAACACACTCCACCCCCCAAACACCCTCTGTTGGTCTCTCCCCCTCTTGCCCCCCAACTCCCTGCTACATACCCCAGACCCCCTGAAACACACTCCACCCCCCAAACACCCTCTGTTGGTCTCTCCCCCTCTTGCCCCCCTGACTCCCCACTACATACCCCAGACCCCCTGAAACACACTCCACCTCCCAAACACCCTCTGTTGGTCTCTCCCCCTCTTGCCCCCCGACTCCCCGCTACATACCCCAGACTCCCTGAAACACACTCCACCCCCCAAACACCCTCTGTTGGTCTCTCCCCCTCTTGCCCCCCAACTCCCTGCTACATACCCCAGACCCCCTGAAACACACTCCACCCCCCAAACACCCTCTGTTGGTCTCTCCCCCTCTTGCCCCCCTGACTCCCCACTACATACCCCAGACCCCCTGAAACACACTCCACCTCCCAAACACCCTCTGTTGGTCTCTCCCCCTCTTGCCCCCCTGACTCCCTGCTACATACCCCAGACCCCCTGAAACACACTCCACCTCCCAAACACCCTCTGTTGGTCTCTCCCCCTCTTGCCCCCCTGACTCCCTGCTACATACCCCAGACCCCCTGAAACACACTCCACCTCCCAAACACCCTCTGGTCTCTCCCCCTCTTGCCCCCCGACTCCCCGCTACATACCCCAGACCCCCTGAAACACACTCCACCCCCCAAACACCCTCTGTTGGTCTCTCCCCCTCTTGGGACCGTCACCGCTGCTGCTGCTGTCCTCCTCCCACACCCGAATCCCCCTCCCTGCTGCTACATTACAGCTCCTCCTCTCTTCTTCCTCTCTCTCTCTCTTTCTCTCTCCTCATCCCTTCACTTCTTCTTCCTCCCACAGCTGCAGCCACACAGTATCCTACCTCCGACCTCACCTGGAGGTCCCCGCCATCGGTTATTTTTCTTTTGAAAGTTGTTTTATTTCATTTGTCTCTGCTTGGGGGTGAGTTGAGCAACAACACATAAATAGTGTGGTCTCCTCACTTCTGCCCCTCCATCGTTGAACTACCCCGGTTGCCTGTGCCTCGTGCGGCTGCCCTGTTGTGTCCCAGCCTAGGGGGTTGGCTGTTGGCGGCGCATCCGTGACCAGCAGTGAGCGGCAGGAGAAGGACCGGAAGAAGAGGGGTTAGTGCATGTGCAATTGTGCACCTTTTGTTGCCCCCTTTCTCTCCCTAGCTGGCGGTTTTAAATAGGGACACCCCTATCTTGAAATGCATTTGGGTGTGGGGAGGAGGGAGAGGAGATGTACCGTTGCAACTTGTGTCTTCATGCCCAATAAAGAAATTGCTGCTGCTGTGTGTTGCGTTGCATTGCATGCGTCTTGCAGGTGGTTTTTGAACAGGTGCCTTCTTCCAGAGTGTTTCCTTGCCTCTGGGGCAGTCTGAGTGGGGTCAGGGGATCGGATGCTGCCACTACATGCTGGGCCAATGCCATGCCAGAGTGTTTCCTTGCCTCTGGGGCAGTCTGAGTGGGGTCAGGGGATCGGATGCTGCCACTACATGCTGGGCCAATGCCATGCCAGAGTGCTTCCTTGCCTCTGGGGCAGTCTGAGTGGGGTCAGGGGATCGGATGCTGCCACTACATGCTGGGCCAATGCCATGCCAGAGTGCTTCCTTGCCTCTGGGGCAGTCTGAGTGGGGTCCTGGGTTCTGATGCTGCCACTACATGCTGGGCCAACACATATGATGATGATGTTCAATCCATGATGCTGCCATCAAGTGTTTGCTGCTGCTTGCTTGCCATGGCATTGGGCGGGCAGAGTCACAGAGTGGGTGGGTTCAACCTCTGTTTAGGTGTGACTGGGTTCTGGTTTTGGTTGTGTGGAATTTAGAGTCACTAAATAGGCTGCATTGAGTTTGATGCTCCCCCCACAGGAGCATTACTTGAGAACCACCCCCCAGAACCCACACTTTGTGTTCCAGTTCACTAAATAAGGCTTTCCTCCTTTGATCTGCAGGTTCCCAAGCGTTGACTGCGTCCCTCCCCCACCCCCGGTAGGTGCTGTGCCCTCCCCCCATCCACTCTCCCCCCCAAGAAACTTAAAAACTTGCCACCCACACCACAACTACTCCACCCAACTGCCCGTGCCACCCACACCAGGGGTCCACCCTTTAACCCCCTATTTTTTAAAAAAACCCTCCCAGACCCATCTCCCCAATTGGCTTGGTTGACTCCCGAGTCCCAAATTCTAAAAGGACACCCTCCCCCTCACTTCAATTGGCTCCCCCCCTTCAAAAAGTCTTCCTTTCCCCCCCCCAATTGGCTTCCTTTTTTAAAAACAAACTCCCCCCCCCCGCCGTCTCCAAATCAGCTGCCTTTTTTTTGGCCCCTAAGCCCCTCCAAATTATTTTTTTGACCCTGTCTCTGGCCTTCCTCCTAAAGTCTCCCTCCTTCTGACCTAGCAGCATGTCTGAGCGCCGTGTGGTGGGCAGGGCTCGCTCAAGGCTGGCAGGCAGAGGTGGGAGAGGCCAGGTGCGGGGTGCGCCTGCGGCACGGGGAGGGAGAGGACGCGGGGAGCCTGAGGACACCCCAGTTCTCCCCATTGGAGAATTCTTTGCTCCGGCCCCATCTTTGGTGCGCAGGATTCAGTTCCCCACGCCTGCTGCCGCCAATCACGGCAGAGGCAGAGGCACCGTTAGGGCTGTGGCGGGTCCCTCCTCGCCGGCGGCACCAGGTGCTGCTGAGCTACCGCCAGTTGTTGAGGTGGAGGAGACTGTGGAGTTGGAAGAGCAGGTAGAGGGCGTTGAGGACCGTGCGGCTGGCAGCGATGCAGCCAGGTTCTCCCTCCCTCTGGGGCCCCTTCCCCCTATCCTTTCGCCGCTCAGTGGGGCCCCCCCTCGTTAAGCCCGACACTCTGGTGGGGAGCGGTCTGGCGAGGTGGTGGAGGAGAGGCCTGCCTCTCCGATGCCAGTTGAGCCGGGCCCTTCCTCCGCTGTGGAGGGCGGAAGGGGCGGGTTGGGTGGCAGCAGTGGGCAGGCAGCGGCGGCCGCCCCCCCCCAGGACTGCAGCCACCCTGCGAGAAACGGCCTAGGACGGCGCCCAGGGCGCAGGAGGCCAAGGGCAGTGGTGCATGGGTGCATTTTGAGGTCCCTCAAGATGACCCATTCCACGCCCGCTGTGTCCACTGCAGGATGCTTGTCAGCCGTGGAAGGGACCCTGCGCACCTGGGTACGACGCCTATGTTGAGACACCTAGAGCGTCACCACCCAGGTCTCAGGGGACAGGCTGGCAGCGCTAGTGCGCCTTGTGCATCTGCCACTAGGGCGGGCAGCGGCAGTGTGCCAGCCAGCAGGCAGGTTACACTGCCCGTCCAGCGGTGGACGCAGTCCTCGGGCAGCCAGCGTATTGTTCGCGTGGACCATCATCACCTCACCCGCCTCATAGGGGAGATGATTTCCACCGATGACCAGCCGTTTCAGGTGGTCGAGAACAACGGCTTCCGCCGGATTCTCCAATACCTGGCTCCCGAATACGTCATCCCCTCAAGGACGACGTTCAGCCGGAACGTGGTCCCCTCCCTGTACCGCCGGTGCAGGGAGCTCGTGTCGGCCGAGCTGCGTGCAGCTCCGGCCGGGACAAGCGTGCATTTCACGACTGACCTCTGGACCAGTGTCAGTGGGATGCACGCTTCTTTCCTGGCCCTCACTGCCCACTGGTGGGGACCGGAGAGTGAGGGGACCTCCGCGGGCGATGCTTCCGGGTCCGGCGCGGCTCCCGCTGCACTACGGCACAGGTGGGCCGTCCTGCACGTGGAGACGATGGACACGAGGCACACCGCGGAGGAGGTGGCGGCCGTACTCGACCGCCAGATAGAGGAGTGGATTGGCGGGTGTCCACACCTCTCCCGCGGCTTCATTGTCACCGACAATGGAGCCAACGTTACCGCCGCTGTCGAGACAGTCATGGACTGTGTGAACATACGGTGTATGGCACACACGCTCCATCTGACCGTCAGGGACGCCCTTGGCCTTAAGGAGCTGAAGGCGTCCCAGGAGAAGGGGGCCCGCCCCATCCCAGCTGCTGTTGCTGCCACGGCCACGCTTGTGGATAAGTCCCGCAAGCTGGCCGCCCACTTCCACCGCAGCGAGAAGTCCAGGAGACTGCTTCGCCAGAAGCAGGATGACCTTGGCCTTCCTCGCCATCTCATCCCTACGGATGTGGAGACGCGGTGGAACTCCACCTTCCTCCTGTTCCAGCGCCTGTTGGAGCAGGAGAGAGCCCTTGTCGCCCTGGCGAGGGACAAGTCCTTGGATGTCTGCGACTTCTCGAACTCAGAGTGGAAGCAGATGTCCGAGGTGGTGTCGGCACTCGAGCCCTTCCAGCTTGCCACGAAGGGCTTGTGTGGCGACACCACTCCCTTGAGCCAGGCGCTGCCCACAGCTGTTGGTCTCGGGAAGCTGATGGGTGGACTCCATATCTCTCTGACCACGCCAGAGGGTCGTGCTCTGGCTGGGAGGCTGAGGTCTGGGGTTGACAAGCGGCTCGTTGATGTGCTGGGAGACAGGGAGGAGTATGTCCTCGCTTGTCTCTGTCACCCAGCCCTCAAGGGCAATGCCGTGAGTGCCGACGACTTGCCCAGGTGGAAGGGCATCCTGGTCGAGAAGGTTAGGGAGGAGGAGGCCGCTAGGGCCCGCAGAGACCAGGGTGTTGGTAGTGGTGCGGGGGCAGCCCTCGCGGCCCAACCCGCACCCAGCAGCAGCATGGGCGGCCAGCCGGCATCAGCTTCCCCTTCCCCTCCCTCTTCCCAGTCCAGCAGCGCGGCATCCCAGGCGGCGCCATCGCAGCAGCCATTTGCTACCGACTCGAGATCCGCCCAGTGGTTTCAGCGGTTCTGCTATGGCGCCATGCCTGGTATGCGGGAGGCTCGACCTGCCAGGCCCCCCTCCAGTGCTGAGCAATGCGTTGCGCAGTACTTGGAGGAGCCTGTGGAGGGAGACGGCGTGGACTGCGCACAGTTCTGGGCGAGCCGCCGCCAAGTCTGGCCGGACCTGGCGGTGGTGGCTGTGCGCCTCCTCTCCTGCCCCCCAACCAGTGTCCAGAGCGAGCGGGTGTTTTCACGTGCCGGGGACGTGGTGACACCCTCTTGCTCCCGCTTGGACCCTGGTCTGGTGGAGCAGCTGGTCTTCCTTAAGGTGAACCTCCCCCTGTTGGGCTACCCCAAGCTGCAGTTTGAGACGGGCGAGTGATTACCGTGGGTTGCCCCATGGTTGGTCACCTGCCTGGCTCGACCTCTGTGCTTATCCCTCCCCTCCCCCCTTCCACCTCTAGCTGAGCTGACATGACAGATGCTGAGCCGTGCCAGCCAGTCGCAGCGTGTAGTGTGCCCACACAGAGATGCAGTTGTAGTAGTTGTTGTAGTGCTGCGACTGGCCAGATGTTTACAATGCCCACGCCCACCTAAAAAGAAACCCAATGCTGACCAGCACAGGCCCTTTATCTATCCACCTGTCAGCATTTGGGGACCTGGCGTGGGCACGGCACACCCCCCCAAAGTAGCACAGCCCACGGAGTACTAGACTTAGCGGCAGCGGCGGGTATACGTTCTAAAATGCAGTGTAGATATGTAAATACTGTATGTAAATAAACATGTAAATAATTTTTTCTTTAAAAACCCCATGTCAAAATCAAGCCTCAAAATTATGCAAAAGAAAGAAAAAAAGGTGACAGAGGGAGAACAAAATGATGAATGCCAAATGAATTGATTTTATTGAAAATGTTGCCAGAAATCATGTGTGGGGGGCTTGGTTTACATGGAGAAAATGACTGGGTGATTTTTTCAAATGAAACGAATGAATTATTATCATCTTATGTTCATCTTGATTGTGGTCACTGTTGATGTTGGCTGATGGCAAAAAACCCAAAACCATCAGAATAGCAATGAACTGGCTGCCAACACAACATATTGATTGATAACTGTGCAGGGGGGGAATTGGGTCTGTGTGTGTGTGTGTGTGGTGCAGGCTCAGTCTGTCTCTTCCTGTTGTGTGTCTGTCTGTCTGTCTGTCTGTGTGAATGGATGCCTAGCACTGTCTCTGTGTGTGGATGCTTTCTGTGTGTAGTGTGTGTCAGTCTACATGTTTTTTTTCCTCCCCCCAACTCCCTCCCCCCCATGCCTCCCTCCATCCTTCCCCTCTCATCCTCTCCCCTTCCTCTTCACCACCTTCCATCCTCCCTCCCTTCCAGCCCACCACCGCCTCACCTGCCCCCAACCCCGGTCTGGCAGATGATGAGAGTCTGGTCTCTCCCACCGAAGCACACACGTGAGCACGTGTGTGCACAAATATGTGGCTGACCAACTCTGAGCCGGACCCTCCCCCCTTCAATCCCCTCTACATCCCTCTCCCCCTCCCCTTTCCTCCCCCCTGCCTCCCTGCCTCCCTCCCTCCCCCCTCCTAGCTAGCAGCGCACACATACACACACAAAACACCTGTGGTGGCAAACACCACCAGCACACATGCACTCACACTGGTGCCACCACCTCTGCCTTGAGCCTCTGTGTCCTTGAGCAGATATGTGGTGGTGGACCAGAGAAGCATTTCTTTCCAGCAAGGCAAAAGGCATGCACTCACTGCACACACACACACACACACACGAAGAGGTGAAAAGACGAGAAGAGGCAACTTCTAGAACCAGCAGCAGCAGGTGAGTGTCGTGTAATTGTGTTGCTTCCCAAGGCCACTGCCCATGCTCAATGCTCAGTCTGCTGAAACTAAAGAACTAGCTACAATCATCCTTCCTCACACGCAGCTCAGCTGCACAGCACACTGACTAACTAGACACTACAGCTGGTGGTAGAAAAAACAGAAGTCTAGATTCTAGAAGATGTCCTGGTGGATTTTAAACTTTCAAATCTGTGCTAGGATTGCCTTGCCTCCTCCTCCTCCTCCTGCCTGTAATTGTGCCCTCTCCCCTTGCAGTTGCGCCGTCGTGATGGGTTGGTGATGTGCGTGCGCCGTCTACTTAGCTCTCTCCTCCTCATGTTGGCTGGGCTTGCCAGGCACTGGCTGGCAGCAGCTGTTGGCTGTGTGCTAGGCTCAGGCTGTGGCGCACGTGACTGGACTGGGAATGTTATTGTAGCGGCAACACTGGTTGTGGTGGTAGCAGTAGTAGCTGTTGTTGTTGCTGGGCTGGTGGCTGCTGGCCTGTGCTGACTCTGCGCACTTGGTCTGGTCTGGTCTGGTCATTGGGATGCAGATGTAGGGTGTGTGTGCATCATCCATGCGGAGCATCAGAGCAGAGCAGAGCAGGTTGGCTGGCTTCTGTCTGTCGGGCCTAGTCAGTGGCAGGCACTGAGTGAGGCGGTGGTTTCTTTGGGCATCACGTCACCCATCATGCAGAGCGGCAGGTCTGCTGCTCTGCTGCTCCGCCTCCTGCTTCTTCTCTGTGTGTGCTGCTCTTGTGCTTAGTGTGCTGCTCCGCTGCTGCTGCTGTGCTGGCAGGCAGCACAGCAGTGGCCTTTTTGTTAGATCAGAGAGTGGGTGTTGTCTCTCTGAGTGTCCTCCTCTTACTTGCTTGGATAGGAGTGGTGGTAGTAGGTAGGCATTAAGATGGACTGACTAGGTGTTACGTGTTAGGGCGCCCAGAGAGAGGGGCCAAAAAGATGGGGTGGCAATTGTTGGGTTGCTCCTAGTATTATTGGTGAATTTCTGAAGAAAAATTTTTTTTCCATTGGCTAGAATGGGGGTTCGGGGCTGCCCCAGACCCGCCTCTGTGGGGTGGCAGCACCGCCAAAGTGGGTCCGGGGCCATGGCAAAAATGCCCTCAGTCCCTCCCAGCAATCCCCGTAGAGATAGGAGTGATGGTTCTGTTGTTTTTCTGAGGTGTTCTGAGTGAGTGTGGATTCTGTGATAGCAAATGAGAGTGGATTCATGGTGTCTCATTGGAAATCTCATAAGCTATCATAGAATCTACACTCAGAATACCTCAGAAAAACAACAGAACCATCACTCCTATCTCTACGAGGATTGCTGGGAGGGACTGAGGGCATTTTTGCCATGGCCCCGGACCCACTTTGGGGGTGCTGCCACCCCACAGAGGTGGGTCTGGGGCAGCCCCAAACCCCCATTCTAGCCAATGGAAAAAAAAATTTTCTTCAGAAATTCACCAATAATACTAGGAGCCACCAATTGCCTTGGGATTTTTGGGGTGGAGGACACCCATGGGTGGCTACCACCCACCCCAGCTTTTTTGCCCCTAAGGGCTCCACATTGTGAATTATGGGCAAAAATTTATTTTTTGAAAAAAAATTGTAAAAAATCAGAGGAAGGTCCAATCGACTTGAAATTTGGGTGGCAGGTAGAACACAATGTCCCCTTCAAAACCAGCCACTTTTTGTGATCCGAACCGGTTCGGTTCGGATCCGAACCGGTTCAGATCCGAACCAGACCGGGGGGGTGGTCTGGCAAAACCAAAACCGAACCACCCCGGTCCGGTCCGGACCCGGTCCGGACCCGAACCGAACCGGGAGAACCGGTTTTATGCACATCCCTAGCAGGGGGAGAGTAACTGGCCCTATCCATCCCCGGCACAGGACCTCCAGTGACTGTTGCTGGTGTCTATCTCATGTTGTTTTTTTAGATTGTGAGCCCTTTGGGGAGTGGGAGCCCTTTGATTTATTTATTATTTCTCTAAGTAAATCACTTTGGAAGCTTTTGTTGATAAGTAGGATATAAATATTTGTCATTGTTGTTTATGGCTGGATCAAGCCCATAATTTGTGCATTTTTTGATAATACCTTTTCATAAATATAGTTTATCTTGATGTCTTCATCAAGGTGGGGAGAGGGCAAACTAGTAAGCTCCCTTGAGTTGGCAAAAAGAGAGAGAGAAAGCTTCCAGCACTGAACAGCAGCCTTCTGTTTTTGCAAAGAGAATGCCTTAAACCTCACATTTTCTGTCATGGTGTTTGTTGGAGACTGGGGCCAAAAGTCTCCTTGGAACAGCTGAGCCATGCAAAACAATAGTAAAAATCAGAGTCATGGTGATGTGTGAAATTTCCTCAGAGTTCTAGGTGGTGGCAGAATGTGGGGTGGGGTGGGGTAGTGGGGGGAGAGGGAAGGGGGTGGCGCCTGCGGTTTCTGGCTGGAGCAAAGGGATCCCCACACTGGAATGGAACTTGCAGATGTCCCCTCATTCCTGAGACTGAAGTTGTAAAAACAGGGTTCCACTCAGAGAAAGTGAAGACAAGATGATGAGAGAGTCACTTGATTCTTTATTTTTATTGTTTATTTTTATTATTGTTTATTTTTATTTTTATTTTTTATTTTAATTGCAAATAATTCTGCAGTGTAAGCTGTTGCAGGGATTCTCAGCCTTGAGTCCCCAGATGTTGTTGGACTACAATTCCCATCATCCCCAGCCACGATGGGAGTTTATGGGAGGAGAGATGGTTTTGTGGTAGAAAGCATGCATTGATCCCTTTGCCAAGCAGGGTCTACCCTGGTTTGCATTTGAGTGGGAGACGACATGTGAATAGTGTAAGATATTCCCCTTAGGGGATGGGGCCGCTCTGAGAAGAGCATCTGCCTCCTTGCATGCGAAGGTTCCAACTTCCCTCCTTGGCATCTCCAGGTAGGAGTGAGGGAGACTCCTGCCTGCAACCTTGAAGAAGCCGCTGCCAGTCTGTGTAGACAATACTGCACTAGATGGACCAATGGTTTGACTCAGTAGAAGGCAGCTGCCTATGTTCCTATGATGGCCAAAGGCTAGCATGGCTGGGGATGATGGGCACTGTAGTCCAACAACACCTGGGGACCCAAGGCTGAGGACCCCTGGGAGTCTGTCCCAAAAGGCAAAGCCCCATAATAGTTATACATGGAGGGCTCTGCATAAACCAGGTGCTGAATCACTCCCCCACTCCCCACTGAAAGCCGTTTCCCAGCAGATCTAGCAACTGACATGGGCTCTACCGAAATTGCATCCAGCTTGCCAGCCCACTGCGGGAAGCTAGCAGAGGTTTGGAAAGACGAGCTGAAATTCCTCAAGGAGGTGTGGAGGTTTAGCAGATCCCTAATGTACAGCTTTGCGTGAAAGAAAAGCCACTGGCACATGGGATGTTGGCGTGGGAAGGAAGGGGCCTCGGAGATCTCCAGCCCTCTGCAGGAGACTGGAACTGAAGGGCCAGGCACGCAAACGGATCATGTGTGCTGAGAATATGAAAGTTGGCCGAAGTGAGTATTCATCTGCATGGCAGTAGTAGGGTGTGGAAGGAAGGGGGTCTCCTGCTGGGACTTCTAGCAGCCAGTCCTAGGTGCTACCCACCTCTTAATCCTTCCGCCAGCTGGCAGATTGGTCTCCGGCCAGGGAGGGGTGGGTGGGCGGGGGTCCAGGGCATTCTCTCGGCTGCAGTGCTGGGCTGAGCACCATCATCAGCAAATGTGGGCTCATTCAGGGTGACCCCACCACCACCCAGGGAGGAGAACACACACCCATCCTGTTTAAAACCTCTGAGCAGAAGCTGGCTGGTTAGCTCAGTTGTTTAGGGTGTTGGTGCTACTAAAGGAGGGAGGGAGGGAGGGAGGGAGGAGCCATTGTGGGACCCTGGGGAGCTTCTGTCAGGTAGTCGGTGCTGAGAGGGAAGGACCAATGGTCTGAGTCCATGTAAGGCAGCTTCCTAGGTAGTATGATTGAGTATTCGCCTTTGGTATCCAGCCACCAGCCCAACTCTCTCGCTGCATCTTCTGCCTCTGGCCCTTCATCAGCTTGCTGTCCCTCAGCCATGCCTCTGGCCTCATTGTCCGCATCTGATACCCACCCTTGGCTGATCCTCTGCTCTTTGCCTCCTGGCACCCCACGGGACCTCCCCCTCTGGCCTGTCTGGGTGCTCGGCCAAGATGGGGCAAGAACTGTGAACAGGATCCTGTTCAGGATCCAGATGTTGTACTCTGGGGAACCCAGCCACACATAAGTCAGGGCTCTGCCTTCTGGGGATTTTGGAGCTCTCTTCGAGGTGGCCAGAGCAAGCTGGTGGGAGATTAGAGAGTCCATGGTTGCCTTTCTCCATGCTTTGGTCGAGTCCACACAGTTGTCTGAATCTAGGTTTAATTCGGGTTATTGTCATGAGTGTGATTGTGTGACTCCACTCCAAGGCAAGCATTTCAGCTTCAGCTTGGGCCATAATCCATCTTGGCATGGGTTCCCGCAATCAACCTAATGTTGGTAACCCACATTAAACCTAGGTTTGGATGCCGGTGTGAATCAGGCCTTTCTTTGTTGCTGCTTGTCCTAGTTCTCTTTCAATTGCTTTTTCTATCAGGGGATTGGAAGGGGAGGAGCCATTGGCTAGCAAAGGAGAGATCAGATAAGCAGCAGTAAAGAATGGATGGGAAAAGGTGACCAGGGGCACTACAATACTGTCCAGCAATCACTGCCTCTCTCCAAGGAAGTTTTCAGATTTATCAATGGGCAAAGCTAGCTTGCATGTGTCTGCTCAGGGGATACAGTTAGCTGCTAAGGAAGAACCTGGATTGATGATTGACTCATCCTGGGAAGAACCTGGGAAGAAGCCTAGAGCCCGAAGGGACATCCTGGGAAGAAGAAGAAGAAGGGACATCCTGGGAAGAAGCCTAGAGCCCGATTCAGAAATGTATGCTGTGCAAATGTGCGGATGTCTGTACACGCATACTGGTGTTTGTGTGAATGACTGTACCTGTGTTCATGTTAAAAGTGAACCTGGATACGGGCCCTTCCAATGCAGGTTACAGATAGGAAATGTACTTCTGTACTTGTGTTCAGCATAGCTTGTGAATGACTGCACCTGTGTACAGATTTGTACCTTCATACACACTGTACACTGAAACAACCAACCAGCTGGGATACATTAGGCATGGGGGCCAGCGAAGCGCCGACAGAGACAGTGTTGTTGACTGCATACTCTCCTGTGAGCCTCTGCTCATTTCTGTTGGAAAACACAGCCCCAAATAGGAAGGGTGCACAGGCACAACTCAAATAACCCTCAGGGCTGCTTGTGCGTTTTTCATCCAGGAAGGCCACTCTGCACCTTCAGCTGTGGAAAAGCAGTTCTGTTGCATCTTAAGCACACTGGCTGATGTAGCGCAAGGATGTCCCAGCGGGGCAAGAGAGCAGCCTAATAGGATTTCCAAACTAACTGCACCGGTGCAGTGGGGAAGCAGAGGGCTGCACAGCCCTCGGGGACATATGTTCAGGTGGCACTGTGCAGTTGCCTGTGGTTGGGTTTTTAAAAAACCGCTTTCAATTTAAACCATGGTTTGAGTTCCAACTTGGATTGCTTCTCCTCCACTGATGGATATAACCATGATCAGCCAAATTGGGTGTGATGTCATTTTGCTTTCTAGAAAGAGAAGCATTGTTAGCCAGTGAAAAGAGCTTCAGCCATGAGCACAATGGAGCAGTCATCACTTGCATGGTTTCCATGATCCTGATACCTGGAGAATGCGAAGTGAGTCCGTCATTGATGGCTGTAAGCTGAAAAATAAGGGACAAATGGCACCCCATGAGGGACAGACTATTTGGGGCTAAAATAAATGCAGTCCCTGCTAATAAGGGGCGGTTTATTTTATTTATTTTTACATGTATATTCTGCCCTTCCTCTGAGAAGCCCAGATCAGTGTACAAGGTTTATGTTTGTTTGTTTGTTTGTTTAACATTTTTTATACTGCCCAAAACTTGAGTCTCCGGGCGGTTTACAATTAAAGTTGCCCTGAGGTTACGTCACCCTGTTGGTAACCTTAACTGAGGGCGTCCTGGGGAAAGGGAGTGTCAAAAAGTACTGCTTCCCCACTGCAGTGGGCATTTTTTAGGCAAGTTGCACTGGACTGTTCTTTCACTGCACCAAGACTTCCTTGCTCTGAATATCAGCCAGGATCCTTCCCTTCATCATCATTTCCTTCACCTTTTATTTTCCAGAATTCAGAAGATGATTGACTGGGGCAAACCGTCTTGGAAACTGCCATTCACCGAGTCAGGCCATTGATCCATCTAGCTAAGATTTGTCTACATTCTACACTGACTGGCTGCAACTCTCCAAGAATTTCAGGCAGCAGTCTTTTTCTGGAGATGCTACCAGGGCTTGAACCTGGAACCTTCTTCATGCAAGCATGCAGATGCTCTTCCACGGAGCTATGGGGCCATCCCTTAAGAAGAATATCTTCCAGCATTCACTTGCAATTGCCCATCCAAATGCAAACCAAGGTGACTCCTGCTTAGAAAAGGGACAATTCTTTTGGATGGGGTTGGGGACTCCAAAACACCACTTTATGTATGTATGTATGTATGTATTACATTTTATATCCCGCTCTTCCTCATGACAATTGTAATAAAAGAAACTATAAACATATTTACACAATTTCTTCCCTGCTCTCTGGGCATCTACCCAATGTCACATACAATCTAAGGAATAGATGATGGAGCTCTACCGTCTGAAGATGTGTCTGGCTGATCCAGTCTGCATGTTGCAGACCATTAATACAGGTTTGCAGTGGAGAGAAAAAAATAGCAAAGTGTTTCAGAATGAAGAACTGAGAAGGACAAACAAAATCTTTTGGTTTATTATGTATAAGTTAAACATCAAGACATGTTTTCATAGGTGTAAGGCACAAGGCCCTACAGCATTAAGAAATATTTTTCCTGCTTCCCAGTGAAATGCATAAAAGTCATATAGCCAGGTCGTGAAGCGTAGAGAACAAGGACGGTATCTTCACACTTGTCAAAAGCCTTCCAGGCCTGTTCATGACATTGACCAGTACCTATTTTGCGGGTTTATAAAGTGTTTTCAACTGTTAAAGTAAAACAGAGATGGTATTGCCACGTATTTGCCTGATCACCCTGCAAAGAGATTGAAGGACAGCATAATCTGCTACTGTGATTACTATTAACCACAGTATTAAATATTAATTAATATCCTATAAAGCACTCTCTCTTAAATTAGAGTTCATTTAAACGCAGATTATGAAATGAACAGAATAAAGTGCCAAATATTTGCCCCTGATGAAGGTAAGGGACATCTTGGTTATATGAACATACCCGTTACAAAGAGAGTTATTTGCATAGGTTTGCCTTAACAGGAACGGCAAGGAAGGAAGGAAAATCTGAGTAACGACGTTTAATGCGTCCACTAAAGAGCACAGCTCTGTCAAATAAATAAAGCCTTTGGATGCCAGAGGAGAGACCACAACTCAGTGAGAGAGAACATGCCTGGCTTGTCAAAGATCCATTCTTTGCAGACATCATATAGAGAGGAGAGCTGGTCTTGTGGTAGCAAACATGATGTCCCCTTAGCTAAGCAGGGTCTGAATGGGAGACCACATGTGAGCACTGTGAGATATTCCCTTCACTGCTAAGAGCATCTAGGTTCCAAGTTCCCTCCCTGGCTTCTCCAAGGTAGGGCTGAGAGAGACTCCTGCCTGCAACCTTGGAGAAGCCGCTGCCAGTCTGGGTAGACAATACTGAGCTAGAGAGACCAATGGTTGGACTTAGTATATGGCAGCTTCCTATGTTCCTATGACTGAATATACAGTTTCAAGTAGGTGGGTGGGGGTGGAAAAGGCCCCCACCTGAAGACCACTGCAGCCAGTTAGGATATAGTCAGGTAGGGTTTATCAGCCTTGGGTCCCCAGCTGTTGGGACTACAACTCCCATCATCCCCAGCCACCATGGTGATGACAATTGCCGTCCAACCACATATGGAGATTACAATGGCATCGGCTGAGAACTCTTACAGCAGAGGAAGGCTTAATTCTTCTGTGGCCTGTCACCCGGCCCCCTTACTAGATTCTCTGTGGTCTAAACTTACGAAGCAAGAACACAGGCATTCAGGATTTTGCAGCAGTTAAGGTGTAAGTTGCCCATATTAAATTCTTGAGGGGTAGCCATGTGAAGTCTGTTACAGTACCCCAACATTAAATGATTTCAACCTTGGACCTTCTCCAATCTTGTACCAGTCAGACAGACTGGTGGATTTATTGCAACAAATGTTTTTGTGGACAAGAGGCTCTTTCACCAGGGACCCCAATAAATCTGTTCGTCTTTAAAATCCCACAGGGATCTCTCTTGGGGTATGCCCTTTCCCCTTTAAGAATGTAGGAAGTACCTTGTTGGATTAGACTGTATTCAACACTTGTTTCCAGGGGTCAGCACACAAAAGGTCAGAAATGGGATTGTGGTCCGATAGCAGACTGAAGTGCTTCCTGGAGACTCACTAATGAAATATTTTTCATTATATCAAACCATTAAAATCTTCAGCATTCTGAGCCCGATTCAAACATTATGCTGTACATGTGTTTGTGTGAATGACTGTACTGTACCTGTGTTCGTTTCAAAAGTGAACCTGGATACAGGCCCTTCAAATGCCTGGTATAGAGAGGTACTTCTGTACCTGTGTTCAGCATAACATGTGAATGAGTGTACCTGTGTGCAGATCTGTACCTGTATACATTGTGCACCTGTACAAGTGTTGAACATAACATGTGGATGGGAGATGAATGCCAGCTCCTGGAGAACTCTCAGTCAATCCTGGAGAGCTGGTAACCCAGGCATATCCTAGTACAGATTTTTCATGTTTCATTTGCATCATGGTTTGCTTCAACTTTGTTGTGATACTGTGTGTATTGGTGGCTGTACTAGCCAAAGTTTTGTCATAACTTCCTCTATGGGGAGGCACAAACGAAACAGCAACATGGACACTGTAATAAAATAAACTATAAACATATTTATACAATTTCTTCCCTGCTCTCTGGGTACAAACCCAAAGTCGAATAAAATCTAAGGTCTAGATGATGGAGAGGTGACGAGCAGCAGGTCTTTCAGCTAGCTGGGATGTAAAATCCGCTCAGTCCTCTCTTGGGATGAGTAATAATACCTTGTCCTTTCGAAGTCCATTGCACAGGCAATCCTGAGGTCAGCCAGCTTTGCATTGGCCCTCTTCTCTGTGTAAACGGTTCTCCGTTCCTCTGTGGGCTGCTGCCAGCTGTTCATTTCAGCTTCCTTTTTCCAGCCAGAGAGCGCAAAGGCAGGGACGCTTCAATCCATTCATTCGCCGTGGTCATCATTTCCTGCCAAAATGCGACCTCCTCTTGTGTGGAGTCCATCCAGTCAACGGCAATCCCATAGCTGGAGCCTTTGAAAGGAACAAGAAACAAGTGAGCCTTGGGGAGGAGGAGAGCTGGTCTTGGGGTAGAGAACGTGAATGGTCCCCTTTGCTAAGCAGGGTCTGCCCAGGTTTGTATTTGGATGGCTGTCTACATGTGAGTACTGTCAGATATTCCCTTTGGGGGATGGGGCGGTAGTTCAGTGGAAGTAGGGCTGGAGAGACATCTGCTTGAAACCTTGGAGAGCTGCTGCCAGTCAGTGTAGACCAGGGATTCTCAACATTGGGTCCCCAGAAGTTATTGGACTTAAACTTCCATAATCCTCAGCCCCAGCGGCCTTTGGTTGGGATTATGGGAGTTGAAGTCCCATAACATCTGGGGACCCAACGTTGAGAATCCCTGGTGTAGACAATACTCAGACAGACAGACCAAGGGTCCTATGTCCGCTAGGCTGACACCATGCATTTGATCATGAGGACTCGAGGGAATGTGCTAAAATGAATGACAGGGAATGCCCACTGTAATACCCTGGTTCCTTCCAAATGGCCATAGGAATGCATGGCATTTCCAAATGGCCATTCGGTGCATTTCATGGCCATTAGGAAGAAACCAGTGCATTTCAGTGGGCATTCAATGCCATTCATTTTAGAATGCCCACCGTAGGACTTGCATACAGAAGGTCCTCGGTTCAAACCCTGGCAGCATCTCCAGATAGGGCTAGAAAGATTCCAGCCTGAAACTTTGGAGAGACGCTGCCAGTCAGTGTAGAGCAGGGATTCTCAGCATTGGGTCTTCAGATGATATTGGACTTCAACTCCCATAATCCCCAGCCAAAGGCCGCTGGGGCTGGGGATTATGGGAGTTGAAGTCCAATAATATATGGGGACCCAACATTGAGAATCCCTAGTGTAGACAGTACTAAGCTAGATGGACCCAGGGTTTGACTCAGTATGAGGCAGCTTCCTATATTCCTATGAACTGCTGTATCAGCGGCTATGAAAAGGGGCAACCTATGATCGTGCTCCTTTTTTGAGAGGTCATAATCAATGCTGCAAGCAGTCAAGTTCATGGTAGGACTGTGTGTATCATAGGAACATAGGAAGCTGCCTCAGGCTGGGTCAGACCATTGGTCCATCTAGTTCAGTCTTGTCTACACAGACTGGCAGCGGCTTCTCCAGGACTGCAGGCCAGAGTTTCTCTCCGCCCTGTCTTGGAGTTGCCAGGGAGAGAACTTGGAACCTTATGCATGCAAGTAAAAAGATGCTCTTCCACTGAGTTATGGAACCTGCTGCATGCAAGTGTGCAGGTGCTCTTCCCAGAGCGGCCCCATCCCCTGAGGGGAATATCTTACAGTGCTCACACATGTAGACTCCCATTCAGTGCAAACTAGGGTGAACTCTGTTTAGCAAAGGCGGCAATTCATACTCGTGACCACAAGACCAGCTCTCCTCCCTTAATGGTGTTCCTTGTCAAACACAGAAGAAAAGCACCACTGACTGTCTAAAATGGAAATACCCTATGGAAGATGACTCTGAATTTAAGACGATCCCCTTAAAAAGTAGAGGTTACATTCAAGTTATACCTACACTGACTCAAAAATAACAGGACTCTGAATATAAGATGACCTCCTGATTTCTAACATCAAAATACTTGGAATAAACCTAGTCTTGTATTCGGGTAAATACAGTATAGTCACAGCGGTTATATCTAGCTGTTTTTCTTGAGCGACCTGAGGTTTGCCAGCCCTGCCCTCCAGGATCCACTACTGAAACTAATCCTGGAGATTCTTCTGGCCTGGTGTGGTGAGAGATATTGCATTACAAAAATGGGAGCGGGGGGAACCTTGCAGGAAGAGCTCCAGTCAGGGTTGGCAACCCTGTTAATCAAGGCCACTCATTTAACCCACAGGCTCTTCCAGGCTCAACGACACTGGTCTCGGAAGCAGGGATGGCCGACTTGAGACTCTCCAGATGTTGGTGGACTACAACTCCCATTGTCCCCAGCTGCAACACATATATATCACAGCAGTTCTCAGAGCAGTTTACATAGCAAAAGGGATGAGGAAATGGCTCTCTGCTCCAAAAGAGCTCATGGTCTAAAACAAGCTGAGAGAGGGGGTGGGTGACACGGAGAGATCCTAGCAAGAGCCACTGGGAAGGCTGCTATACTTTGTGTGCTGAACAGGGCCAGCTACTCTCCCCCTGCTGAATGGAAGAGAGCCGCCATTTTGGAAAAGTGTCGCTTGGCTCAGTAGCAGGAGCCCCTTGAAGGAGGGCGGCCTTTGCCTGAGGGGGCTGCTCATTCATTATTCCCTGAGCAGCTGCTGTCCTCTCTGCTTTTCCACAGAAAAGTTCCCAAAGCAATTTCTATAGCAACAGCAAGGAGAAAAGATGGTTCCCTGCCCAAAGAGGCTCCCAATCTAAGGGAGGGAGACACAAGGGAGACCCCCAGCAACTGGGAGGGATGCTATTCTAGGCTGAATAGGGCCAGCTGCTCTCCCCGGCCGCCATTTTGAAAAGGCGCTTCTTGGCCCAGCAGAGGCCCCTTAACGAGGCCGACCTTTGCCTGAGGGGGCTGCTCATTCATTATTCATTGAGCAGCTGTCCCCTCTGCTTTTCCACCGGAAAAGTCCCCAAAGCAGTTTCCAAGGCAACAGGAGTGAGAAGATGGTTCTCTGCCCCAAGGGCCTCACTGTCTAAAAAGAAACACAAAGGAGAGCCCAAGCAACAGCCACCTAGGCTGGGCTGGACAGGGACAGCACCTCTCAATGGAAGAGAGCCGCCATTTTGAGAAGGCGCCCCCTAGCCTGGTCAGCAGGTACTTAACGAGGCCGACCTTTGCCTGAGGGGGGCTGCTCATTTATTATTTATTGAGCAGCTGTCCCCTCTGCCGTTCCACCGAAAAGGTTCCCAAAGGGGCTTCCACAGCAAAAGGCATGAGTAGATGGTTCTCTGCCTCCAAGGGGCTTGCAGGCTAAAAAGAAACACCAATGAGACGCCAGCAACAGCCACTGGGAAGGACACTGGGCTGGGCTGAATAGGTACAGTTGCTCCCCCTCTTGTGGGATACGAGAGAGCCGCCATTTTGAGAAGGTGCCCTTCGGCCCAGTCAGCAGGGGCCCCTTCAGCAAGGCCGGTCTTTGCCTCCCTTCTTATTTATCCCCCTCACTTGTCTACCCTGCTTCTCGACCAGAAAAATTCCCCAAACAGCTTTCATAGCAAAAGCAAGGAGAAGATGGTTCCCTGCCCCACAGAGGCTCCCAATCTGAAAAGGAACACAAGAGAGACGCCAGCCAACAGCCACTGTAGGGACAGTGTACTGGTCTGAAGAGGGACAGTTGCTCTCCCCCTGCTAAATGCAAGAGAACTAGACCACTTTCTAAGAGGTGCCTCTTTCCTCAGTTAGCATGACTGCTGCATTTCACCATCATCTTAAGCCACAAATTTAAACAAACTCTTGCACAAATATATCAATAGGATCATATAGTAAAGAATGACAGGGAATGCCCACTAAGATGCACTGGTTAGAAACATAGGAAGCGGCCATATACTGAATCAGACCATTGGTCTACCTAGTTCAGTATTGTCTACCCAAACTGGCAGTGGCTTCTCCAAGGTTGCAGGCGGGAATCTCTCTCAGCCCTATCTTGGAGATGCTAGTGAGGGAACTTGGAACCTTCTGCTCTTCCCAGAGCAGCTCCATCCCCTGAGGGGAATCTCTGACAGTGCTCACACTTCTAGTCTCCCATTCATATGCAACCAGGGCGGACCCTGCTTAGCTAAGGGGACAAGTCATGCTTGCAACCACAAGACCAGCTCTCCTCTCCTCTCCATTGGCCATTCAGAAACTCCATGCAGTCCCCTTGCCATTTGGAAAGAACCAGTGCATTTTAGTGGGCATTCGCTGTCATTCATTTTAGGATGTCCTGACCCTAGTCCAGTGTACAACTTGCATGCTGATGGCTTCAGGTTCAACCCCTGAAATCATCCGGGCTATGTTAGTCATGACTACGTCCTACTAAAATTAATGGGAAATTAATGGGAAATGAACGGTACTCATTGATTTCAATGGTGCAGAGGCCTGGCTTGCTGTGAATTCTAATTTCCGCCCAGCCACGCTTCTGAAGAGAAGCCCTTTCCATTTTGATTTGTGGTCCAAAACATGCCCTTTGGATGTCTGCTCTCCCTGTTTATATTTTCTGGGCAAGGAGAACATGTTTCATGTCGAAACTGGAATGAGGCGAAAGGGCCTCGTTATTACCTGTCCCAAGTCCCAGCCGGATACCTCCCAGAAAGTGATTGGTCAGTTTCTCATGATCCCAGACGGTCAGCTCGACACAGGCATCCTTCAGATCTTCTGTATGAAAGCCGTCGTACACGATGGTGTGGTTAAACACCGGGTTGGAGTCCCGCTTGACAATGCGGGTTTTCTGGTAGCTCTTTTTACTGGTGTCCGGAAGAACGTAGCTTGCAAGGGAGAAAGAGCATTTGACATCAGGCAGAATGGCGACAGAGAAATGTCATCTTCCACTTATTTTTTCCAGCCATTCAGCTAAGCAAACAGAATTCAAGCCCTCCGGAGCCTAGCTATTACTATTTATTATTACTTTAATATCCACGATGGAACTTGGAGCCCAAGCCAAGAGAGCGGAGTTCATAGTGGCAACATTTAACACACTTAAGAGGCCTGCTGGGATTAAAAAAAATCAAGAGAGGATTGGAAAACGAGCAGGGAAGACACCACCAAGTGAACCTCAAGTGGCAGGGAGTTCTACAGAGTGGGGGATCCGAAAAAGCTGTGTCCTGCATCGCCACCAACTGAGCATCAGACAGAGGTGAGAAACAAAAAGAGGGCTTCCCTCATGGATCTTATATGGTGGGTGGAGTCATGTTCAGATATGTTGGCTCTAAACTGCTTAGGGTTTAAAGTGGTAGGGACCCCTCTGAGCATTTCTTTGTCAGCGAAGGTATGTGTGATGAATGAGCACCATGGAAGCATATGGTTGTGCTTGCTTGGGTCCGTGTGGGTATGAAATCCACCCCCCGCCCCATGACACACCTACCATTTCACAAAGGAGTCCACTCCGGAGGGACGTAACTGGGGCAGATCTTTGGTGTCCTTGACCCAGATATGGACCTCCCCAGACGGAGGGGTCTTTCGACCTGCCATGAAGGATCAAGAGACATAGTTGGTTGGTTACCAAGAAGTATGTTAGCTTCCTTCATCCAAGAGTCTTAATAAAACAGATCCCAATGGACAGTAAAACGTGCTATAGTGGATAAACTGGGGCAGGTAGATTCCTGTTCACATCCCTGCTCATCAGCCGGGCTCACTGGTGACCCAGTTGCTCTCACTCAATCTCGCCTACCTTGCAAGGTTGTTGTGAGCATAAAATAGGAGGGAGACTGTGTGTACTGCCCTGTGCAAGGAAAACATGACATTGATAACAAGTGAAACCATTCTTTACTTTATAATATGGGGTGGGGCCATGGATCAGTGGCAGAGCATCTGCTCCGTATGGAGAAGGCTGCAGGTTAAATATTTGGCAGCATCTCCAAGAAGGGCTGGGAAAGACTCCTGCCTTGGAGAAGCCGCTGCCAGTCAGTGTAGAGAATACTGAGCTACATGGACCCAGGGCCTGACTAGAAGGCAGCTTCTTGTGTTCCTATGAGCACTCCTTGATCTTTGGGGGATCGGGCAGGTTGGAGGTTCAAACCTTGGTAGTATCTTTGGGTAGGGCTGGGAAAGACTCCTGCCTGAAACCCGGGAGAGAGCCGCTGCCAGTCCGTGCAGACAACACTGAGTTAGATGGGCCACTGGCCCGACTCGGGGTAAGGCAGCTTCCTATGTCTGCATGACAGTAAACCAGTTTGCTGAGGCAGATCTGGATGCAGGGTCGGGGCTACCATTAGACCAACTAGGCAGCCGCCTTGGGTGCAGACCTCAGAGGGGCGCAGAGTGTCGAGTGTCAATGTGTTTGCCAAGGGCACAAAATAGTCTGGCACCGGCCCTGCCTGGATGGTGCAAGGCGAGCTGCATGTGGAGGGCAAAGGAGCAACCCCCCAAATTAAAAGTCATTCATTATGCATTTGGGCTAGGGATATATTCCGTTCTAATCTCCGGTAATATATATGAGACGTTGAGGTTGCACATGCGACCGTCGGCTGCTGCTTCCAAGGGCTGTGGGGGAAGGCAGCTGGTCACCAGATGAGTGGAAGCCGTGCTTCCCTCCGCTACGCCACAAACCCACACGAGCGGCGGCGTGGAAAAGGTAAGAGCTGGGAGTGGGAACACTTCCCCCTCCTGCCAGCCGCTCACATTAGAGTAGTCACTGCACTCGGTGCGGCCACTCCTTCCCCCAGCTCGCTGCTAGAAATGGTAGCAGACCAGGGGAGGGGGAGCCCAGTGAGCACGATGGCCACCAAGTTAAAATGAACCTCGATTAAACAAACCATGGTTTGTTGGCAAGGTTAAACAAACCTCAGTTAAATGAACCTAGGTTAAATAAACCCGGTTTGTTGGTGAGGTTAAATGAACCTCGGTTAAACGAACCCCAGTTAAACAAACCTCTGTTCATTTAGCCTCGGCAAATCGCCGGGCTAAAAAGTTGGACTAGTGGGGGCGGAAGCACCAGGATCGGGAAAAATCCTGGTGCTCCACACGAGCAGTCCAACCCAGTCTGGGCGGCCCTAGCCTGGGTTGGGCTGCTGGTGTGAATAGCCTCATTATATACAGTCACGAGAGTGGCTATTTCATGGAGTCTCCCTGTTAGCAGCCTGAAACATTTTTCTGAAGGCACAAGGGGTTTTTTTTACCTAGGGATCCTGGTGGGATGTACTTAATGGACAGGTTTATCACTCCTCGATGGTCAACGCAATTGATTGTAGAGAGAGACTGCAACAGAAAAGTCTACGATAGGCAAAATGCGCATAAACACATGGATTTTTGACCAGCTGATGATCAGAGCTGGTGCTCTGGAACCAGTGTGCAGATTTCCCCTGTGGATTTGAGGAGTTCCCCCTCAATTTAATGCACTCCTCCACGAACTCATATCTCAGAGGCCATATCTCCACTCCCAAAGTGTTTTTCCCCTTCCCCCCAAAAAATTTCTTCAAGCCAGGAGACTTTTGCTGGAGTTGTTATGTTAAGCATATCCACACCCACAAGGGAAGTGCACTTTCGGAAATTTGGGAGCCGGGCTACAAGCTGATTTTCGTGCACAAAATTCGGGTATTTTTGCAATGTTCAGAAATGTTGCAGAAAAAAAACTGTGGCTGAAAATATAGAAGGGAGGAGTCAGAGAGCAGCCACTGTCCCTTTCTCACCAGAACACTCTCTCTTTAAAGGCAGGGAGAGTCACTCCAGCCCACGCTGCCAATGCAGCGAAGGCCGATTTCATTACCAAATGGGGTAATGAAGAGAGTGAAATTACCCCCCCCAAACACACACACGTTTGATGTCAGATATGGGGGCATGTCGGTGCCGCGAGGTGCGGCCCCAGATTAACAACGGCCCAGGTTCTTTGAACCTATTTGCCCAACGGTGGCTCTGCTCCTGGGACTAGATGGGAAATCTTTGCTAAGCTGAAATCCTGCTTTTGCTTGCCTTCCTTTCCTGAGGTCAAGGGAACTGCTGGCAGAGCTCACATTTCAGTGATGCTTGCAGTAGCCTCTACACATCGCTGCTGCCTGAGCCGTCTGAGGTTGTTTTTGAGCCTCTGCTCTGTGGTGGTCCATCCGTTGCAAACTCTCCCTTTACAGATCAGGCCCTTGCACTTTACACACAACCCTGAAGGCATATCTTTAAGGAGAATCCCTCCTTGGCTGAAGCACACTCACCCGGGGTTTCAGCATATA
Source organism: Hemicordylus capensis (assembly GCF_027244095.1). Classification (NCBI taxonomy): domain Eukaryota; kingdom Metazoa; phylum Chordata; class Lepidosauria; order Squamata; family Cordylidae; genus Hemicordylus; species Hemicordylus capensis. Next base: position 7,077,479 of record NC_069667.1, read on the forward strand.
CCAGTTCAGCTTATTGTTCCTCCAGTCCCAGCCGGCCAGGTCTACTTCCATCTCACCCAAGAAGCTGTTCCTCCCCAAAGGGTCATTGTGCCACACCGAAAGACTTGGCTTCTGAATCAGCAGAACCATTTTCTCTATTTTATACTGCCGAGAAGGAGAAAGAGAGTTTAGGAACATAGGAAGCTGCCATATACTGAGTCAGACCCTTGGTCTATCTAGCTCAGTATTGTTTTCACAGACTGGCAGCAGCTTCTCCAAGGTTGCAGGACGGAGTCTCTCTCAGCCCGATCATGGAGATGCTGCCAGGGAGGGAACTTGGAACCTTCTGCTCTTCCCAGAGCAGCCCCATCCCCTGAGGGGAATCTCTTCCAGTGCTCACACGTTTTCCATCATCTGCAACCAGTGCTGACCCTGCTTAGCTAAGGGGACAAGTTGTGCTTGCTACCACAAGACCAGCTCTCCTCTCCTTGAAACATGCAAACGTTTTGCTTTTAGGAACATAGGAAGCTGCCTTCTATCAAGTCAGACCCTTGGCTCATCTAGCTCAGTATTGTCTACCCAGACTGGCAGCAGCTTCTCCTACATTACAGGCAGGAGTCTCTCCTAGCCCTGCCTGGAAATGCTGCCAGGGATTGAACCTGGGACCTTCTGCATGCAAAGCAGATGCTCTGCCTCTGAGCTGTGACCCCATATCTTATTGCACTTACATGTAGCTGCGCATCTAAATGCAAACTAAGGCAGACCTTGATTAGCAAAGGGGACAAGTTGATATACTCAGAAAACCAATTTTATACTGAGAGGTTTAAAACACACTATATGATAAGAACTTAATTAAAGGTTATCTCTGGAATTTCCTCTCTAGCCCCAACTGTTATCTCTGAGACTTCCTCTGTAGCTCAACCGTTATCATCGGAATCTCCTCAGCGATTTCTATTGTTATTATTTACATACAAGTGAGATAATGTAATCATCATGTAATTACTTGCCTACGTGATCTGTAAAGTATAAAAGTCTGTTGAAAATGATGCTTGGGGTTCAGGAATTTAGGCAATAGCCAACCAGAACCTTTGCTTCTGCAGAGCAAATAAAGCCTTTTAAAACTTCTCCGCTGGTGATGTTCTTTGGCTCGCTGACCCAGTAAAAGAACCATTTGGATGGTATAGCAAATTGGTGCCGTGACTCGGATCGGGGCCACGTTCCTTACATGAACGTAGGCAACCCCCACTGGGTGGAGAGGCCCCCGGCGACGGATAGACTAACCAGCCCAGCCGGCACCTCACCTTTGTTGAGGAGTGGGCAAGGCTCTACTGTCGCACCGGGACCTTCCACAACCAGGGGCCAGAAATCGGAGAACTACGGCAAGGCAGGTAAAGGTGTAAAGCGCGCTGAAGGGAAGGACGCTCCGGAGCGGGTAAGTAGACTTAAACAAGAGGGGTTCGAGTCCCCAGATTTTAGTTTACGGGTTCAAGTCCCAAATGACTAAAAACTACTTACCAAAGAAGGATGGGTACTGCTCAGAGCAAGAAAAAGGGGAGAGACGGAGACTGTACTCCGCTACAATGTGTCTTAAACCATTGGATGTCCCTAACGGGAGGAGATCCCCTTAGGAAAAAGAAAATGATTAATTTCTGTCAAAATTGTTGGCCATATGACGAATTAGAAAATGGATTAAAATGGCCGAGGGTTCTGTTGATTACCAAACTATTTTGCAGTTATTACTGTTTTGCACCAGAACCTCAAAATTTGAAGAACATAGCTATGCACAGGCTTTTATGGAGCTTTGGAGAGAGGAGGATATGTTAAAAGCAAGTGGGCTACGGAAGACTTCTTTGATCGCCGTAGGGAAGACGTTCCCTGCAGCCCCACCACTAAGGAAACCTCCTCCATATGTGCACCCTTGCGAGTCTTATCCCTTCCCTGCACCCGTATATTCTCCACATGCAAGCACGTCGTCCCGGTCCAGACCCGGGGGGAGGGCATAGGTTGTGGGCTGTGTGGTTTAGGGGATACGGGACACTGGGAGGGGGAGGGCATAGGTTTGGTTGATACTGGGAAACAGGAGCGGCGTGATTTACTCTCCTCATCTCAGGGCTTGCCACAAAATCTACCCCCTTCCCAAACCCCGGCTCAATATTCCCCAATAGCAACACGTACTAGGGCTCAGACACAAAGCCTAGCCTTGCAATGCCCATTGCGGGAGCAAATAATGGCAGAAGGGGAGGTGGCTTTGATACATGTGCCTTTCACCTCAGCAGATTTATTAAATTGGAAAAATAACGACCCCACCCTTAGGGAAGATCCAACAAAAATGGCTGGATTATGGGAATCCATTTTTGAGACTCACAACCCCACATAGTCAGACATCAGACAGATGTCTCGCAGTCTTCTAACAAGTGAGGAGAGGCGATTAGTGGAAGCCCACGGCCACCAGTTGGCCCTTGAGGGGACTGATAAGAATGAGCTACAAGCTCAACTTCTCTTCCCATCAGAAAAGCCCGCATGGGATCACGGAACTAGAGGACAAGAAACTTTAAAGAAATATTGGGACAAAGAGGCTCTAAAAACTTGTATTCCCAAACCAATTAATATGGCTAAAGTGCACCAAATTACACAAAAGCCTGAGGAAAACCCTGGCGAATTCCTGGAAAGATTGGAAAAAGCTTTTGGGCAATATACTCAAAAAGACATTAGCAAGAACGAAGGGGAGTACATTCTTAAAATGGCTTTTGTAAGCCAACGCGCCCCGGTTATAAGAAAAAAATGGCAGAAGATGGAAGGTGGACTTACTCTCCCCTTAGCACAATTAATGGAACAGCCAAGAATGACTGTGATTTAGCTCAGATGGGGGAGGAAAATGTATATAAATATGTACAAGGTATTGCTGCGTCTGTACTTTCTCTCTCTGCCTTTATTCGTTTCTGCAACTGCACTAGCATTTCCAACCTATGAGAAACCCTTTTGCTTGTTTGTAAAAGAGGACAAAGGATGTATGGCTGCAGTTGTGACCCAATCTTTGGGTCCAGCATCACGACCAGTAGCCTACCTTTTTGGAAAATTGGAAGGAAAAGGGATCACCATGTTTCTTCTTATTGCAGCTAAATATAAAAAGTGTAATTCCTGCATTTTAACCATTGTATGTGGGTCTTGGGGAGAATTGGAGCCTTTTCCTCTCCCCCTGCTTCAGTAAAATCTCTTGGGAATCCAACCCAGCCAACCTTTCAGTTAGATGCCAGCCAGAGGAATAGCTAGTGGAGAACTCCAGTTTGCAACCTATTGGAATTCATTGAACTTTTATCAAGAGATTTCAAGCATATTTCACCATTCATATTATATATATATATATATACGATAACTAGCTGCAGAAAATAGTTTAATACTGTGCCAAGTGTGTTATGTATGTAACGTCTTTGTACATTCTCTTATGGGAAGCTTGGGTGAATTTGGTGGATGGAGTTGTTGTTTGGAAACACTTTCATGAGGAAGCAAAAGGGAGCTTTTATGCTCTGAAGATGGGTAACGCCTTGGTCATATAGTGAATGATTCTTCTGTAAATGATTGTGCTTCTCTTAAAGTTGAAATAAGGCAAATTAACTCTTGATTCATAGTAATAGTAGAAAATTAGGAAAGGATTCTAAGGTCCCAATGTTGTAATTCAGCTGAACCCCTTTAAATTGATCTCTTGTTTATTTTGGGTTTTTGTATTGTCTTATTAGATGCCATTAGTCTGTTCAGTTATCGATAAAGTAATGAGAAAGAGGGGAACTGTAGCACCTTCCCAGTCCCACACCCACCTTTTGTACAGGAGGGGCTCTTAGATTCGCCCCCCCCCCCCCCCACAGTTAACCTTGCTTAAGATTTTTTTATGTTATGAAGGGATGTCAGTAAATTGTGGGAGGAAATAAATAAATAAATAAATAAATAAGGAAGAAAGGTTTTAAGCTGAATGGATAAAAGGAGTTGCAAACACAAGCTGATGTAATGTGTTGTAAATACTAGAGGTTTTTATGTCTTTGTAATATTTTTGTTACCATGTACACTGAGAGCCACTATAAAATGGTCTAAGGCTTAAATTTAAATTTTTCCTCACAGCCAGCCTTGCTTTGCCTCCGCAAAAAACTTTTGAAATCTAGATGCCACTCCTGTAGCCAGTTATAACAAGTGGCAGGGAGTTCCCAAGTACCCATTTGCATTCACCTGAAGGTCTTCTCAGCTTAAAAGGATCTAGCTTTCTGTGTGCTGCTGTTAAAGCCATACTGTTTTCACAGCTCTTGATTAGAGACTTGATAATAACTTGTGTTTGTCACAGGCTTCACCCCTCTGCAAGATTATGGACAATTTTCTTGATAACATTTTACCATAGAAGCCTGTTTGTTTCATGAGACACTAGGCCCTGTGAAAGAGATTTCAATCCTATTTCTACAAGGTATATTAATTTTGCCTGGAGGCAAGGACTGTTTCCTTTATATAGGTTGTGATAAGGACATTGCTGACAGAGAGTTGGAACACTACCTAAACGTGGCTTAGGTGGGGACAGTGAAGATCTCGAAAGCCAGGTGTCACTGACGAATCATCCTGTTATGGAGAATGAAGTCAGGTACACTGGAGTACACTGCATGGAGGCCGATTGCCCAAACAGAAGTCTGTAAGTATGCTGGCACAGCGTGGTGTAGTGGTTAGAGTGCTGTGCTAGGACCGGGAAAACTCGAGTCCAGTTCCTCATTCAACCCTGACACGTGCTGGGTGACATTGAGCCAGCCACTTAAACGGCCTGGCCTGCTTTGAAGGGTTGTCATGAGAGGAAACTTAAGTATGTAGTACATCACTCTGGACATCTTGGAAGAAGAGCTGCATGAGGCTACAGGAGAACAGGACTATCAGCAGTTCTACCCAAAAAGGCCTTTGCGAGATTCAAGTGCTGAAGTTGATGTTGTGGCCTCTCAAGTGACAAGACTATGTTTGACCTGCCAGGTTTTAAAATGTTTCTTCAAAGTCACAAACCCACAAGGGTGGGGTGAACGTGAACATGATCATCATAATTTTTTTTTATTTTGACTTTTATTACTTTTGCCTCCTGCCCAGGATTGCTGCTTGCAAGCTGACCCATTGGGCTGAAGCCCTTTCTACAGCCCACAAGCCATAGTGGCCACTGCAGGCCCCAGTGGAGGACATTATCCCCTGTTTTGGACTTTAGGAAGTGGGGAAGTGAGGGAAAGCAAGGAAACAAAAAACATGATTGGAAAAATAATAATAATATTGCCAAAAGACCAATTTGAAGTGGCCTCAGGTTTTACTTATTGTGTTGCTTGCTTTGAGAACTAGACCTAAGAAAGGTTATGACTTTCCTCCTTTGGGAATGTTGGTTGGCCACCCTGATTCCAGGATGCTGTCCCTTGCGGGGTGGGGGGAGGAACTGATGTCTTGTATGCCTATCTTTTCTCTCAGTAAGCAGGTTCCTCTCGAGGTTCTGTTGGTGACCCAAACAGTGGTCAAATGTAAGGGAAGAATCTAAAGGGAGTCTCCAGAGGATGTCAACCCTGACCCAGAAGAAGGACCAGCAGTCCACCATCAGCAACAGTTGCAACAAAGGAGAACCCAGAATGCTGGGGAGTTGAACCCCTTGACGGGTTAAAACTTTGTTCTAAAGGGAAAAAGGAGATTGAACTATGGGGGAATCTGTTAATCATTAACTTTTAGCTTTTGGTGCTCTGATGCTTTTGGGATGTGGTTTCTCTTGCCTATAATTTGTATTCAGGTAGTTGCTTGTTGTTGTATACCATGGGTCCCATACTGTTTCAACCGGGCGATGACACATATAAAAAGGGAATCCATGCCCCGGGTAAGATATCATCGCACCAGAAGGGGCTAAGGAATTAGCTTCCACAAAAGAAAAGGGTGGAATTGATATACTCAGAAAACCAATTTTATACTGAGAGGTTTAAAACACACTATATGATAAGAACTTAATTAAAGGTTATCTCTGGAATTTCCTCTCTAGCCCCAACTGTTATCTCTGAGACTTCCTCTGTAGCTCAACCGTTATCATCGGAATCTCCTCAGCGATTTCTATTGTTATTATTTACATACAAGTGAGATAATGTAATCATCATGTAATTACTTGCCTACGTGATCTGTAAAGTATAAAAGTCTGTTGAAAATGATGCTTGGGGTTCAGGAATTTAGGCAATAGCCAACCAGAACCTTTGCTTCTGCAGAACAAATAAAGCCTTTTAAAACTTCTCCGCTGGTGATGTTCTTTGGCTCGCTGACCCAGTAAAAGAACCATTTGGATGGTATAGCAAAGTCATGGTTGCTACCACAGGGCCAGCTCGCCTTCCCTTTTCTTCCTGTTCTCCCAGTTACATCATACCACAGGGCCCAGTTAATGGTCTGGCAGCTCCTTGGTCAGCATGACTGTGGAAGATGGTGGAAGGCGATGCAAGTTGGTGGGAGAAAAAAGAGAGAGAGAGGAAGCAGCCACCTTCTTCTCCTGACTCTAACAGAAAGTGTCTGATCCCAGCCCAAAACAGCTGTGATATATTCAGAATTATTATATTTAGCAGGCGAAGAGCAACTGCCCCTATTCAGCCCAGCATAGCATTCCTGTTATCAGGGGCTGTTGCGGGTATCTCCCCTTTATTTGTTTTTTTAAAGACTGTGGGCCCTTTTGGGACAGGGAACTATTTTCCTGTTCCTTTTTTCAACATTTGGTCACTTATTTTGTTGTTGGAAAGAGGCACAGTATAGTGGTGATGGTGATAATATCATGGCTTACATAAGAAGCTGCCTTCTGCCGAGTCAGACCATCTATCCATCTAAAATTGGGGCAGAACAGGTCTTGTGGTAGGAAAGGAAAGGAAAGGAAAGGAAAGGAAAGGAAAGGAAAGGAAAGGAAAGGAAAGGAAAGGTTGCGCTGCCGAGTCGATTTTGACTCCTGGTGCCCACAGAGCCCTGTGGTTTTCTTGGTAGACTACAGGAGGGTTGACCATTGCCATCTCCCACGCAGTGTGAGACGATGCCTTTCAGCACCTTCCTATATCGCTGCTGCCCGATAGAGGAGTTTCCCACATTCTGGGAAACACACCAGTGAGGATTCGAACCAGCAACCTCCTGCTCTCTAGGCAGGTTGCTTCCCCGCTGTGCCATTAGGTGGCTCTGGTCTTGTGGTAGTAAGCACGAGTTTCCCCCTTTGCTAAACACGGTCTGCCCTGGTTTGCATTTGGATGGGAAACATGTGAGCACTGGAAGAGATTCCCCTCAGGGGATGGGGCTGCTCTGGGAAGAGCATCTAGGCACCAAGTTCCCTCCCTGGCAGCATCTCCAAGAGAGGGCTGAGAGAGACGCCTGCCTGCAACCTTGGAGAAGCTGCTGCCAGTCTGTGCAGACAGTACTGAGCTAGATGCACCAATGGTCAGACTCAGCAGAAGGCAGCTTCCTATGTTCCTTCCTATGTCCACAGCTCAGTATTATCTACTCTGACTGGCAGCAGCTCTCCAGAGTTTAAGTGCTGAAACTGGGACCTCCTGCACGCAAAGCTGATGCTCTGCCGCCGAGCCACAGCCCTTTCCCTGCTCCGTCCCTCCCCACGCTTTTATCCATCCTTACCCGCAACACCTCGTTGTAAATGGGGCTCACGGTCCTCTTCCTCACGGATGTCTTCCTCTTGCCCATCCGCGCTTTGTCTGGAAGCAGGTAGGTCTTGCCATACCTGGAAAGAGATTCCTGCGGAGTTAACAGTAAAAAACAGCAGACGCTTAACATACAAACCGGCCCCTTGAAGCGGACGGCATGTCTAATGAAGAATCCCGCTGGGTGGTTAGCTTGGCATCGGTGTGGAGTTATAAATCATTCCAACGCATACGGAAAGAGACTGCCTAGACATGGTCAGGTGGTGATTTAGAGACTGCTATGGAAGAGCTGCTGTTAGGTCTCCACCTGTAAAAGATGGGGAAGGAGGTTGTGACAAAGCTGGATATTCATGCAGGTGACCAGAGGTGCACCTAGATAATTTCGGAGCCTGGACCTAAAGGCCTTTGGAGGCCCCCCTGCTGCAAGTTAAGCATCATTTTTTAAACATGTAGGTTCTTGAGGGCACAAACCGCACCACTCAGGACAGACTCAAAAGCATCTGGGGGCCCCCAGGACTTCTGCAGGCCCTGGACTTCTGGCCCCGAAGTCTAGAGGTAAAAGCACCTCTGCAGGTGATTCGGTGGTGGTGGTGGAGGCAGCAGCATCTATGGGTGAAATGTGAGAGGGTATCTGGGAAGGTGGTGGTGGTGGTGGTGTGTGTGTGTCTGTGTGTAACAGGAGGTTTTTCACACGTGGCTTTTAGTTCGCATCTTTTCCACACCGAAGGGGGTGCGTTCACATATTGGCCAAATTTACTGCAAATTCCCTGCGAGCTATCGGGGAGAACTTCACACACAATTTGGGTTTTCCATGACACGTTAGCATGTGGTCCAGTTTGTATCCGGGATTTATAAAAAACATTTTCTGGCATCGTTTCTTTTGGGCCACTTCGAACTTGCAGGAAAGCCCCACAGAAAACCCATGGTAAAAAAAGCCTGTTGTCTGGGAAAGGTCCAGGGACCATGAAGTTTTCTATCACCAGGTGAATGGGAAGTAACGGGGCTGCCAGTCGGGAGCCACGAACCATGAAAAATGATCCGACTCTTTAGGAGGAAAGGTTTTCGTGATCGTAAAATGGTTCCCCAGAATTCTGGGAATCGTGTGGGTGAGACGATAGCCCTGTCCGGCCGTTAGGACACGGTTGACAAGAGGGTAAGAGAGGGACGCAAATGTGTCAAATAAAGAAGTTATATGTGTGTGTGAACATGTAATGTCAATTATACTGAAGTGTGAAGGAGGCCTCGCACACGCTGATTCGCCCCCAGCCCCGGGGCGCCCCAGGGGAAGCCTTGCTCACAGGTTCAGCAGTATGCTTCCGATCCGAATCATGCATTTGAGAGGCCTGGACCCAGCATTACTTTCAGAATGAACACAGGTACAGTCATTCACACAAACACATATACGCGTACTGCCATCTGTACACCCATACAACGTATTGTCTGAAGAGGGTTTCTGTGCAAGTACAAGGAATGACATCTGACTGCTTGAGCAGAATGGTGAGAGTTCAAGCTTTCTGTTTTCCTCTTCAAAAAAAGAAGTTTCTAGACCTCATGGTGGAGGCTGCAGCTGGAATTTGGGTGGGATTCTGCTGGGGTGGGGAACTGGGGCACTCTTGCTCGCACTGATATTGATGGCCTTTGGCGTATGGGGCCGGGGCAGCTCTGATGGGGGGGCACGGGGGGGGCTGAGGATCTCTCTCTCTAGCGCCCTCTCCAGTGAAACAAAAGGCTGAGATCAGCAGCATCATAGAAGAAGCTACAAGGATGTTGACCGAGCACCATCACGGACCAGATACAGGCTCGGGCTGGCCCACAGGCCGACAGGGCAGATTCCCGGGGTGCCCTACCCATGCGCCCCAACTCTCACCCTTCACGACCGATTCTCCTCCAGATCTGGCGCCCTCCCCACACACAGTCTGGCGCCCTCTCAGTGCCCCCCGTCTGGCCCTGACCAGATCTGGCACAAAGACTCCAAGGGAGACAAGAAGGAAAGAGGAAGAAACGGCGGGATGCTAACAAAAGGGGCAACTTTATTAAGATACTCAATTAGGTCACAAGTCGTCACTTAACTTTCTAACTAAAGGAAACAAAACAGGGCAGAATGGAGTAGGCAAAAAAGCTTTCCATCTCGGCCAATCTGTTGGAAAGCCAAAAATTCCTACTCGGCCCCCAACAGGGCGACCAGCAAAGCCCATTCTGCCCCTGGGAGGGAGGGAAGGAAGCCCAGGGTCACAAAGGGAATGGGAGGGCAAACAAAATTGGAGGGAGTCCCAGCCAGCCAGCCCCCCACCCCACCCCACCCAGCTCCTTGCAGGCACGTTCACTTGGTCTCCTCTTCTGGGGCGGATCGACTGACTCCTCCAGCCGCCCAGCAGCAGCACATGCCTGCAAGAAGCACAAAGCAGCGTCAGTGGGGTTGCCCTGCTCCTCCTCCCTTTCCGCTCCAGCAGCCCAGCAAGCGGGGATTGGGAAGTGGGGTGGGGGTTGACGGGGGGGGGGCAAGCCAGAGAATTCTTCTCGACCTCGGGCTCCCCACTGTGCAGCAAGGGACGGTGTCATGGCCACACCTCCCGCCCCGCTCCGAAGAGGATCTTCTGCTCACTCCCCCTGCCCGCTGGAGCAAGAGGGGCTCCTCGCTTGCCCAGAGCAGATGGAAGGGAGCAGGGGTGAGTGAGGCAGCGGGAGGTCGAGGCATCGTCCAGCCTGGCCCAAGCACCCTCCCTCGGCCTCCTCGGCAGACCTGGTGGCTGATGCCTCCCTTGCCCCCTCCCCTCTGGGGTGGAGAAGGAGGAGCCCCTTTGGTGTAACAGGGAGGGGAGGGGAGGGGATGCGCCCCAGACTTGGGGAGGCCTGGGAGGGGAGGCCTGCCGCTGGACGCCTCATCAGGTGCTACACAGCAGGGAGCGGGAGGGAGAGGAGGGTTCTCTGGCCTGCCACCGGGCAGCACCAGGGGGCGCGACTGGGGCTGCAGGGGGCCCCCAGAGTCTCCCGGGCTCCTCTGCTGCTGCCCCGGTTTGGGAGGGGGGAGCGGAGGGGGGAGGGAGGCGTGGCTGCGGGAGGGGAGGGGGGAGGAGCACACCCTCGGCAGGGGAGGGGGCGGATGCCTGGATGGTGCTTCCCCTGCCAGGGGAAGCCAGGCCGCTGGGGAAGGGGAGAAAGGCGGAAGGAGGAGGGGGCGCTCCCCGGCCAGCTGGTGGAAATGGAGGGAGGCGGTGACCTTGCCCTCCTGCTGGGGCCACACAGCCTCCCCGGACCCAAGGAGAGCCCAAGAATGGTTCCCAAGGGCCACTTGGGGGCAGGGTGGTCCTGTAGCCTCCTCCCACAGCCTGCAGCAGAGGCAAGGGGAGGGGCTTCTGCACCCCAGAGGCGGGGCTTCCTTGGGCCAGGGGAGTGGAGCCTGCTTCCCCCTCACTCCTCAGACAGAACTGCACTTCCCTGCTGCCGTCTTGTGGACAGCTCTTTCTATCCACGGGGTTGGAGGAGGTCTTCTGGCTGGTCCGCATCCACTGCGCTGCATGGTGTTTCTTCAGTCTCCCTTCAGCTGCTGATCTTCCAGGGGAGAGCACGGGGCTGTTGTTCCTGGAAAGAGAGAAGGACATTGGTTCAGAGATTGGGGGTCTTCTCACACTCTCCCCCATGACACCACCCAGCACCAGGGACTCCTGGCAGAATAGCCGTGTCCTCATTTCCCAGAGGGAAGAGAGATCTTTCCTCTTTCCCTTGGGCTACTTGTACAACTGGCCACAAGGGCCGAAGATGGCATTCCAACACGAGGGAGGGCTGCCCAGATTGCTGCCCGCCCTTCCTGCAGCCCCAGCCCCCTCCCTAACCATCGGGGCCCCTTCCAGTGAAGCCCTGCCTTGGTCTGCTCACCAGTCGGTCAGGTGGAGAGATCACCGTACTCTGGCGGGTGCCTCTTCTTCTTACAGCCTGCCCACAAGCGCCGAACGGCAGCCCGCAACCCGTGCCGGGAGTGGAGGGAAAAGGCCTTCTTCACGATCTTCTCCGTCTTGCAGGCAACTCTCCCGACCTCGGGGTCATGGTCGCCAAGCAAGCTCTCCAGCGCTGGAAGGATGAAGGAGAAACTTCAGCAATGGCATGAAGAGATCACCCCACCCTTCGCCAAGCCCCACCATTTCCACACCAAGAGGGAGCAAGTCCTGACTCTTTCTCCCCTTCACTCTGGGAAACCCTACTGCTGGGCATCCCTGAGGATGCAACCGGGACCTTCCCTTTGAGGGTCTGTGGTCCCTAAACCTAGGCCTCTCCCCTCACAGAAACTGCCCCTTCCCAGCATGGAAGGTCTTCTGCACTTACCAGCATGGAAGGTCTCTATGTTCCCTTCAGTGAGGATGCTGCCCTTTTTGTGGACCAGGTGACCTAAAAACAAGGGTGGAAGGAAATGGAACCACAGTTCAGGACCCTGCGCATGGACAGCTCACTTCCCATCATTCAGGAGAGGAAGTCCTCCCCTCTCTGCTCCCTCTGGGACTGACAGATTGAGCCATTCCTCCAGGGACTCTTATGTCACCTTGGGAGGAAATGAAGTCAAGACTCCTAGCTAACGCTCACTGGGCCAGTCCTCCTGGGGAGGGAACAGCTCCTGCCCCCCCACACCCTTCTGGAAGTGCCCTCAAGGAGAGTGAACCTTTGCCCACCAAGACGACCCACGAAGGGAGACCCAAAAGTCTTGTTTCCCTTACCGATCAGCAGGGCAGCTGTTCTCCTCACTGAAGGCTGCTCGCTGCGGAAGAAGCCCAGGATCTTGGTGGCCTCCATCTCCACGGCGTCCTCTGTGCCGAGCTGCCGAATCTGGGATCAAGAGCAAAGACAAATCCCGAGTGAGCAAAGCATCGCCCAAAGGTCCTTGAGCCATTTGAGCCGAGGGACGGACAGGGAGGGGCTGCCCTTACCAGACGCTTGGCGATCTTGTGCAGCAGCTCCTGCAGGCTGTAAGAGTCCCGCGCCAGCAGCCTGCCCTCCAGGTGCCAGAGGAGGGCTTCTGCCAGGAGGCTCAGATTGTCCTTTGCAGCCTGCCAATGAAAGACCGGAATGGGAGTGGAAAAGCCTCCCAAGGGATTCCAAGAAACCTCTTAGGGGGCTTCAAGGAGTAGGGGAGATTTTGGACTTTGGTGGCCTCTCGTTGGCTGAAGCACAGCCGAGGACAGCCAGATTCAAGAGGGGAAGCTTTTCCCCATCCCAGGAAAGAAGGGCCCTGGATGAACTCTGGGAAGAGAAAGTGGAAGGGGGTGGAGAGGTCCATTCCCTGAAAGGTTTCAGAGAGGCCTGGATGGGACAAGCCACAGCGGGACAGCTGGTTGATTCACCACCCCGTGAGGCTAACTCCGGGGCCTGCCACTGGGCGGCTGGACTTGGGGAAGCCTAAACACCTTTGTAGAGGAGGCAGGAAAAAGTGGGCTCTCACCTGTGCTACCTCCAGGTCCTCATCCTCCACGTGCATCAGCACCGCGATGAGGGTCGTGATGTTCTCTTCTGTACCCTCATGATGGTGGTGGCGGTGCTGCAGGAGATCCAGATGGGTCTTCATGGCTGCCCTTCGGATCTTAGCCTCCTCCTACAAAAAAACAGGGGTTGTCGTTGGCAGGGAGGAATTCCTCACCTCCATCACCATGAAGAAGAGCTTGCATGGGTCTCTTGCAAGAGGTCTCAAGGGGGTGTCCGGTTTCCCTTCTCCAACCCGGTCGGAATCTACAGGTTGGCCGGCCCTCATAGAGCCGGGGCGGAGGGCTGGCGTGCAAGTACTCACGTGGTGGAAGAGAGGGCGGCACAGGGCAGCCAGGGCAGCATTCACGGTGGCCTGATGTTCCGATGGGCAGTGCCTCAGCCGCTCCATGAAGGCCAGGACCCCCAAAGTGGCTTCCAGACTGGAGGTCCTGAGCCCTCCCAGGATCCCGGCACTAAAATCCTGGGGTTTCTTTGCCTAGGGTGAAAAAAGGTGGATCCTTGGAGTTCTTTCAAACACATGCTAGTCCACCCCCTGCTAAACAGACCACAGGCCTCTCGGGGGGCTGATGCCGCTTGGCCTCCATCCACTGCCTTGGGGAGGAGATCACTCAAGCCATCCCGGAGGCACAGAGAGGGGGGAGAAGGCGGCATTGGAGCACGTGGGGAATCAGGGCTCCCACTGAGAGATGCATTTCTGTGCCTTCCCTTAAGGATTTCTCCTTCGTCCTGTGGCAAGGGTTCCACAGGCTAGATCCACCCAACTGGAGAAATCTCCCCATCACACCTGGGGATGCCTAGGAGCACCAGCCTCAGGTAGGGCTCCCCAAAGAGAGGAGTTTCCATGCCCAGAGATGCTCCCGGAGTCGTGGGTCTGGGTCACTCACCGCCTTCAGCTTTCCATACATTTGGAGAAGTCCCCTTTCGCTCAGGTAGCGGATGTTCTGGCTGGGGTGGACTAGCCACGCTACCAGGAGCGTCCAAGTCTTCTCCAAGGCGGCGAAGTCTTTGTCTTTCAGGAGCAGCTAAAAGAGGGAAAGGAGGAAAACATCCATCAGCCCCTGGGGCCAGTCCCTCCTCTCAGGGAAGCCCACGCCGAGGAACATGCTGCTCACCTCCACAAAGAAGGCCACCTCTGCGAGGGAATGCTGTTCTGGATCTTTGTCCAGGCTGAAGAGGGAAGCCAGGTATGCCTTCAGCCTGGCCACTGTGGAGGATGGTGTCTGTAGGAGAGCCCTGCAACACACCAAAGGACCCTGCTGAGTCCGGGGCGGAAGGCCCGGAAAGAGCAGACCTGACCCAAAGCACCCCAGCCCCCAGGCCTCCTGAGAAATCTCCTCTTCCCTCCTACTTACCTCACCAAGAGGGCCACACCCTGGAGGCAGCTCTGCGGAGAGCACAGGGATTCCCAGCAGGTCTTCTCGGGGGTCACCTGTGCCACCCTCTCCAGCAGGGTCCGGACAATCTGCGAGGTCTCCCTGCAGAGAAGAGAAGAGGAGGTGACTGTCCCCAAAGTGTGTGTCTCCTTGCGGGGTGGCGTAGTGTCAAGGGTGGAGGGAGTATCTTGGACCATGGGAGGGAGACCACAGGGGTGAAGTGACTTTCCCCACAGCTGGTTTTTTAACACCGCAGACACATTTTAAGGCTCTCTGCAGATCCAAGAGGGCTGCAAATTCTGGGGTCTCCTCTGTGTAGCTGAGGGAGGGGACCACCGTGCCAGAGTCACCCCAAGAGGCCAGAAATGCTCCTCACCCATCAGAGTGGGACATGTGACAAATGGCCCTAGCCTGTCCTCCCAGAGTGCTGGAAGGAGGACTTGCTGGCCTCGCTTTCCCCAGCGCCATGACTTACGCAGGAGGCAGGTCTTGGCTCTCCCGGTTCCCCACTCCCTCGGTGGTGTTCTGCAGGCCGGTGAGGATCTTGTTCACCAGGCCCACCAGGAGTTCGGGGAACCTCTCCTCCACCTCACTGGCATACTCCACGCACCGGATGACGTCCCCGATCTTCTTTGTTGCTCTCCCCTGAGGAGAAGGGGAGGGCCGGGCCTCAGCACACAGTCCAAGGGACAGTTATGGGTCAGGAGAATCCCCGGGGCCAGGCCAGTGCCATGGGTGTCTGCACGCACATCTGGGCCTGGAGGGTGCTGCCTCTGGCTCAGGGAGCATGAGGTCCACTGCAAGGGAAAGACATCCCCAAGGGGGAAGGGCAAGTCCCCGCCTCCCGTGTGAACCGTGGCTGCCATCCAAGCCGCCATGCTGCGTAGTGCAGGAAAGGAAGGGCGGAGGGGTGGAGGGAAGTCACCCTTGGTTTCCGCCCCTTACCTCTCCCAGATGGACCGAGGAGAACCAGTCTGGGGCCAGCTGTCCTCTTCCTTCTTCGCCACCGCCGATGTTCCTGAGAGAGGAGAGGAGAGAGAAAAGCTGCTCAAAGGTCTGTCCTGTTGGAGATGGCAGCCAGCTGGAGAAGAACACGAGCACCCAAAGAGATGCTGAGCAAGGATCTCGCCTCCCTTGGGAGGTGGCTGGCAGGGGAACTTCATCAGGCCAGAGATCTCCCAAGTCCAGCCTTTCGTGCCCCACTGAGAAGCCCTAGGAAGTGTTCAGAGAGGGCATCGAGACAGGAGCCCTCCCCTGCTCCTTCTCCCCAACACTCTGCCATGCCAACAGCAGGGGGGTCTCGGAGCTCCCTCTGCTAACAGCCAGCAATAGACTTGCTGGTGTCTGTCTCGCACCTGCTGCCAATCGGCTTCCTTGGGTGAACTCCCCCTCCAGAGTTCTCAGAGGGCAAGGAGGAGGAAACATCCCTCTGGGGGGCTCAGACATGGGGGAGCTGCCCCTGTCCCCTGCAGCCTTCTGCTGGCTACGCTAAAAGCCCCCCCCCCCCCGCTCCCTACTGGCTCCTAAGGCCCTTCAGCTGAGAGGAGGGTACCTACCTGGCCGAACCGGGGGCCGGTGGAGAGTCCCACACCTCGTCCTCAATGCTGCTCACCTCATACATGGTGTCATCCTCGTCCGTAGAGGAGCACTGGGGAGGAGAGAGAAGAGAAATGGGATTGTTCCAGGGCTTGCATTGACCTTGCGAGGCTTCTGAGAGGAGGAACTAAGCCCAAGGGACTTAGCGTTGAGTCCAGGCAGCACCCTGTTCCTGCTGAGTAGGGCTTGACCACACTTTCCAGAGGAGCAGGTGGTTTGGGGTCATCCATCGTGCTGTAAGGGGCGCTGAGGGTTCCAATGAACGGATGACCCTCTAAAACAGGGCTGCACAACTTCGGCCCTCCAGCCATGGTTGGACTGCAACTCCCATCATCCCCAGCCACAGTGGCCCATAGTCGGGGATTATGGGAGTTGTAGGCCAACATCTGCAGGAGGCCCAAGGTTGTGCAGCCATGCTCTAAAACCAGACGTGCCTCTTAGAACAAAGGCATTTGGCATCTCTGCCCAGAAGAGCCTTCCACCGCATTTCCAACCCCTTCCCAGTGCCTCAACGGGAGCCCTGCATTTTCTTCCCACCCCACTCATCCAAATCCCTCCCACCCTGTGGCATCTAGAACTGGAACTGTTCCAGGTTCTGTCTCCTATCGGGGAACAGGGGACACACACACACACAACCCAGAGCCCATCCACCTGAAAAAATGGATGAGCATTCCTGACCTCTGCCGAGGACGAGTCTTCCACCACTTCAGTGTTCAGCAGCCTCTTGATTAGCCACTTCTTTGGCTTCGGGACTCTGAGAGAAGAAAGGAGAGACGGGGCATAAGAACATCCATGCATGCCAAGAGCCCTGTGGATCAGGTGAAAGACACGTGTAGCCCAACAGTGGACAGCAGATGCCTATTTAGTTGGTTGTGAACCACTTGAGACCTGGTTATATGTGGCATCAAAATGTGTTTATTCACACACAAACACACACACCCCTGCAGATTCTGAAGTTCCTTGGCTATCGTGGGTAATAGTCTTCAATTGGCTTCTCCTCCATGAACGTGTCTAATCATTTGCTGGACCTAGTGGCCATTAGCCCATCCTGTGGTTGTGAATCCCGTAGCTTTCAATGTGTGGTGTGTGGGGCGAGAGGGAGAAAATGCATTTTCTGGGCTCTGTGCTGCACCCAATGCTAGTCTACTCCTTGTGTTGAGCTCCTGTCCTGTCCTCGTGCAGTGAGGGGGGCAGGGAACTATCCCTCCAGGGTGCTCAGGCCTTTCAGAAACGCCCCCACCCCAGGCTCCCAGGGAAGGTGATCTGCCTCTATGATCCCAGGAGCTGCCCTTCAGCTGAGAAAGGTACCTGGGGGAACTGGTGTCACCGTCCCCTTCCGACCCCTCGTCCTCCACGCTGGCTTGCGGAGTCTCGGCCCCCGGGAAGGAAGAACTCTGTGAAGGAGAGAGGAGGGAGAAATGGCTGCTCTGGCCCTCGCGTTGAGCTTTCCAGGCTTCGGCAGGGAAAAGGCCAGCCGGGCACCTCCCAGCGGTCATCGCCAGGTGAGCTGGATACAGGAAGTGGGCCGGAAGTGGACCTTTGATGTCCCAGAAGAGCTACAGGGGAGGCCAATTCTGCACCACAGCACGGCCATTTTGGAGGTTTAAGCAAACTCTTGTCAGAAGGTGGCCACCCACCCTGCAGCTTCTCAAACTGGAGCCATTCCACATTCTCTCTACTCCTGGGCAACACGGGGGACCCACAAGCCCAACCCTCAGTCCTTCCAAGGGAGGGACTGGATGTGGATGCTTTCTGACCTCTCCAAGGGATGGTTCTTCGTCAGCAGCAGTGTTGTGCAGCCTCCTCTGCACGGTGCTTGGCCTCTGGACGCTAAGAAAAGAAAGAAAGAAGACAGGTGAGATCAGAACAGCAGTGCTTAGAAAGAGCTCTGCTTGATGAGAAGAATGAGACATGCAGCCCAGCACCCTGTTTCCAGGAGTGGACAGCCAGATGCCTGCAGGAAGCCCACAGGCTGGGCATGGAGACCCCTGTCCCCTTGTGGAAAGAGGAGGAGACAAACAACTCTCCAAGATGCTCAGAGCTTCTGCCCACCCCCGGCTTCTTGCTAAACTAACCACCTCCCCCGGCCCCAGGATGGGCTCTTAAGGAAAGTCTTCTGCTTCCATGAGCTCTGGATCTGCCCCTCCAGCTGAGAAAAGAGTACCTCTGGGAACTGATGAAACTCTCCACGTCCAGCTCCTGATCCCTTGTGTTGACCTCTGGGATCTCGGCCTCTTCGATGTCGGCACCCTGCAAATGAGAGAAAAAGGAGAGCAATGCGTGAAGTTGTGCTCACTCTGATCTCCCTAGAGCCTTGGGGTTTAGGTTTTCTCCCTTCATTTTCTTTGAATTCATGTTTATTTCTTTAGATTATTTTGATTTTTAAATAAAAAAGTCTTATTAAAAAAAATAAACAATGTGCTCTAACATTAACTGTTATTGGGAGTGCCAGGGCACAAACACCACATGCTTGTGGCCATTTTCTTTCATGGTATGCCCAACAATGAACCTCCACTGTGATATGCGTTCTGCTGTGGTCAACAAAATGGCAGCGCTCTGGAGCTCTGGTCCAAAGACAGCATGTCAGGTAGGTCTCCGAGATCTCTTTCTTTACCCAAAGAAAAGCAGTCCTTAACAGAAAGGTCAGTGCATAGGAGCTCTAGAATTGAATGCTAATTTCTTGTTGTCATTTCTTGCCATTTTTTTCTGCATTCCTTTCATGGGGAATGGAAACAAATGCGAATGGGACCCACTGGTATTTATAGTTTGGCCCCGAGAGTCTTCTTCATGCAAGCCCACCATGTCCTCTGCTCTCCTATTCCCAGGTTAGCTCCCTCTTTCCAAAGGGAAAGACAAGGTGGGCCCCTGAGTCTGGAGCGAGGGCCATCCCTCCTGCTGTGGAGACTCTGGGCTGCTGTTTTGACCAGAGGGGGTGATGATTGTCTCTCAAGAAATGCCTCTTCAGTCTAGAGACATTGAGTCTCTCTGCCAGGAAGACCCTCTCATCTCCTGACCCATGTCAGGGTCTCGGGTTCCCTTTCTGGATCCGTCCCAACTTCTCTCTGCTGCAGGCGGAGATGCAATCTCCCCTCACTCCTCAACCATCCCATCCACAAAAGTGACAGGAACTGTGTCCTTACCTCACAAGACCATGCGGTGGCAATGGTCTGCAGGAACCACCCATCGTCCTCAACCGTGAAGACACTGCAGGAAGAAATACAATGGCATGAGTACCTCGGAAAAGCCTTGCTGGGTCAGACCAAAGATGCATGTAGCCCAGCACTCTGCCTCCAATAGGGGACAGCCGGATGCCTCCAGGAAGCTGTCCCCTGTGACCTTCAAGCTAGTGGACATCACCACCACATCTTGTAGGACTGAATTCTTCTACAAAATGTATGAAGACCTCATTTTTGTAGGTCCTGCACCTCTTGCCAGTCAGCTGCACTGGATCCATCCCAGATCCAGGCCAGCTGTGGGACAGAAAATCTTCCCTACACAACATTTCAAGAAGAAACTCTACCTCCTCTGGGAACTGCTGGCAACCGCTTCATCCAGGATCCCGTTCCCACTGTTGACATGCTGGATCCTGGAGCCGTCCGAGAATGACTTCTGTGAAGGAGAGAGGAGAGAGGAATGGGTGCTCTGACGCCCACTTGATCTTTCCAGGGCGTCTGGGAGGCAAACGTCACACCTCCTTCAAAGGGACCTTAACAGATGCGCTTAAAGCAGGAAGTGGCTCCTTTGCACCTCAAAAGGGTGCTGGGGACGCTCCCCCACAGAACTGGGCCCCTGCAGTTGCGTTGCTGACTAAAAGACACACTTCCTGTTCTCATATTGCTTTTCTTGATGATGCATCTAAGCTACTATTTAGAGTCTTGCAATATATATCTATAGCTATCTCATTGAAACTTGATTTTTTAAAATTTTTGTCTTTATATTTTCTTTTCATTCAGCTGATTTATATGTGTGTGTGTATGTGTGTGTGTGTGTGTTTATTTTAGTCTATTTTTACACTCATTGGTTTTGGTTTCTCTTTCCCCACCACAAAGAGAGTGCATCCTTCCTGAAGTACCGGGTCTGAACGGAAGCTCCAGCACGTGGGACCTTCCTTAAAAAACAAGGCCCTGCCCTGCCAGAATGTCATGGGTGGCAGAATGGAGGGCAATGCCTTTGGGGAAGAGATGGCTGCCCCTTCGGTCTCCGATAGAGATCGACCCGCCTTGAGTGGGAGCCCAGGTACACCACAAGAAGCCAGTCCTAAAACCAATGTCAGCGAATGGGACCTACAAACTGGACACACTTTCATGGCCATTTATTTCATGGGTGCCATTGTGTCAGAGCGAATGGAAACACATAGGAATGGTATCTGTTTCCATTCATTCAAAAAATAAATGCTCAGAGAGGAACCAAACCCCAAAATCTACTGAAGCCCAGAGATCAGCCTCCCCACCACCACCCCCCATTCCTGGGGAGTTGGGTGAGATCCTAGGTATTAGACCATTTGGAGTCACAGGATCCCGGATGAGAGTCAGGCCTCTTGCTGTAAGGGACACGGTGGTTTCACATTCAGGGGAGGTGCTTTTAGATCAGCGAAGCCTAGCTAGGTTTCTCTCTTTGCTGGGAAGAGCTACTGGCCGTCTGATGCAGCCTGGTGTTTTGAGGGCCCTTCTGATGCTCAACTACATGCTAAGCCAAGCCGGAAAGGGGGTGATGTGGAGCCGAGCAGGGGCAGAGGGGAAGGAGTGCCCAATCTGCCCCAAGGAAGACTTCCCCACTCTAGTTCCCCTCCAGACTGCTCCCTTTCTGGACATGTTTTGTGCTTGGTCGTCCAGAAGAAAATCAAAGTCTGGAACCCTGCGGGGAGGGAGTGATTTGGGACAGGAGAGCGGAAGGAAGAAGCGAGGGGTGGAAGGCAGGTAGAGACACCCCTCTTCCCTCTCAGCACTTCCCATCCCCCAATTTCCCATGCTACTTCCTCCATAGGGAGGGGCGTCCACCTTGGCATGAGTCACTTGTAGTTGAGCCCCGATGGTCACTCATCCCACCCACCCAATTCACGGCTACTACCACTGCAAATTTCGAAGCCTATGGCTTTGCAAGACAAGTTCTCAAAACGTTCCTCCCACCTGCTCAGACTGGGTCTCCCGCACTCCCTCTAGACTCGCTTCAAATGGGGTCTCTCCCACCCCCTCCCAGCCCTGCCATGTACGGACTGGATTTCCATCCCTTACCAGTGACCATTTGCTGGTTTCGGTCACGGAGCGCTTTTCGTTAATCTCCTGTGGCTGGAAGTCACTGAGAGGAGAAAAAAGACACAAGACACAAGGGAGTGAGTGTGTCGAAGGAACCCCGAGTACCCAGTTTCCAACAACGGACAGCCGGATGCCTCGTGGCAGGGCGTGGAGGCAAGAACCCTCCCCCTCCCTGCAACATTCATGGACTTTCTTTAGTTTAATCTAATTGATATATCGCCAGGGGCGTAACTACTATTAGGCAAGGGGAGGAGGGGGCCTGGGGGCCCCCCAGAGACTCCTCGCATGACTCCCCATTGCCCCCTGCCCAGCCCCAGGTCCCCTCGGCCACTTGCCCTGCTTGCCCGCCTCTCTCCTGCTTGTCCTCCCGGCCGGCAATCGAGGCACCAGACCAGCTGCCAAGGAAGAGCTGCTTTCCTCCCGGGCGCCTCTCAGCTGAGCGGCGGGTGGCGGGGCTTGCAGGGAGGCCTCCGTGTAGGCCCCAGTGAAGCCTGAACTGGAGTAGGCTGGCAGGGAGGCCCCAAGCAAGGAAGGAGGCAGGCAGGCAGGCAGGGTGGCCCCCAGAGCTCTCTGCAGCAGACCCTCCGCCCAGCCCAGCATTTGCCAGGTAGAACCTGAACTCCTTTTTGTGGTCACCACCCCCTCACCCCCCCCCCCCAATATTTAGGGATCTGCTTGCCATAGGGCTTTGATATGGACGGGGGGGGGGAGACTGAGAAGTCTCTGAATATTTAATTTAAAACAGCTTGGGAAATTTGCTGGCTTAAAAAAAAAGCCCTATAAGTGGCCTGTTTCAGGGCAGAAAATTACAAAAACTTCTGGAACAAAAAATACTATATTCATTCATTCATTGATAAATGCACTTATGCTCAAGTTGTTCTGCAACCCAGAAGGTCTGAGTGAGAACTGTGAAGCATGTGTGGTGCTTTTATTTTATTTTATTTTATTTTTCTTGGGTGTGAATGGCTCCCCAAGAACTCGCAGGGACTTCAGGGTCAATCTGGCCAACCTGGGAATGCAGCACCTCCATTCCAGAGGAGGAGAGGTGTGTTAAAGGGCTTTAAAAGCCTCCTGTGAAAAACCTCGTGCAATCAGACTTTACCGAATTTGTTCAAAATTCTGAGAAAACAGACATAGGCTCACCCTGCATGGTTGAAAGTCTCCTTTGCTAATCTGCTGCAAGGGTCCCATTTTAATAATTAGTGTTTCTAGTGTGTTCTGGGCATTAAATGTAGCACAAATATATAGTTCTCAATGTATATCACTATATATTGTGAAGTGTTTGTGTGTGTGTATTCAGTGAAATGTATTTCCAGGCAGCATACTTATTTTGAAATATCAGACTTAAATCCTTGGGGGCCTGGGGTGTGCGGAGGCCCTGGACTTTGAGGCGGGGGGGCCCATTTTAAAATCTGGTCTCTGGGCCCACTCCAACCTTGCTACACCCCTGTATGTCGCCTAGTGTGAAAACCTCTAAAACGTCTCAACTCCCCTGGTTGGGGTTCGGAGAGTGGCTGCTGGTCAGAGTAGACCACCCTGAAGCGAGTAGAGCAATGGTCTGACTCAGCACCACCTGTTCCGAGGGGCTGCCACGACCTCCTCCTCTGCCCCCCAGAGGGGCTTCCACTGCTCCCCACCCCAACTGCTCCCTTTCCCCTGCTGCCACTCAAGGAGGCATCAGGGGATCCAGCCCTGAAGAAGCAGCCAGCCACACCCTGGCTCCAGTCTCCCGCTCTGGGTGGCTGCAGGGCTCACCTGGAATCCAGGCACTGAGAAATGGTGGGCCAGGCACACCAGCCCATGGGGCCTCTCAGCCCCCCAGTCCTGGCAGAGCAGACTAGGGGACCGTGCCCCATTGGAAACCCTAGAGAGCTCCATGTGCATGAGAGCCCTGCCTCGCCTCCTGTGCCTGAACCCCTGGAGCCACCCCCAAAGCCC
Organism: Hemicordylus capensis; assembly: GCF_027244095.1. Lineage (NCBI taxonomy): Eukaryota > Metazoa > Chordata > Lepidosauria > Squamata > Cordylidae > Hemicordylus > Hemicordylus capensis. Next base: position 7,100,729 of record NC_069667.1, read on the forward strand.
AGGTAGTTCAGACTGATGGGCTTTGGAGACCCCTTGGCCTGCCCTTGCTGTCATTCCTTTCTGTCTGGTGCTTCTTGTGAACAGGGACCTCTTTGGGGGGGGGCAGCTTATGAAACCCTGGCAGGGGCCATGTTTCTTGAAAGGGTCCCAAGTGGTCTTCAAATCCATGGTGCCATCCATCGAGACGGCCCGGATAACCCAGGAGGAGCAGGAGAACGTACCTGAGTGGAGCCACAGGAGTAGCCCCATCAAGGCTGCCCACGCCGCGGAGTAAGGGGCCTCCTTCTCCCTTGTCCTGTCCAGGAGAGAGGAGAGCAGGAGTGAGGATGGGCTGGGCCAGTCTGTTCGGACACACCAGGGTCAGCCCAAAGGGACCAGGAGGGACTCACTTCCGAGATTTCTCACCATGACCCAAACCGCTTTGAGAACTTTGGTGGTCGCCACCCCCCACCCATTGAACCTGTTTGAGGCAGGGTGGTGAGCCCTCCCGCTGGTCCCCTTGCCAGAGGAGGCCACGTTCAGCACTCCCTGGTGGCCCCAAAGGGACAACCTTTGGCGTGAGCAGCAGGAGAGACCGCAACGCCCTCCTGTCCCCAGTCCGGTCCAGAGGCTCCCAGGGCAGCAGCGGAACCTCCATCCCCATCAGGATCGTCGGAACCCCAGCGCCATGGCAACCAGGTCAAGATACCCAGCCCTGGGATACAGCTCAGCAACGGCCACTTTTTGAATCTAAGCAAGGACTTCTGCGGCTACGCATATTTCTAGACCACTCTCCAACCAAAAGACTCCAAGCGGATGACAGGCACAGAGAAAGGAACCGAGAACACCTGAATGAGATGATGTCCTGTCCCCAAAGGGCTCTCAGTCCAAAAAGAAACCTCAAGCCGATGGCAGCAAGACCACGGGAGGAGGGATGCTGGGCTGGGGCTGGAGAGGGCCAGTTGCTCCCCCCCTGCTCAATAGGAGAGTCTCACCACCTGGAAAGGTGCCAACTCTCTGACTAATCCTGCTGCTGTGACTTCTGAAGGGGGAAGCTGCCTGCCGGGAGCTCGGAGAGGCCAGGAGTCCTTCCCCTGCTCTGTGCAGGTGGCTCCATTCTGTGCTTCCTTGCGGGAAGATAGAGGTCCTGGAGGAGGGAGGGGGCTGAGGGAGCTCTGAGCCATCCATGGGGGGCTTGTGCTCCATGAAGACCCAGGGAAGGTGCGCTGGGCCAGTTCATTCATGCCCACATGGGTCAGCCCAAAGGGGCCAAGAGGGACTTCCTAAATGTCTCCACCTTGACCCAGATCCGACCCCTGGGGGTCACCTGCCACCACATGAACATATTTGGGGCAGGGCGGTGGACACTCACTCTGGACTCCTTGCCCGAGGCCATCTTCTGCGCTCCCTCGCGGCCCAAATGGGACGGAAATTTGCCGTGAGCAGCAGGAGAGGCCAGAAAGTCCTCCTGCCAACGGTCGAGTCCAGACAGTTTGAAGGCAGCAGCGGAACCTCCAGCCCCATGGCGACCAGTAAACACTCCCGGCCGGGGACCCCCCCCAGCAACTGCCATATTTGGATCTAAACAAGGATGGCGGAACTCCCAGGCCCAGTGGTGGGAACGAGGCACCCACAGGCAGGGTTGCCAACTCTCTACCTGGTCCTGCTCCTGTGACTTCAACAGACGCCTGACATGCAAAGCTTAAGCCAGTGAAGCAGTTTCCCATCTCTTTTGGCTAGGAATGGCTTCACCTGCTCAAAGTGGTCAAGCTTTTGCTCCGAGCAGAGAAGCCAGGCTACATCAAGAGCGGGCAATTCCCATCCTCCACAAAGTGCCACTTGGCAGATCTTGCCGTTTCCACCTCCCCTCCATCCCCCTCCACAACGTTTCATTTCTTTTATATCCTAGTTTTAGTTTAACAATATCAAAGAGGCTTACAAACAATAAAACCCGTATTATCGCATTCTAAGCTACCGAGGAAGAGGCCTTCCAAAACAAGGAGGTCATCATCACCATCGATCCAAAGAGGGAGGGAGGGAGGGAGAGAGAAGGCCTCTCTGCAGGGGTGTTGCTGGAGACTTAAAGTGTTCCCGAGCCTGACCCCTTTGGAGCATCCAATGCAGGCATACCCGGCAGCTCCCAAGAATGACCAATGTTTTTTTCAAGCCACCTAATGGCCCAGCAAGGAAGCAACCTGCCTAGAGAGCAGGAGGCTGTTGGTTTGAATCCCTGCTGGTGTGTTTCCATACAATGAGAAACCCTATATTGGGCAGCAGCTCAGAGAGGTCAGGAGCTCCTTCTCCAGCTCTCTGCAGGTGGCTCCACTCTGTGCTTCCTTGCTTGAAGAGGTCCTGGAGGAGGGGGGGGGCTGACCCATCGATGAGGGGCCGGTGCTCCATGAAGACCCTGTGAAGATGGGCTGGGCCAGTCCCTTCCTGCCCACCATGGTCAGCCCAAAGGGGCCAGGACAGTGTCGCTTCCTAAATGTCTCCACCTTGACCCAAATCCGACCCCTGGGGGTCACCTGCCACCACATGAACCTATTTGGGGCCGGGCGGTGGACACTCACTCTGGACTGCTTGCCCGAGGCCATCTTCTGCGCTCCCTCGCGGCCCAAATGGGACGGAAATTTGCCGTGAGCAGCAGGAGAGGCCAGAAAGTCCTCCTGCCAACGGTCGAGTCCAGACAGTTTGAAGGCAGCAGCGGAACCTCCAGCCCCATGGCGACCGGTAAACACTCCCGGCCGGGGACCCCCCCCAGCAACTGCCATATTTGGATCTAAACAAGGATGGCGGAACTCCATGGCCCAGTGGTGGGCACGAGGCACCCACAGGCAGGGTTGCCAACTCTCTACCTGGTCCTGCTCCTGTGACTTCAGAAGACGCCTGACATGCAAAGCTTAAGCCAGTGAAGCAGTTTCCCATCTCTTTAGGCTAGGAATGGCTTCACCTGCTCAAACTGGTCAAGCTTTTGCTCCGAGCAGAGGAGCCAGGCTACATCAAGAGGGGGCAATTCCCATCCTCCACATAAGTGCCACTTGGCAGCACTGGCCCTTTCTATCCTCCCTCCATCTCCCACTCCACTCCCAGTGCAGAATTCTCAGGGCCTAGTGGTGGGCATGGGGCACAAGCACCCAGGGTTGCCAACTCTCTAACCAATCCTGCTCCTGTTCCTTTAGAAGATACCTGGTTACAGAAATTAAATTGCCAAAGGTTTTCCCATGTCTGCATTTCCATGACAGCAAAAGCTTCAGCTGCTTAATTTTTGAATGTCAAGACATTTTTAAAGGCACAGGAGCCAGGCCAGTAAAAAAGGTTGGCAACCCTTCAGATTGGGATCCAGACTGAGGTCTGTTCCTGAGCACACATGGCTGGGTGACAACAGGGCCGTGCCTTTCCTCCAAGGGGCAGGAGGAATCTTCCCAACATTTGGACCCCCAGATCTCCAGAGAAGTCAAGGGAGACGTCTCCACCACACAGGTGTTACGGTGCCTGAAGGAGAGGCTGCTAATACATTTGGATCATAGAGTTTCTGAGGAGCAGAAACCTTGGCAGAGCGGGGGGGGGGGTGTTTGTAAAAGGGGGTCCGGGCCAGGAATCTCCTCCTTTCTGGATCATAGCAGGGCTGCCCTCCGAAGGCCATTGTGGCCAGTAAGCCAGGCGCAGCAGATGGCCAGTCAAGTCTCACGTCCTGCTAGATGTTTCACAGGTCTACTGGCTTGGCGCCATGACGCCTTCAGGCCCCTGGGAGGAAAGAAGCAACAATGGTGTCAGGCACATTTCAGGGCAATCACACTCAGACACGCGCACACACACGGATGGCGCTACTATGTTGTCATTCTGCGAACCCATTCTTCTGTGGCTTGTCACACAACAAGGAGCCTCTGGAACTCACCGATACAGCACACAATAGACCCATCCGTCCCCACAGCAATGGTGACTCGCAGAGCAATCCGTTCTGTTTCTTTATTTATTGTTAAATTTCTAGACCTCTTTTCATTAAAACCATCTGAAGGTGGGTCACACAAAAGTTAACACAAGACTACAAAAATCACACAATTAAAATATCATTTGTTTGTTTGTTATTTTAATTATTTAACATATCCCTATACCACCCAAAACTTGCATCTCTGGGTGGTTTACAATTAAAATAATATAAACATTAAAATCATTAACATTCAAATAATTTAAAACCCAACATTAAAAGTATTAAAACTATACAGCTAATTAAAAGCCTGGGTGAACAAATATGTCTTCAGTGCCTTTTTAAAAGTTGCCAGAGATGGGGAGGCAAGAATATCAGCAAAAAGATAAAAATACAGATCTGATGAAAAGATTTAAAAACAAGCATAATATAACCATAAAAGATGCAAAGCAACAGCAATAGAAACAGAGGCTATTCCCACGATTGCAGAAAATCGGGCTGCGAGCCTGGTGGTTCTTGAGCAGGTCACAGTATTATCAATTTTGTTACTACCCATTTTGCTACCTCAAGACCACCAGTTGCTGCAGCATGTGTAGATTTGGAGAGGGGACGCAATGGAGGCACGAAAAATATTTTATGCTAGTATCCATTCTGGATTATATCCATTTTGGATGATATACATGGGGAAGGATCCAGCTAGAGTTAAGCACAATGAAAGCCCGTTGCTTTCAATAGGAGAGTTGAGTCTGTGCATTGAAATATTGGAGCTTACAAGGGTTTAACGTTTGTCCCTGCTAACTTGGCAAAGAGGCACCTTTTTAACGTGGCGATTCTCTTTGATTGAGCAGGGGGAGAGTAACTGGCCCTCTCCACCCCCAGCACAGGACCTCCAGTGACTGTTGCTGGTGTCTATCTCATGTTGTTTTTTTTAGATTGTGAGCCCTTTGGGGAGTGGGAGCCCTTTGATTTATTTATTATTTCTCTAAGTAAATCGCTTTGGAAGCTTTTGTTGATAAGTAGGATATAAATATTTGTCGTTGTTTATGTTTAACTTTGGCTGGATCAAGCCCATAATTTGTGCATTTTTTGAGATTCCCCCCCCATAAATATAGTTTATCTTGATGTCTTCATCAAGGTGGGGAGAGGGCAAACTAGTAAGCTCCCTTGAGTTGGCAAAAAGAGAGAGAGAAAGCTTCCAGCACTGAACAGCAGCCTTCTGTTTTTGCAAAGAGAATGCCTTAAACCCTCACATTTTCCGTCATTGTGTTTGTTGGAGACTGGGGCCAAAAGTCTCCTTGGAACAGCTGAGCCATGCAAAACAATAGTAAAAATCAGAGTCATGGTGATGTGTGAAATTTCCTCAGAGTTCTAGGTGGTGGCAGAATGTGGGGTGGGGTGGGGTAGTGGGGGGAGAGGGAAGGGGGTGGCACCTGCGGTTTCTGGCTGGAGCAAAGGGATCCCCACACTGGAATGGAACTTGCAGATGTCCCCTCATTCCTGAGACTGAAGTTGTAAAAACAGGGTTCCACTTAGAGAAAGTGAAGACAAGATGATGAGAGAGTCACTTGATTCTTTATTTTTATTTATTTTTATTATTTTTATTTTTATTTTTTATTTTAATTGCAAATAATTCTGCAGAATAAGCTGTTGCAGGGATTCTCAGCTTTGAGTCCCCAGATGTTGTTGGACTACAATTCCCATCATCCCCAGCCACGATGGGAGTTTATGGGAGGAGAGCTGGTTTTGTGATAGAGAGCGTGCATTGATCCCTTTGCCAAGCAGGGTCCACCCTGATTTGCATTTGAGTGGGAGAGGACATGTGAATAGTGTAAGATATTCCCCTTAGGGGATGGGGCCGCTCTGAGAAGAGCATCTGCCTCCTTGCATGCGAAGGTTCCAAGTTCCCTCCTTGGCATCTCCAAGTAGGAGTGAGGGAGACTCCTGCCTGCAACCTTGAAGAAGCCGCTGCCAGTCTGTGTAGACAATACTGCACTAGATGGACCAATGGTTTGACTCAGTAGAAGGCAGCTGCCTATGTTCCTATGATGGCCAAAGGCTAACATGGCTGGGGATGATGGGCACTGTAGTCCAACAACACCTGGGGACCCAAGGCTGAGCACCCCTGGGAGTATGTCCCAAAAGGCAAAGCCCCATAATAGTTATACATGGAGGGCTCTGCATAAACCAGGTGCTGAATCACTCCCCCAGTCCACACTGAAAGCCGTTTCCCAGCAGATCTAGCAACTGACATGGGCTCTACCGAAATTGCATCCAGCTTGCCAGCCCACTGCGGGAAGCTAGCAGAGGTTTGGAAAGACGAGCTGAAATTCCTCAAGGAGGTGTGGAGGTTTAGCAGATCCCTAATGTACAGCTTTGCGTGAAAGAAAAGCCACTGGCACATGGGATGTTGGCGTGGGAAGGAAGGGGCCTCGGAGGTCTCCAGCCCTCTGCAGGAGACTGGAACTGAAGGGCCAGGCACGCAAACGGATCACGTGTGCTGAGAATATGAAAGTTGGCCGAAGTGAGTATTCATCTGCACGACAGTAGTAGGGTGTGGAAGGAAAGGGGTCTCCTGCTGGGACTTCTAGCAGCCAGTCCTAGGTGCTACCCACCTCTTAATCCTTCCGCCAGCTGGCAGATTGGTCTCCGGCCAGGGAGGGGTGGGTGGGCGGGGGTCCAGGGCATTCTCTCGGCTGCAGTGCTGGGCTGAGCACCATCATCAGCAAATGTGGGCTCATTCAGGGTGACCCCACCACCACCCAGGGAGGAGAACACACACCCATCCTGTTTAAAACCTCTGAGCAGAAGCTGGCTGGTTAGCTCAGTTGTTTAGGGTGTTGGTGCTACTAAAAACACAAAAGGATTTTAGCAGGCCGAGTTGTGGGGAGAGGGCTGTAGTTCAACGGTAGAGCTTCTGCTTAGCATGCAGCAGGACTGAGCTTCAGCCCCTGGAATCCCCAGGGAGGGAGGGAGGGAGGGAGGAGCCATTGTGGGACCCTGGGGAGCTTCTGTCAGGTAGTCGGTGCTGAGAGGGAAGGACCAATGGTCTGAGTCCATGTAAGGCAGCTTCCTAGGTAGTATGATTGAGTATTCGCCTTTGGTATCCAGCCACCAGCCCAACTCTCTCGCTGCATCTTCTGCCTCTGGCCCTTCATCAGCTTGCTGTTCCTCAGCCATGCCTCTGGCCTCATTGTCCGCATCTGATACCCACCCTTGGCTGATCCTCTGCTCTTTGCCTCCTGGCACCCCACGGGACCTCCCCCTCTGGCCTGTCTGGGTGCTCGGCCAAAATGGGGCAAGAACTGTGAACAGGATCCTGTTCAGGATCCAGATGTTGTACTCTGGGGAATCTAGCCACACATAAGTCAGGGCTCTGCCTTCTGGGGATTTTGCAGTTCTCTCCGAGGTGGCCAGAGCAAGCTGGTGGGAGATTAGAGAGTCCATGGTCGCCTTTCTCCATGCTTTGGTCGAGTCCACACAGTTGTCTGAATCTAGGTTTAATTCGGGTTATTGTCATGAGTGTCATTGTGTGACTCCACTCCAAGGCAAGCATCTCAGCTTCAGCTCGGGCCATAATCCATCTTGGCACGGGTTCCCGCAATCAACCTAATGTTGGTAACCCACATTAAACCTAGGTTTGGATGCCGGTGTGAATCAGGCCTTTCTTTGTTGCTGCTTGTCCTAGTTCTCTTTCAATTGCTTTTTTCTATCAGGGGATTGGAAGGGGAGGAGCCATTGGCTAGCAAAGGAGAGATCAGATAAGCAGCAGTAAAGAATGGATGGGAAAAGGTGATCAGGGGCACGACAATACCCTCCAGCAATCACTGCCTCTCTCCAAGGAAGTTTTCAGATTTATCAATGGGCAAAGCTAGCTTGCATGTGTCTGCTCAGGGGATACAGTTAGCTGCTAAGGAAGAACCTGGATTGATGATTGACTCATCCTGGGAAGAACCTGGGAAGAAGCCTAGAGCCCGAAGGGACATCCTGGGAAGAAGAAGAAGAAGGGACATCCTGGGAAGAAGCCTAGAGCCCGATTCAGAAATGTATGCTGTGCAAATGTGCGGATGTCTGTACACGCATACTGGTGTTTGTGTGAATGACTGTACCTGTGTTCATGTTAAAAGTGAACCTGGATACGGGCCCTTCCAATGCAGGTTACAGATAGGAAATGTACTTCTGTACTTGTGTTCAGCATAGCTTGTGAATGACTGCACCTGTGTACAGATTTGTACCTTCATACACACTGTACACTGAAACAACCAACCAGCTGGGATACATTAGACATAGGGGCCAGCGAAGCGCCGACAGAGACAGTGTTGTTGACTGCATACTCTCCTGTGAGCCTCTGCTCATTTCTGTTGGAAAACACAGCCCCAAATGGGAAGGGTGCACAGGCACAACTCAAATAACCCTCAGGGCTGCTTGTGCGTTTTTCATCCAGGAAGGCCACTCTGCACCTTCAGCTGTGGAAAAGCAGTTCTGTTGCATCTTAAGCACACTGGCTGATGTAGCGCAAGGATGTCCCAGCGGGGCAAGAGAGCAGCCTAATAGGATTTCCAAACTAACTGCACCGGTGCAGTGGGGAAGCAGAGGGCTGCACAGCCCTCGGGGACATATGTTCAGGTGGCACTGTGCAGTTGCCTGTGGTTGGGTTTTTAAAAAACCGCTTTCAATTTAAACCATGGTTTGAGTTCCAACTTGGATTGCTTCTCCTCCACTGATGGATATAACCATGATCAGCCAAATTGGGTGTGATGTCATTTTGCTTTCTAGAAAGAGAAGCATTGTTAGCCAGTGAAAAGAGCTTCAGCCATGAGCACAATGGAGCAGTCATCACTTGCATGGTTTCCATGATCCTGATACCTGGAGAATGCGAAGTGAGTCCGTCATTGATGGCTGTAAGCTGAAAAATAAGGGACAAATGGCACCCCATGAGGGACAGACTATTTGGGGCTAAAATAAATGCAGTCCCTGCTAATAAGGGGCGGTTTATTTTATTTATTTTTACATGTATATTCTGCCCTTCCTCTGAGAAGCCCAGATCAGTGTACAAGGTTTATGTTTGTTTGTTTGTTTAACATTTTTTATACTGCCCAAAACTTGAGTCTCCGGGCGGTTTACAATTAAAGTTGCCCTGAGGTTACGTCACCCTGTTGGTAACCTTAACTGAGGGCATCCTGGGGAAAGGGAGTGTCAAAAAGTACTGCTTCCCCACTGCAGTGGGCATTTTTTAGGCAAGTTGCACTGGACTGCTCTTTCACTGCACCAAGACTTCCTTGCTCTGAATATCAGCCAGGATCCTTCCCTTCATCATCATTTCCTTCACCTTTTATTTTCCAGAATTCAGAAGATGATTGACTGGGGCAAACCGTCTTGGAAACTGCCATTCACCGAGTCAGGCCATTGATCCATCTAGCTAAGATTTGTCTACATTCTACACTGACTGGCTGCAACTCTCCAAGAATTTCAGGCAGCAGTCTTTTTCTGGAGATGCTACCAGGGCTTGAACCTGGAACCTTCTTCATGCAAGCATGCAGATGCTCTTCCACGGAGCTATGGGGCCATCCCTTAAGAAGAATATCTTCCAGCATTCACTTGCAATTGCCCATCCCAATGCAAACCAAGGTGACTCCTGCTTAGAAAAGGGACAATTCTTTTGGATGGGGTTGGGGACTCCAAAACACCACTTTATGTATGTATGTATGTATGTATTACATTTTATATCCCGCTCTTCCTCATGACAATTGTAATAAAAGAAACTATAAACATATTTACACAATTTCTTCCCTGCTCTCTGGGCATCTACCCAATGTCACATACAATCTAAGGAATAGATGATGGAGCTCTACCGTCTGAAGATGTGTCTGGCTGATCCAGTCTGCATGTTGCAGACCATTAATACAGGTTTGCAGTGGAGAGAAAAAAATAGCAAAGTGTTTCAGAATGAAGAACTGAGAAGGACAAACAAAATCTTTTGGTTTATTATGTATAAGTTAAACATCAAGACATGTTTTCATAGGTGTAAGGCACAAGGCCCTACAGCATTAAGAAATATTTTTCCTGCTTCCCAGTGAAATGCATAAAAGTCATATAGCCAGGTCGTGAAGCGTAGAGAACAAGGACGGTATCTTCACACTTGTCAAAAGCCTTCCAGGCCTGTTCATGACATTGACCAGTACCTATTTTGCGGGTTTATAAAGTGTTTTCAACTGTTAAAGTAAAACAGAGATGGTATTGCCACGTATTTGCCTGATCACCCTGCAAAGAGATTGAAGGACAGCATAATCTGCTACTGTGATTACTATTAACCACAGTATTAAATATTAATTAATATCCTATAAAGCACTCTCTCTTAAATTAGAGTTCATTTAAACGCAGATTATGAAATGAACAGAATAAAGTGCCAAATATTTGCCCCTGATGAAGGTAAGGGACATCTTGGTTATATGAACATACCCGTTACAAAGAGAGTTATTTGCATAGGTTTGCCTTAACAGGAACGGCAAGGAAGGAAGGAAAATCTGAGTAACGACGTTTAATGCGTCCACTAAAGAGCACAGCTCTGTCAAATAAATAAAGCCTTTGGATGCCAGAGGAGAGACCACAACTCAGTGAGAGAGAACATGCCTGGCTTGTCAAAGATCCATTCTTTGCAGACATCATATAGAGAGGAGAGCTGGTCTTGTGGTAGCAAACATGATGTCCCCTTAGCTAAGCAGGGTCTGAATGGGAGACCACATGTGAGCACTGTGAGATATTCCCTTCACTGCTAAGAGCATCTAGGTTCCAAGTTCCCTCCCTGGCTTCTCCAAGGTAGGGCTGAGAGAGACTCCTGCCTGCAACCTTGGAGAAGCCGCTGCCAGTCTGGGTAGACAATACTGAGCTAGAGAGACCAATGGTTGGACTTAGTATATGGCAGCTTCCTATGTTCCTATGACTGAATATACAGTTTCAAGTAGGTGGGTGGGGGTGGAAAAGGCCCCCACCTGAAGACCACTGCAGCCAGTTAGGATATAGTCAGGTAGGGTTTATCAGCCTTGGGTCCCCAGCTGTTGGGACTACAACTCCCATCATCCCCAGCCACCATGGTGATGACAATTGCCGTCCAACCACATATGGGGATTACAATGGCATCGGCTGAGAACTCTTACAGCAGAGGAAGGCTTAATTCTTCTGTGGCCTGTCACCCGGCCCCCTTACTAGATTCTCTGTGGTCTAAACTTACGAAGCAAGAACACAGGCATTCAGGATTTTGCAGCAGTTAAGGTGTAAGTTGCCCATATTAAATTCTTGAGGGGTAGCCATGTGAAGTCTGTTACAGTACCCCAACATTAAATGATTTCAACCTTGGACCTTCTCCAATCTTGTACCAGTCAGACAGACTGGTGGATTTATTGCAACAAATGTTTTTGTGGACAAGAGGCTCTTTCACCAGGGACCCCAATAAATCTGTTCGTCTTTAAAATCCCACAGGGATCTCTCTTGGGGTATGCCCTTTCCCCTTTAAGAATGTAGGAAGTACCTTGTTGGATTAGACTGTATTCAACACTTGTTTCCAGGGGTCAGCACACAAAAGGTCAGAAATGGGATTGTGGTCCGATAGCAGACTGAAGTGCTTCCTGGAGACTCACTAATGAAATATTTTTCATTATATCAAACCATTAAAATCTTCAGCATTCTGAGCCCGATTCAAACATTATGCTGTACATGTGTTTGTGTGAATGACTGTACTGTACCTGTGTTCGTTTCAAAAGTGAACCTGGATACAGGCCCTTCAAATGCCTGGTATAGAGAGGTACTTCTGTACCTGTGTTCAGCATAACATGTGAATGAGTGTACCTGTGTGCAGATCTGTACCTGTATACATTGTGCACCTGTACAAGTGTTGAACATAACATGTGGATGGGAGATGAATGCCAGCTCCTGGAGAACTCTCAGTCAATCCTGGAGAGCTGGTAACCCAGGCATATCCTAGTACAGATTTTTCATGTTTCATTTGCATCATGGTTTGCTTCAACTTTGTTGTGATACTGTGTGTACTGGTGGCTGTACTAGCCAAAGTTTTGTCATAACTTCCTCTATGGGGAGGCACAAACGAAACAGCAACATGGACACTGTAATAAAATAAACTATAAACATATTTACACAATTTCTTCCCTGCTCTCTGGGTACAAACCCAAAGTCGAATAAAATCGAAGGTCTAGATGATGGAGAGGTGACGAGCAGCAGGTCTTTCAGCTAGCTGGGATGTAAAATCCGCTCAGTCCTCTCTTGGGATGAGTAATAATACCTTGTCCTTTCGAAGTCCATTGCACAGGCAATCCTGAGGTCAGCCAGCTTTGCATTGGCCCTCTTCTCTGTGTAAACGGTTCTCCGTTCCTCTGTGGGCTGCTGCCAGCTGTTCATTTCAGCTTCCTTTTTCCAGCCAGAGAGCGCAAAGGCAGGGACGCTTCAATCCATTCATTCGCCGTGGTCATCATTTCCTGCCAAAATGCGACCTCCTCTTGTGTGGAGTCCATCCAGTCAACGGCAATCCCATAGCTGGAGCCTTTGAAAGGAACAAGAAACAAGTGAGCCTTGGGGAGGAGGAGAGCTGGTCTTGGGGTAGAGAACGTGAATGGTCCCCTTTGCTAAGCAGGGTCTGCCCAGGTTTGTATTTGGATGGCTGTCTACATGTGAGTACTGTCAGATATTCCCTTTGGGGGATGGGGCGGTAGTTCAGTGGAAGTAGGGCTGGAGAGACATCTGCTTGAAACCTTGGAGAGCGGCTGCCAGTCAGTGTAGACCAGGGATTCTCAACATTGGGTCCCCAGAAGTTATTGGACTTAAACTTCCATAATCCTCAGCCCCAGCGGCCTTTGGTTGGGATTATGGGAGTTGAAGTCCCATAACATCTGGGGACCCAACGTTGAGAATCCCTGGTGTAGACAATACTCAGACAGACAGACCAAGGGTCCTATGTCCGCTAGGCTGACACCATGCATTTGATCATGAGGACTCGAGGGAATGTGCTAAAATGAATGACAGGGAATGCCCACTGTAATACCCTGGTTCCTTCCAAATGGCCATAGGAATGCATGGCATTTCCAAATGGCCATTCGGTGCATTTCATGGCCATTAGGAAGAAACCAGTGCATTTCAGTGGGCATTCAATGCCATTCATTTTAGAATGCCCACCGTAGGACTTGCATACAGAAGGTCCTCGGTTCAATCCCTGGCAGCATCTCCAGATAGGGCTAGAAAGATTCCAGCCTGAAACTTTGGAGAGACGCTGCCAGTCAGTGTAGAGCAGGGATTCTCAGCATTGGGTCTTCAGATGATATTGGACTTCAACTCCCATAATCCCCAGCCAAAGGCCGCCGGGGCTGGGGATTATGGGAGTTGAAGTCCAATAATATATGGGGACCCAACATTGAGAATCCCTAGTGTAGACAGTACTAAGCTAGATGGACCCAGGGTTTGACTCAGTATGAGGCAGCTTCCTATATTCCTATGAACTGCTGTATCAGTGGCTATGAAAAGGGGCAACCTATGATCGTGCTCCTTTTTTGAGAGGTCATAATCAATGCTGCAAGCAGTCAAGTTCATGGTAGGACTGTGTGTATCATAGGAACATAGTAAGCTGCCTCAGGCTGGGTCAGACCATTGGTCCATCTAGTTCAGTCTTGTCTACACAGACTGGCAGCGGCTTCTCCAGGACTGCAGGCCAGAGTTTCTCTCCGCCCTGTCTTGGAGTTGCCAGGGAGAGAACTTGGAACCTTATGCATGCAAGAGCAAAAAGATGCTCTTCCACTGAGTTATGGAACCTGCTGCATGCAAGTGTGCAGGTGCTCTTCCCAGAGCGGCCCCATCCCCTGAGGGGAATATCTTACAGTGCTCACACATATAGACTCCCATTCAGTGCAAACTAGGGTGGACTCTGTTTAGCAAAGGCGGCAATTCATACTCGTTACCACAAGACCAGCTCTCCTCCCTTAATGGTGTTCCTTGTCAAACACAGAAGAAAAGCACCATTGACTGTCTAAAATGGAAATACCCTATGGAAGATGACTCTGAATTTAAGACGATCCCCTTAAAAAGTAGAGGTTACATTCAAGTTATACCTACACTGACTCAAAAATAACAGGACTCTGAATATAAGATGACCTCCTGATTTCTAACATCAAAATACTTGGAATAAACCTAGTCTTGTATTCGGGTAAATACAGTATAGTCACAGCGGTTATATCTAGCTGTTTTTCTTGAGCGACCTGAGGTTTGCCAGCCCTGCCCTCCAGGATCCACTACTGAAACTAATCCTGGAGGTTCTTCTGGCCTGGTGTGGTGAGAGATATTGCATTACAAAAATGGGAGCGGGGGGAACCTTGCAGGAAGAGCTCCAGTCAGGGTTGGCAACCCTGTTAATCAAGGCCACTCATTTAACCCACAGGCTCTTCCAGGCTCAACGACACTGGTCTCGGAAGCAGGGATGGCCGACTTGAAACTCTCCAGATGTTGGTGGACTACAACTCCCATTGTCCCCAGCTGTAACACATATATATCACAGCAGTTCACAGAGCAGTTTACATAGCAAAAGGGATGAGGAAATGGCTCTCTGCTCCAAAAGAGCTCATGGTCTAAAACAAGCTGAGAGAGAGGGGTGGGTGATGCGGAGAGATCCTAGCAAGAGCCACTGGGAAGGCTGCTATACTTTGTGTGCTGAACAGGGCCAGCTACTCTCCCCCTGCTGAATGGAAGAGAGCCGCCATTTTGGAAAAGTGTCGTTTGGCTCAGTCAGCAGGAGCCCCTTGAAGGAGGGCGGCCTTTGCCTGAGGGGGCTGCTCATTCATTATTCGCTGAGCAGCTGCTGTCCTCTCTGTTTTTCCACAGAAAAGTTCCCAAAGCAATTTCTATAGCAACAGCAAGGAGGAAAGATGGTTCCCTGCCCCAAAGAGGCTCCCAATCTAAGGGAGGGAGACACAAGGGAGACCCCCAGCAACTGGGAGGGATGCTATTCTAGGCTGAATAGGGCCAGCTGCTCTCCCCGGCCACCATTTTGAAAAGGCGCTTCTTGGCCCAGCAGAGGCCCCTTAACGAGGCCGACCTTTGCCTGAGGGGGCCGCTCATTCATTATTCATTGAGCAGCTGTCCCCTCTGCTTTTCCACCGGAAAAGTCCCCAAAGCAGTTTCCAAGGCAACAGGAGTGAGAAGATGGTTCTCTACCCCAAGGGCCTCACTGTCTAAAAAGAAACACAAAGGAGAGCCCAAGCAACAGCCACCTAGGCTGGGCTGGACAGGGACAGCACCTCTAAATGGAAGAGAGCCGCCATTTTGAGAAGGCGCCCCCTAGCCTGGTCAGCAGGTACTTAACGAGGCCGACCTTTGCCTGAGGGGGGCTGCTCATTTATTATTTATTGAGCAGCTGTCCCCTCTGCCGTTCCACCGAAAAGGTTCCCAAAGGGGCTTCCACAGCAAAAGGCATGAGTAGATGGTTCTCTGCCTCCAAGGGGCTTGCAGGCTAAAAAGAAACACCAACGAGACACCAGCAACAGCCACTGGGAAGGACACTGGGCTGGGCTGAATAGGGACAGTTGCTCCCCCTCTTGTGGGATACGAGAGAGCCGCCATTTTGAGAAGGTGCCCTTCGGCCCAGTCAGCAGGGGCCCCTTCAGCAAGGCCGGTCTTTGCCTCCCTTCTTATTTATCCCCCTCACTTGTCTACCCTGCTTCTCGACCAGAAAAATTCCCCAAACAGCTTTCATAGCAAAAGCAAGGAGAAGATGGTTCCCTGCCCCACAGAGGCTCCCAATCTGAAAAGGAACACAAGAGAGACGCCAGCCAACAGCCACTGTAGGGACAGTGTACTGGTCTGAAGAGGGACAGTTGCTCTCCCCCTGCTAAATGCAAGAGAACTAGACCACTTTCTAAGAGGTGCCTCTTTCCTCAGTTAGCATGACTGCTGCATTTCACCATCATCTTAAGCGACAAATTTAAACAAACTCTTGCACAAATATATCAATAGGATCATAGAGTAAAGAATGACAGGGAATGCCCACTAAGATGCACTGGTTAGAAACATAGGAAGCGGCCATATACTGAATCAGACCATTGGTCTACCTAGTTCAGTATTGTCTACCCAAACTGGCAGTGGCTTCTCCAAGGTTGCAGGCGGGAATCTCTCTCAGCCCTATCTTGGAGATGCTAGTGAGGGAACTTGGAACCTTCTGCTCTTCCCAGAGCAGCTCCATCCCCTGAGGGGAATCTCTGACAGTGCTCACACTTCTAGTCTCCCATTCATATGCAACCAGGGCGGACCCTGCTTAGCTAAGGGGACAAGTCATGCTTGCAACCACAAGACCAGCTCTCCTCTCCTCTCCATTGGCCATTCAGAAACTCCATGCAGTCCCCTTACCATTTGGAAAGAACCAGTGCATTTTAGTGGGCATTCGCTGTCATTCATTTTAGGATGTCCTGACCCTAGTCCAGTGTACAACTTGCATGCTGATGGCTTCAGGTTCAACCCCTGAAATCATCCGGGCTATGTTAGTCATGACTACATCCTACTAAAATTAATGGGAAATTAATGGGAAATGAACGGTACTCATTGATTTCAATGGTGCAGAGGCCTGGCTTGCTGTGAATTCTAATTTCCGCCCAGCCACGCTTCTGAAGAGAAGCCCTTTCCATTTTGATTTGCGGTCCAAAACATGCCCTTTGGATGTCTGCTCTCCCTGTTTATATTTCCTGGGCAAGGAGAACATGTTTCATGTCGAAACTGGAATGAGGCGAAAGGGCCTCGTTATTACCTGTCCCAAGTCCCAGCCGGATACCTCCCAGAAAGTGATTGGTCAGTTTCTCATGATCCCAGACGGTCAGCTCGACACAGGCATCCTTCAGATCTTCTGTATGAAAGCCGTCGTACACGATGGTGTGGTTAAACACCGGGTTGGAGTCCCGCTTGACAATGCGGGTTTTCTGGTAGCTCTTTTTACTGGTGTCCGGAAGAACGTAGCTTGCAAGGGAGAAAGAGCATTTGACATCAGGCAGAATGGCGACAGAGAAATGTCATCTTCCACTTATTTTTTCCAGCCATTCAGCTAAGCAAACAGAATTCAAGCCCTCCGGAGCCTAGCTATTACTATTTATTATTACTTTAATATCCACGATGGAACTTGGAGCCCAAGCCAAGAGAGCGGAGTTCATAGTGGCAACATTTAACACACTTAAGAGGCCTGCTGGGATTAAAAAAAATCAAGAGAGGATTGGAAAACAAGCAGGGAAGACACCACCAAGTGAACCTCAAGTGGCAGGGAGTTCTACAGAGTGGGGGATCCGAAAAAGCTCTGTCCTGCATCGCCACCAACTGAGCATCAGACAGAGGTGAGAAACAAAAAGAGGGCTTCCCTCATGGATCTTATATGGTGGGTGGAGTCATGTTCAGATATGTTGGCTCTAAACTGCTTAGGGTTTAAAGTGGTAGGGACCCCTCTGAGCATTTCTTTGTCAGCGAAGGTATGTGTGATGAATGAGCACCATGGAAGCATATGGTTGTGCTTGCTTGGGTCCGTGTGGCTATGAAATCCACCCCCCGCCCCATGACACACCTACCATTTCACAAAGGAGTCCACTCCGGAGGGACGTAACTGGGGCAGATCTTTGGTGTCCTTGACCCAGATATGGACCTCCCCAGACGGAGGGGTCTTTCGACCTGCCATGAAGGATCAAGAGACATAGTTGGTTGGTTACCAAGAAGTATGTTAGCTTCCTTCATCCAAAAGTCTTAATAAAACAGATCCCAATGGACAGTAAAATGTGCTATAGTGGATTAACTGGGGCAGGTAGATTCCTGTTCACATCCCTGCTCATTAGCGGGGCTTACTGGTGACCCAGTTGCTCTCACTCAATCTCGCCTACCTTGCAAGGTTGTTGTGAGCATAAAATAGGAGGGAGACTGTGTGTACTGCCCTGTGCAAGGAAAACATGACATTGATAACAAGTGAAACCATTCTTTACTTTATAATATGGGGTGGGGCCATGGATCAGTGGCAGAGCATCTGCTCCGTATGGAGAAGGCTGCAGGTTAAATATTTGGCAGCATCTCCAAGAAGGGCTGGGAAAGACTCCTGCCTTGGAGAAGCCGCTGCCAGTCGGTGTAGAGAATACTGAGCTACATGGACCCAGGGCCTGACTAGAAGGCAGCTTCTTGTGTTCCTATGAGCACTCCTTGATCTTTGGGGGATCGGGCAGGTTGGAGGTTTAAACCTTGGTAGTATCTTTGGGTAGGGCTGGGAAAGACTCCTGCCTGAAACCCGGGAGAGAGCCGCTGCCAGTCCGTGCAGACAACACTGAGTTAGATGGGCCACTGGCCCGACTCGGGGTAAGGCAGCTTCCTATGTCTGCATGACAGTAAACCAGTTTGCTGAGGCAGATCTGGATGCAGGGTCGGGGCTACCATTAGACCAACTAGGCAGCCGCCTTGGGTGCAGACCTCAGAGGGGCGCAGAGTGTCGAGTGTCAATGTGTTTGCCAAGGGCACAAAATAGTCTGGCACCGGCCCTGCCTGGATGGTGCAAGGCGAGCTGCATGTGGAGGGCAAAGGAGCAACCCCCCAAATTAAAAGTCATTCATTATGCATTTGGGCTAGGGATATATTCCGTTCTAATCTCCGGTAATATATATGAGACGTTGAGGTTGCACATGCGACCGTCGGCTGCTGCTTCCAAGGGCTGTGGGGGAAGGCAGCTGGTCACCAGATGAGTGGAAGCCGTGCTTCCCTCCGCTACGCCACAAACCCACACGAGCGGCGGCGTGGAAAAGGTAAGAGCTGGGAGTGGGAACACTTCCCCCTCCTGCCAGCCGCTCACATTAGAGTAGTCACTGCACTCGGTGCGGCCACTCCTTCCCCCAGCTCGCTGCTAGAAATGGTAGCAGACCAGGGGAGGGGGAGCCCAGTGAGCACGATGGCCACCAAGTTAAAATGAACCTCGATTAAACAAACCATGGTTTGTTGGCAAGGTTAAACAAACCTCAGTTAAATGAACCTAGGTTAAATAAACCCGGTTTGTTGGTGAGGTTAAATGAACCTCGGTTAAACGAACCCCAGTTAAACAAACCTCCGTTCATTTAGCCTCGGCAAATCGCCGGGCTAAAAAATTGGACTAGCGGGGGCGGAAGCACCAGGATCGGGAAAAATCCTGGTGCTCCACACGAGCAGTCCAACCCAGTCTGGGCGGCCCTAGCCTGGGTTGGGCTGCTGGTGTGAATAGCCTCATTATATACAGTCACGAGAGTGGCTATTTCATGGAGTCTCCCTGTTAGCAGCCTGAAACATTTTTCTGAAGGCACAAGGGTTTTTTTTTACCTAGGGATCCTGGTGGGATGTACTTAATGGACAGGTTTATCACTCCTCGATGGTCAACGCAATTGATTGTAGAGAGAGACTGCAACAGAAAAGTCTACGATAGGCAAAATGCGCATAAACACATGGATTTTTGACCAGCTGATGATCAGAGCTGGTGCTCTGGAACCAGTGTGCAGATTTCCCCTGTGGATTTGAGGAGTTCCCCCTCAATTTAATGCACTCCTCCACGAACTCATATCTCAGAGGCCATATCTCCACTCCCAAAGTGTTTTTCCCCTTCCCCCCAAAAAATTTCTTCAAGCCAGGAGACTTTTGCTGGAGTTGTTATGTTAAGCATATCCACACCCACGAGGGAAGTGCACTTTCGGAAATTTGGGAGCCGGGCTACAAGCTGATTTTCGTGCACAAAATTTGGGTATTTTTGCAATGTTCAGAAATGTTGCAGAAAAAAACTGTGGCTGAAAATATAGAAGGGAGGAGTCAGAGAGCAGCCACTGTCCCTTTCTCACCAGAACACTCTCTCTTTAAAGGCAGGGAGAGTCACTCCAGCCCACGCTGCCAATGCAGCGAAGGCCGATTTCATTACCAAATGGGGTAATGAAGAGAGTGAAATTACCCCCCCACACACACACACACGTTTGATGTCAGATATGGGGGCATGTCGGTGCCGCGAGGTGCGGCCCCAGATTAACAACGGCCCAGGTTCTTTGAACCTATTTGCCCAACGGTGGCTCTGCTCCTGGGACTAGATGGGAAATCTTTGCTAAGCTGAAATCCTGCTTTTGCTTGCCTTCCTTTCCTGAGGTCAAGGGAACTGCTGGCAGAGCTCACATTTCAGTGATGCTTGCAGTAGCCTCTACACATCGCTGCTGCCTGAGCCGTCTGAGGTTGTTTTTGAGCCTCTGCTCTGTGGTGGTCCATCCGTTGCAAACTCTCCCTTTACAGATCAGGCCCTTGCACTTTACACACAACCCTGAAGGCATATCTTTAAGGAGAATCCCTCCTTGGCTGAAGCACACTCACCCGGGGTTTCAGCATATACCAGTTCAGCTTATTGTTCCTCCAGTCCCAGCCGGCCAGGTCTACTTCCATCTCACCCAAGAAGCTGTTCCTCCCCAAAGGGTCATTGTGCCACACCGAAAGACTTAGCTTCTGAATCAGCAGAACCATTTTCTCTATTTTATACTGCCGAGAAGGAGAAAGGGAGTTTAGGAACATAGGAAGCTGCCATATACTGAGTCAGACCCTTGGTCTATCTAGCTCAGTACTGTCTGCACAGACTGGCAGCAGCTTCTCCAAGGTCGCAGGCAGGAGTCTCTCTCAGCCCTATCATGGAGATGCTGCCAGGGAGGGAACTTGGAACCTTCTGCTCTTCCCAGAGCAGCCCCATCCCCTGAGGGGAATCTCTTCCAGTGCTCACAGGTTTTCCATCATCTGCAACCAGTGCTGACCCTGCTTAGCTAAGGGGACAAGTTGTGCTTGCTACCACAAGACCAGCTCTCCTCTCCTTGAAACATGCAAACGTTTTGCTTTTCGGAACATAGGAAGCTGCCTTCTATCAAGTCAGACCCTTGGCTCATCTAGCTCAGTATTGTCTACCCAGACTGGCAGCAGCTTCTCCTACATTACAGGCAGGAGTCTCTCCTAGCCCTACCTGGAAATGCTGCCAGGGATTGAACCTGGGACCTTCTGCATGCAAAGCAGATGCTCTGCCTCTGAGCTGTGGCCACATATCTTATTGCACTTACATGTAGCTGCGCATCTAAAGGCAAACTAAGGCAGACCTTGATTAGCAAAGGGGACAAGTTGATATACTCAGAAAACCAATTTTATACTGAGAGGTTTAAAACACACTATATGATAAGAACTTAATTAAAGGTTATCTCTGGAATTTCCTCTCTAGCCCCAACTGTTATCTCTGAGACTTCCTCTGTAGCTCAACCGTTATCATCGGAATCTCCTCAGCGATTTCTATTGTTATTATTTACATACAAGTGAGATAATGTAATCATCATGTAATTACTTGCCTACGTGATCTGTAAAGTATAAAAGTCTGTTGAAAATGATGCTTGGGGTTCAGGAATTTAGGCAATAGCCAACCAGAACCTTTGCTTCTGCAGAGCAAATAAAGCCTTTTAAAACTTCTCCGCTGGTGATGTTCTTTGGCTCGCTGACCCAGTAAAAGAACCATTTGGATGGTATAGCAAAGTCATGGTTGCTACCACAGGGCCAGCTCGCCTTCCCTTTTCTTCCTGTTCTCCCAGTTACATCATACCACAGGGCCCAGTTAATGGTCTGGCAGCTCCTTGGTAGGCATGACTGTGGAAGATGGTGGAAGGCGATGCAAGTTGGTGGGAGGAAAAAGAGAGAGAGAGGAAGCAGCCACCTTCTTCTCCTGACTCTAACAGAAAGTGTCTGATCCCAGCCCAAAACAGCTGTGATATATTCAGAATTATTATATTTAGCAGGCGAAGAGCAACTGCCCCTATTCAGCCCAGCATAGCATTCCTGTTATCAGGGGCTGTTGCGGGTATCTCCCCTTTATTTATTTTTTTAAAGACTGTGGGCCCTTTTGAGACAGGGAACTATTTTCCTGTTCCTTTTTTAAACATTTGGTCACTTATTTTGTTGTTGGAAAGAGGCACAGTATAGTGGTGATGGTGATAATATCATGGCTTACATAAGAAGCTGCCTTCTGCCGAGTCAGACCATCTATCCATCTAAAATTGGGGCAGAACAGGTCTTGTGGTAGGAACGGAAAGGAAAGGAAAGGAAAGGAAAGGAAAGGAAAGGAAAGGTTGCGCTGCCGATTCGATTTCGACTCCTGGTGCCCACAGAGCCCTGTGGTTTTCTTGGTAGACTACAGGAGGGTTGACCATTGCCATCTCCCACGCAGTGTGAGACGATGCCTTTCAGCACCTTCCGATATCGCTGCTGCCCGATAGAGGAGTTTCCCACATTCTGGGAAACACACCAGTGAGGATTCGAACCGGCAACCTCCTGCTCTCTAGGCAGGTTGCTTCCCCGCTGTGCCATTAGGTGGCTCTGGTCTTGTGGTAGTAAGCACGAGTTTCCCCCTTTGCTAAACACGGTCTGCCCTGGTTTGCATTTGGATGGGAAACATGTGAGCACTGGAAGAGATTCCCCTCAGGGGATGGGGCTGCTCTGGGAAGAGCATCTAGGCACCAAGTTCCCTCCCTGGCAGCATCTCCAAGAGAGGGCTGAGAGAGACGCCTGCCTGCAACCTTGGAGAAGCTGCTGCCAGTCTGTGCAGACAGTACTGAGCTAGATGCACCAATGGTCTGACTCAGCAGAAGGCAGCTTCCTATGTTCCTTCCTATGTCCACAGCTCAGTATTATCTACTCTGACTGGCAGCAGCTCTCCAGAGTTTCAGGTAAGAGTCTTTCCCAACCCTACCTGAAGCTGCTGCCAAGTGCTGAAACTGGGACCTCCTGCACGCAAAGCAGATGCTCTGCCGCCGAGCCACAGCCCTTTCCCTGCTCCGTCCCTCCCCACGCTTTTATCCATCCTTACCCGCAACACCTCGTTGTAAATGGGGCTCACGGTCCTCTTCCTCACGGATGTCTTCCTCTTGCCCATCCGCGCTTTGTCTGGAAGCAGGTAGGTCTTGACATACCTGGAAAGAGATTCCTGCGGAGTTAACAGTAAAAAACAGCAGACGCTTAACATACAAACCGGCCCCTTGAAGCGGACGGCATGTCTAATGAAGAATCCCGCTGGGTGGTTAGCTTGGCATCGGTGTGGAGTTATAAATCATTCCAACGCATACGGAAAGAGACTGCCTAGACATGGTCAGGTGGTGATTTAGAGACTGCTATGGAAGAGCTGCTGTTAGGTCTCCACCTGTAAAAGATGGGGAAGGAGGTTGTGACAAAGCTGGATATTCATGCGGGTGACCAGAGGTGCACCTAGATAATTTCGGAGCCTGGACCTAAAGGCCTTTGGGGGCCCCCCTGCTGCAAGTTAAGCATCGTTTTTTTAACTTGTAGGTTCTTGAGGGAACAAACTGCACCACTCAGGACAGACTCAAAAGCATCTGGGGGCCCCCAGGACTTCTGCAGGCCCTGGACTTCTGGCCCCGAAGTCTAGAGGTAAAAGCACCTCTGCAGGTGATTCGGTGGTGGTGGTGGAGGCAGCAGCATCTATGGGTGAAATGTGAGAGGGTATCTGGGAAGGTGGTGGTGGTGGTGGTGTGTGTGTGTCTGCGTGTAACAGGAGGTTTTTCACACGTGGCTTTTAGTTCGCATCTTTTCCACACCGAAGGGGGTGCGTTCACATATTGGCCAAATTTACTGCAAATTCCCTGCGAGCTATCGGGGAGAACTTCACACACAATTTGGGTTTTCCATGACACGTTAGCATGTGGTCCAGTTTGTATCCGGGATTTATAAAAAACATTTTCTGGCATCGTTTCTTTTGGGCCACTTCGAACTTGCAGGAAAGCCCCACAGAAAACCCATGGTAAAAAAAGCCTGTTGTCTGGGAAAGGTCCAGGGACCATGAAGTTTTCTATCACCAGGTGAATGGGAAGTAACGGGGCTGCCAGTCGGGAGCCACGAACCATGAAAAACGATCCGACTGTTTAGGAGGAAAGGTTTTCGTGATCGTAAAATGGTTCCCCAGAATTCTGGGAATCGTGTGGGTGAGACGATAGCCCTGTCCGGCCATTAGGACACGGTTGACAAGAGGGTAAGAGAGGGACGCAAATGTGTCAAATAAAGAAGTTATATGTGTGTGTGAACATGTAATGTGAATTATACTGAAGTGTGAAGGAGGCCTCGCACACGCTGATTCGCCCCCAGCCCCGGGTCGCCTCAGGGGAAGCCTTGCTCACAGGTTCAGCAGTATGCTTCCGATCCGAATCATGCATTTGAGAGGCCTGGACCCAGCGTTACTTTCAGAATGAACACAGGTACAGTCATTCACACAAACATGTATACGCGTACTGCCATCTGTACACCCATACAACGTATTGTCTGAAGAGGGTTTATGTGCAAGTACAAGAAATGACATCGGACTGCTTGAGCAGAATGGTGAGAGTTCCAGCTTTCTGTTTTCCTCTTCAAAAAAAGAAGTTTCTAGACCTCATGGTGGCAGGAAGTGATCTGGAAACTGGTTGGCAGACAGGGTTCAAAACAATATACAGTGGTCCCTCGACTTACGAAGTTAATCCGTTCCGAACGCACGTTCGTAGGTCGAAATTTTCGTAAGTCGAAAAGCGCACCCACGGAGGTCTGGAAACATTCGTAAGTCGAGGAAACCGCATCTAAAAATTCGTAAGTCAAGGAAGCCGCATCTAAACCGGCAACGACTTCCGGTCATTTTTGTCGTTTGTAAGTCGAAAACTTCGGATGTCGAGTAGTTCGTAAGTCGAGGGACCACTGTACAGGAACGGGGATTTTAAAAATAATGGGGTTAAGGTTTCCTCATTGATCATGGCTTCCCTTGCAGTCTCAAGCTCTGACATGCTGCTCTAGCCGGCCTGCCCTATGCCCACCAAAACTCTTCTTTGAATCCTACCTCTTCTTCCCCAGCGCTTCACAAAAACCAAATCTGAAAACAGAATATTAGATTCGGCAACTTATCAATTCATTTCATAAAGTTAAACATATCTTGACTGACTAAGAAGGCAGCTGGTTTATTTTTATTTTTTTTAGTTTGTTTTTAAATACAAATGTGATCCACTTGTGGAACTCTCTGCCACAGGATGTGGTGACAGCCAACAACCTGGATGGCTTTAAGAAGAGTTTGGATAACTTCACGGAGGAGAGGTCCATCAATGGCTACTAGTCGAGGACTGTGGGCCACCTCCAGCCTCAAAGGCAGGATGCCTCTGAGTACCAGTTGCAGGGGAGTAATGGCAGGAGAGAGGGCAAGCCCTCAACTCCTGCCTGTGGCTTCCAGTGGCATCTGGTGGGCCACTGTGCGAAACAGGATGCTGGACTAGATGGGCCTCCTTGGGCCTGATCCAGCAGGGCTGTTCTTATGTTCTCATGTTTATAAAACTTGGGTGGCAAGCACCTTAGAAGAGGCATTAACTCCTGTGTTCAGGAGAAGGGGAAATGCTACTTTTAGGTCAGGACTGCCCAACTTGGGCCCTCCAGCTGTTCTTGGACGACAACTCCCACCACCCCAGCCACGCTGGCCAATAGCCAGGGACGATAGTCCAACAACAGCGGGAGGCCTGAAGTTGTGCAGCCCTGGTGATGACTGCGATAAAGGTGCCACATCTTTAAAAAAAAAGTTCATCTCATATGCACATTGATGCATATTTGATTAGTCAATCAAACAAATACCATAAGATTAATGGACTATGAAACCTTTAATCGGACCACAGTCTTACATTTCCCCAGTACATAGGATGGTGGCCCTGGATCCCAGACTCCCCAGTGGTGTCCATTTTGTCCAGGGGTGGGCCAGCTTGAACATCCAGTGGTTGTTGAACTGCGACTCCCATCTTCTCCAGCCACAATAAATGGTGCCTGGGAATTATAGAAGTTGTAGTTCAACAACCACTGGAGGGCCAAGTTGGCCCACCCCTGGTTGAGCCCCTTGCTATGCATGGAAAGCACCACCCCCTTTGCTACCATCCAGTCTAGCCTTTTGATCTCCACTCACGGGTCCGTCCTGCCTTTCTTCTCATCCACAATGGCCAGGTCTTTGCACTGGGAAACGTAAATTTGGAATTCTCGGTTTTTCTCGTCGTAATCCAAGGCAAACTGAACGAGTCCCTGGGCTTCGACGCTCCCAAAATCACCGCTGTACACACTCAGGACGCTGCCGCTGACCTGTCCAAGGGGAAAGAGGAGCATTCACAGGGATGAGCACACCTTCCTTAGGAGGCAAGGCTACAACATCGAGGGCTTTTTAGATTAGAAAAAAGTGGCTAAGGGGAGACAGGACAACCAAATCATGCATGGTGTGGAGAGACTGGGAATTTTCTCCCTCTCTCACAACACCAGAACTGAGGGTCATCCCATGAAACTGATGGCCAGGAAAGGACTGATTCAGACTGATAAAAATCAGATTTAGGACTGATAAAAGGAAGCCCCTTTTCCAGACAGCGCATCATTAATCTATGGAATTCTCTGCCATGGGATGTGGTGATGGCCACCAGCTTGGATGGCTTTCAAAGGGGCTTAGACCAATTCATGGAGGACAGGCCTATCAATGGCTACTAGTCTGGTGGCTATAGCCTACCTCCAAGGTATGCCTATAAACCCCAATTCCAGGGGAGCAACAGCTGGAGAGGGGGCATGCCTTCCTCTCTTGCTTGTGAATAAGCCACTGTGTGGTCTTGGGCCTGATCCAGCAGGGCTGTTCTTATGTTCTTAAGTGGAGAGAAGGAACCATAGTAGGTGGGTGGCTTTGCATGCAGAAGGTCCTAGGTCCATTCCTTAGCATCTTTGCTTTTTTAAAAAAAGCCTCAGCAAGGCTGGGAAAGGCATCTGGCCATTGCTGCTCAGAGCAGAGTGGGCCCCCTATGTGCAGAGACCCCTCGAGCACCTACCGAAGAGACAGAGGCCATATCCGAAGAATGGCTGCCCACGCTCGGCGACTTCTTGTGCCTGCTGAACTGGAAGCTGATTTCGGAAGCCGTGTCTGACTCTGTCTGCAAATCAAAGCAACAGGAGCATTAAACCCTGGAACAGGAGCCCTGAGGAGTGTGGGATGGAAACAGGGAGGAAGGGAGGTTTCATCAGGGCAGGTGGGGGAAAGGATGTAGTGTCTGTGGGGTGCTGTATATGCTGCAGTCAAAGATCATGTCTGCACTGCACAGGTAGCCTCAGGAACGAGTAACCGGTCATGGAAAGTGCAGGAATGCCCAAGGATGCTGAGAGTGGAGGCAATTCCTGGCTGTGGATTCCAGCCCTTTCCCTTAAACCCCGCCACCAAAATTGGTGAAGAATCTGCCACGTCTTTACACAAAGTACCTGCCCCGCCCCCACATGACAGAAATCGCAATCATGCCTGCGAGATTAGGGGGATTTATGTATTTATTTTGACATTAAGGCCCCACCCTTCCTCTGAGGAGCCCAGAGTGATGTCTATGGTTATGTTTTCATTTCTGCCCCCTTACAGGCAAATGCAATCTCATGCACGATCACACATGGAGTAGACAAGGGGTTCCCAATCTTGGATCTCCAGATGTTGTTGGACTACAACTCCCATCATCCCCCAGCAACAATGATGGGAGCTGTAGTCCAACAATATCCAGGGATGCGAGGCTGGGAATCCTGGAGGGGTAAACAAATCCATGCAGGATAGGACCTTCAGGACTGATTGTTCATAACAGCTAAGGACACATCACTCGCCAGATGTCAGGGACAAGCATCAAGGGTTGGGCAGCTTGGATCAGGCACCTGCTTCTCAAGATTCTGGCCACCCAAGTGGGCCTACCTCAGAAAGCAGCAAGGGAGTCGATTTGCTCAGGTCTTTGGCTCTCTCAGGCTCAAGGTACTGGTGGGTTAGTATCTGAGGCTTGGTATAGGCTGGAGGCAAGAAGAGGGGAACAAAACAGAATTAGGCACGCTATACTTTGAAGCAGCAAGAAACACACATCAAATCTAGGAAGTTGCCTAACAGAGTCAGATTACTGCTCCACCTTGCTCAGTATTGTTGACACTGACTGGCAGGGGCTCTCCCAGGTTTCAGGCAGGGGCTTTTCTCAGCCCTACCTGGGGATGCTGCCAGGGATTGTACTTGGGACTTTATGCATGCTAAGCATAAAGTACCTGGGACTTTATGCATGCTCTACCACTGAACTACAACCTCATTCTGAATTAAGAGGCTGCTGTCTGCTGAGTCAGACCATTGGTCCATCTAGCTCAGCATTCTCTACTCTGGCTGGTAGCAGTTCTCCAGGGTTTCACACAGGAGTTTTTTCCTACCTGGAGATGCTGCCAGGGACTGAACCTGGGATCTTCTGAGTGAAAAGCAGATGCTCTGCCACTGAGCTATGGCTGAGCACTACATGCATGAGGCCATGGTGCATGAACTAGCAAGGAAGAAACAGCAAATAGTAAAGCAAAAAGGAATGCAACAGACCGAAGACAAGCCTCCTATAATCCGCAGGATGCTAAGTGTCTTTTTGCAGCCTATGCTTTGTCATCTTGGGTACCCTTAGAAAACGAAGAGGATATCAATGTCTTTGACTGCATTGCTTTAAGGAAGGTTTCAGCTCCCTCTAGTGGTTGAAATCAAAGTTACAAGGCATCCAAAACTATGGCCGAGTTCAGACGTACATGTTAACTGGAGTTAAGCATGATTGAGGTTTCAGTGCTTAACTCCAAATCATACCACAGACGGTCACCCAACCGTGGCCAGCCAAACTCCAGTGGAAGGAGAGGAGAGCCCCTCCCTGCTGCCCGGGTGCCGAGGCACATCACTGCCACCTCTATGACTGGTGTTTGGAATAGGTATGAAACAGTGGTTATGGCTGAGTTAGCATTCGGGCGTAACGCTTTGGTGGCAAAACCTCAGTTCTCGGTAAAGCTTCCAATTGGGATTTGGCAAGGCAAACCGGAGCTAGCTTTTGGCCCATAACCGCGGTTTTTCGCATTAGGGCGTACTGCAGTCACAACCTCCTCCAGCTATAACGGTGGCTATCCTGAACGTCTGAACTCAGCCATTCTGATGCTCCTGGCTTGTGTAGAAAGGGCCAAGTGAGATGTTAGGCTTCCAAACCCATGTCTTGGGCATGTGAGCTGCAGAGCCCAAAGGAGATTCTGGGTTTCTAGTAGGCATGAGGTCCAGCCCACCCACCCCCATACGGTCATGAGAACGAGCCCAGTGTCTCTGGTAAACAGGGAGAAAGGGAGTCTATGCATTTCGCGCAGGGAGTCACAGATGGCTTGGGTCCGGAGCGTTGAAAAAGTGGGACAAGCGGATCGCAGCAGTCTCTGCCACTCACTCTCTGTGGATGTGTAGAGGTTCACCATGCTTTTTGCAAGACTGAAGCCACTGCTGCGTGTTTGCTTCTTGGCCACAGGAGAATGACGCCCGTTTCCTTCTGGAATACATTGAAAACAAACACGCCTGTATTACACCATGAGCCAAATTGTCCCCTTTGCTAAGCAGGGTCTGACCTGGTTTGCATTTGAAACTACATGTGTGAGCACTGTAAGATCTTCCCCTTAGGGGAGGGAGCTGCTCTGGGAAGAGCAGAAGGTTCCAGGTTCCCTCCCTGGCAGCATCTCCAGATAGGGCTGGGAGAGATTTCTGCCTGCAACCTTGGAGAAGCTGCTGCCAGTCTATGAAGACAATACTGAGCTGGATAGACCAAGGGTCTGACTCAGTATATGGCAGCTTCCTATGTTCCTAACTGCTCTGGATGTTTTTTTTAAATTATTTATTATTATTATTATTATTATTATTATTATTATTATTATTATTGAAAATATCAAGTTCAAAATTGAGGTTCTCTTTCACATCTACCCACTTGACAAGATCGCGAGACAGGGCCTTCTCAGTCATGGCCCCCAGGCTTTGGAATGCTCTCCTGGCTGGCATCCACTCCTCAGTCTCCTTGTGAGTTTTTAGCAAAAAACAAAAGACGTGGCTCTGCACTCAGGCTTCTAAATGAAAATATTGTTTTTACTGCTGCTGTTTTATGTATTATTGTTTTTAATGGGTTATTTCATTTTTAAATAGAGATATTATTTTATTCATATTATCTGCACTTTTGTATTTTAATTATGCATTGTTTTAATTATATTCAATCAATCAATTTTATTACAGCCTTAAGCCAACCAATTTTAATTATATTGTAAACCGCTCTGATATTATTTTAATGAAAAGTGGTATATCAATCAATCAGTCAATCAATCAGTTCAGTTGGGAGGTTTGGGAGGTCTTGCATGCTGATGCTTGCCGAAGCTTATTTGTCGAGCATGCAGGGCAGTTTCTTCTCGGTGGTTGCCCCCAAGCTAAGAAATTTACTGTCGATTAAGATCTGCACAGCTCCCACTCTTGCAGTCTTTCAGAAGAGACTGTCACTTTTATAAAGGTGTTTGGCCAACAGGTTGGCCCTGCTACTCCTCTTAGTGGTTGTAGCTGCCTCTGCTTTATTTTAAAGATGTTTTTATTTAAGGTTTTTTTAATGTTCAACTTTTTCTTTACCACCCTGGGGTCTTAGGGCAAATGGCAGTAAAAAAAAAAATCTGAATAAAATAAATATGAGATGTGCTTATTGGCATTGTTCTCTTTCTGTTAATTAATTTTTTATTGATCATAATTGTGTACCGTCTGATAGGTGTCCCTAGGAGGCATGCATAATTTAAAATACAAGTAGGGGCCTGGCCCCACTAACCTTTCAGGACAATTTTCAATCCTCATGGAAAGGGGCAGTCTACAATAAAGTGGCACAGCTGGGCCTCTCCCCATCCCTCCAATTTGCAATGGGCTGGGACAAGGTAAAAGCGGCCATTAAACAAAGGATTCTGGACATGGAATGCCAGGCAGATTTAAGTAAGGCATCAGGCTTTCTGGCTGTGGACAGCCGCAGATTTACCGTCTCCCTCCCTGCATATCTGGCACAACTGGAAATATCAAGCCACAGAAGGGCATTCACCCTTGCCCGATGTCATGTCCTTCCCTCTGCCATTCTGGAAGGCAAATATAAGAAGATACCATTTATGGAAAGGCTCTGTCCTTGTGACTCTGGAGAGGTGGAAACCATAGACCATGTGCCCTTCCGTGTCTCTTCCATAAAGACAGTTGGGACAGGCTGATCTCTCCCCTGCTTCTTAAACACCCTGGTCGCTCTAGTCAAGTCTACACCAAGATGTTGCTTTCAGATGACAATCGGTCTTTCATGTATAATGTTGCCAGGTTTTGTGGGGAAGCCTGCAAGATCCACCGGGTCCTGATGACCAGCTAATATCACCACCTGTAGATTCTTATTTTACTTGATTATATAATTTTAATTTGCTTTTTTACTTCACATGGTAGTTTTTTATGTTATCTTATTCACTCTATACTTTCAGATGCCCTATCTTTAAGGATAGCTGTATACTTACTCCTGTTTCATTTTTACGTTGTTAATTCTTTTCACAGTTTTTAGGCTTACCCTAAACTGTAGAGTTAACCCTGTAGTTTTTTATTTTACTGATTTCTCTATAGTTTTAGAGTGGTATTCTATTAATCTCAATCATATTATAATCATTATCAGCATTAGAGTTACATTTCACTTATTATAATCATAATACAACAACCATAATAATCATAATTATTGTTATTATTCCTTCAGGCTAATTATAGCCATGGTCTTACAGCATCTTAGGTCCATCTACCTGGTTTATAATAATATTTATGAGTCCTGTTTTAATGTTTCTGTACTATATCTTGTGCTGGTCTTTGACCATAATAAAGATTGATTGATTGATAAAATGCAAGTATAAAACTGGATAAAACTATTAACGTTTTACAAAACAAAACAAGCAGTTTGAAATTAATTAACTAAAAGCCTGAGAAAACAGGTGTGCCTTCAAGCTCTTTTTAAAAGCAGCCAGAGATGGGAGAAGCTCTTATTTTGACAGGGAGTGCATTCCAGAGCCCCGAGGCAGCTACAGAGAAGGCCCACTAAATGTGCCAGTGGCAACTGTAACCAAATCCCCCCCAGATGCTCTTAATAGGCGGGAGGGTTCATGACGAAGTCACGGCGAAAGGCTAATTCCAAACAATTATTAACTAACTAACGCTACCTGAAAGCATAGAGGAATCCATTTCTTGAGGGACTTCTCTTTCACCTGCGGTGTCATTCTGCAGCAGATCCCCTGCAGGACTAGAAGATTCATCCTCAGGCATCTCCTCCTCAGTGTCCAGGCTGTTTTGAGTGACTGGGTCAGAACCTATTTCCATAGCACTGACCGCTTTATCAATCTCCTCCAAAGATGCAGCTTCTATCAATATCTGAACCCTGCCAGCCAACGAATCTCTCTTATGCTTGCTCTCTTCCGCCATGACAAACTCATCTGCGGGCGTCTCTGGCTCAAAAAGGATCCCACCCCGCTCTTTGGTCGGTGACTCTATTTTGACAGAAGGCACCCGGACCGGCAGTTTGGATCGCCTAGGGCAGCGTGGCACTTTCTTCTCCTCTTCCATGGGATTCTGCTTCCCATTCCCATGGACCGCGGCTGCCCCTTTGCTTCTGCCGTATGTGGATCTGGGGACCGAAGAGACCGATGCTTTCCTCGGGGGTGCAATGTAAGTGGGTTCATCTTCGCTGGATGACAAGGTGGCTGTCTTTTTGTAGGGGATTCTGCCTTTGGGGTAGATGTTAGAATTGAGCTGGTTGTCTTCATGTTGGCTCTGGTTGGACTGTGCCGAGAGAGTCCGGTTCAGTCGCGTCGGCCTCCCATTGACCTCCATGCTGCTGGCCATTTCGAAAGGTTCCTCAGAGACACTCTTAGCCAAGAAAGACTCGCCTCCCTTCTCCCAAAAGTTCTTCAGGTTCTTGAAACGTTCTCGATCCAGGCCAGTTTCGTCATCTTTACTGCTGATAGATGAGATCGTATAATTGGCCCCTTGCTTCACGCAGCGCCCACCTGGGGGTGTCTTTGGGCCATTTTCCAGCTCTGCAGAAGGAAAATTTGAGCTTTTTGACAACTCTTTCTTTGATAGACCCAACTCTGGTTTCTCAGACCGATGACTGGCATCTGTGCTGGGAGAAGAGATACCTTTGCTAGACCTCCTCTTAACTGGTATCTTGCTGCAGGCGGCATTGGTGTCTTTGGGTGGAACAGGTTGGATTGCTGGACTCTCTGTTGCTGTATCAGGCACATCCACTCCAGCTGAGTAAGGAAAGTCATCAAGGTCCTTCTCAGAAAACTTTGCCGATGTTGCCGAGTGTATTTCATAACCTACAGCAACAAAAAAGGAGAAACCTCAGAGGCTATTCAGGGGCTCATTGAGAGACCTGTATCTCTGCAGTTCACCCAGGCCTGGGCCAGTGGTGGCTGGTGGCACCTGGAAATGGTCGGGCAGTAGGCAGGGCAGGTAATGGGTAGAGCCAGGGGTAACAAAGGGTGGAGCTACCTGTGCACAGAGCTAAGAGTATGTGGGAGCATTAGCAATATCAGGTGATGCCAATTAATTCTTGTTTTCTTCCCATTTTCCTCCAGACAAGCACATCCCACTTCACCCCATACTCAGTGGTACACCCCCCCAATTCAAATTAACTCATGACTCAAAAGAGCAAAAAGATTAGTTTTGTGAGTAGTGCTAGCAGGTGGCGAATGCATCTCAGATTCAGTGGTGCTGAAGCAGAATAATCTAAAGCAAGGTGTCGACTCTTGGTGACCACAGAGCTCTGTGGTTTTCATTGGTGGAATACAGGAGGGGTTTACTGTTGCCATCACCTGTGCAATATGAAATGATGCCTTTCAGTATCTTCCTATATCACTGCTGTCCGATATCGGTGTTTCCCATAGTCTGGGAAACATAACAGCGAGGATTTGAACTGGCAACCTCTTGCTCCCTAGGCACGTTACTTCCACACTGTGCCATTACTGCACCTTCAATAAACACTGAGAAGCCATTGCAAAACAGCTCCTGGGCTGGGGTTGGGAGAAGCTCCAGTCATGGCTGTCACTGGTGCTAGCCAAGACCCCCGTGCAATGGCTGCTGCATACACATCCCTGGAATGAGCCTTTTTCAAATGGCGTTTTTCCTGATCTGGTTTGGAGTGCACTGAAAACCTGCAGATTGCAGAATCAGTTTTATCGCAGCTCCGCAGTGGGACAGAACAAAATGTTTTTTTAATTGTAGGTTGCTATCACACCACCCTCGCTGCTCTTAAAATGCTCAGTCGGCCTGCAGTCACAATGTTATTCCTGGGCATTCTTCTTGGGGCATATGCTCCATAGCATTCCCTGGAGGAAGAAAGGAGACACCCCCCCACACACACACACACAAGCAACACACAGTAAACAAAGCGTACCTTTTCCGTACAGTTGTGAGTTGTTCCTTGTAGCCAAGAATGGACTTACGCCAACACCACTGTCTGCTGGAGAGATATCTTCTAGGCTGGATCTCTGAAAGGGAGGTTTCAGAGGA
This sequence comes from Hemicordylus capensis, assembly GCF_027244095.1. NCBI lineage: Eukaryota > Metazoa > Chordata > Lepidosauria > Squamata > Cordylidae > Hemicordylus > Hemicordylus capensis. The sequence goes on from NC_069667.1 coordinate 7,135,051, forward strand.
GTTTTATTTCTTGGCAAAATGGGAAACGGCAGCACTCTGCTAGGTTCAGCAGGGTGCCATGGCCCATGAGCCAAACCCCCTATATTAGAGGAGGGTCCCCCGATGAGGAAGGCAGGGCTCAGGAACCCTCTCCTGAAGGATCCCCGGAAGCTGCCACCCTTGAAAGGAAGGCCCTTCTGCTAGCATGGAGAGGAGAGCTGGTCTTGCGGTCGCAAGCGTGAACGGCCCCTTTGTTAAGCAGGTTGCACCCTGGTTGGCATGTGGATGGAGGACTAAATGCCTCCCTTAAATGTTTTTAATCTTTTTTTAAAAAATCCTTTAAACTTTTTAAATGGTTTTAATTGTTTATTGATTTAATGTTTTAAATTATTTTAATTGTAAACCACCCAGAGACACAGGTTTTGGGTGGTATAGAAATATTTTAAACAAACAAACAAACAAACAAACAAACAAACAAACAGCAAACAATAAATGTGAGCCCTGTCTGCTGTAAGATCTTCCCCTTAGGGATGGGGCCACTCTGGGAAGAGCACTTGCATGCTGGCATGCAGAAGGTTCCAAGTTCCCTCCCTGGCAGCATCTCCAAGATAGGGCTGAGAGAGATTCCTGCCTGCAACCTTGGAGAAGCCACTGCCAGTCTGTGAAGACAAACCTGAGCTAGATGGACCAAGGGTCTGACTGAGTACAAGGCAGCTTCCTATGTTCCTATGGCTGGTGAGATGGGCCTGCCTTCTTCCTCTGCTTCTGATAACTCCTGCTTAGGTATGCAGGAAGACCCCCAGCTCTGCTGGAGCAACCCCTCACCAGGAACCAGTACTCAGTGGCATGGGTCCTCTGAACACGGGGTTTCATTGAAGTATCTTGGCTAATAGCCTTTGAGGAGATCTCTCCTCTGCCATGAAATGGTCTAACTCCATGTCTAAACCAGTAGCCTTTGCCATATCTTGTGGCACTGACTTCCACAGATGAACGACACAGTTGTGTCAAGAAGAACTCTTTTCTCTGGCTTGAATCCGCTGCCAAGCCATTTCAGTCAGATACTACCTTTTCTGTAGAGGATGGTAGGGAAGACAGCTTCAGTCTTGGTTTTGGCTTGGTCCTGTGTGCTTCTGCAGACTCCAAGGCGGGTTCATGAGATCTGCAGAGGAGGAAGGTACTTTATCAAAAGATTCCAAGATGGAAGCAGTTATTATACACACACACACACACACACACACACACACACACACACACACTTACACACACACTTCAAGATGGATGTTGTCTATTGTTGCTGGTTTTTAATTGCTGTCATTTTTATTGTTACTCTTTCTCATACAACTGCATAACACATATTGAACTAACTTTAATTATGTCACTTTCATCAGAGGGCTGAGGGCAGCACTGATGAAACTGACAAGGTTTTCCTCCCACTTCCATGAACTTATGTATTTATTTATCATATTTATGAGCTGCCTGATATGTAAATCTCTAGGCGGTGTACATAATCCAAGTTACAACCATTAAAACACTTACACAGAATAAAAACAATTATAAACAATACACAGAACAAACAAAACAATTTCAGAGAGTAGAACAAACAGTTTTAATTGAAAGCCAGAGAAAACAGGTGTGTCTTAAGGGTCTTTTAAAAAGCAATCAGAGAGGGAGAAGCGCTTATTTTGACAGGGAGTGCATTCCGAAGTCCTGGGGCAGCCACAAAGAAGGCCCAGCCCTGAGTTGTCACCAGACGAGCCATAACAGGATTTCCCCAGATGATCTTCAGAGGCAGCAGGGTTCATGACAAAGGAGGCGCTCTCTTAAGAACCCTGGACCTAAGCCGTTCAGGGCTTTAGAAGTAATGACCAGCACTTTGTTTTTCACGCTGAAACTTATCACCAGCTAGTGCAATTCTTTCAGAAGTGGTATTATATGGCAATGAAGGCCTTGGAAAGGATATTTAGATGCCATGACACTCTTTGAGTGCAAAAGCTGGACTTTGAAGAAGCATGATAGAAAAAGTATTGATGCTTTTGAACCTTGGTGCTGGAGAAGACTTTTGAGGAGACCATGGATAGCCAGGAAAACAAACAAATGGACCATAGAATAAACCAATCCAGAATTTTCACTCAAGGCACAAATGACCAGGCTCAAACTATCATACTTCGGACACATTATGCAAAGACCCAGCTCCCTTGAGAAGTCCATAATGTGGGAAAATTTGAAGGAAAGAGAAGAAAAGGATGACCAGCAGCAAGATGTATGGACTCAATCGTGACAGCAATGAATGCACGACTGAGAGACCTTAAAGGCCAAGTTGAAGACAGATTATCCTGGAGAGAATCTATCTATATGGTCGCTAAGAATCAACACTGACTTGATGGCACTCAATCAATCAATCCATCAATCAGGTAGTCCCAGAGACCAATCTGGCTGCTGCATTCTGTACCAGTTATAGTTTCCAGACAACGTGCAAAGGGAGTGCATTAATCAAGCCTGGAGGTCACCAGCATATGTACTAATGTTTCAAGCTCATTTGCCTCCAGAAATGGGAGTAGCTGATGGATCAGCTGAAGCTGATAAAAAGCGCTCCTCGCCCCTGCCTCAACCTGAGAAACCAGAGAGAGTTTTGGATCCAAGGGCACTCCGAAGCTACGAACCTGATCTTTTAGGGGGAGTGTAACCCCATCCAGAACAGGCAGATCTAAACCATTTCTCAGGTCTTGACCTGCCCCCTGCAATCAGTACCTCTGTCTTGAAGTGAAAAGAGACTAACATGAAACAAATGTGGAACATGGGAATATAGGAAGCTGCCATATACTGAGTCAGACTCTTGGTCCATCTAGCTCAGTATTTGTCTACACAGACTAACAGCGGCTTCTCCAAGGTTGCAGGCAGGAATCTCTCTCAGCCCTGTCTTGGAGAAGCCAGAGAGGGAACTGGAACCTCCTGCATGCAAGCATGGAGGTCCTTTAGGGATGTACTACAATGAATGACAGGGAATGCCCACCGATAACATTCACTGATAAGCCCTGATTCTTTCCAAATGGCAATGGAATGTGTTGAATTTCCGAATGGCCAATGGCCATTTGGAAATTTCATGAATTCCTATAGCCCTTTGCAAGAAAGGAAGCTGCCATATACTGAGTCAGACCACTGGTCCATCTAGTTGAATATTGTCTACCCAGACTGGCAGCGGCTTCTCCAAGGTTGCAAGCAGGAATCTCTCTCAGCCCTATCTTGGAGATGCTGCCAGGGAGGGAACTTGGCACCTTCTGTTGGAAGTTAAAGGGCTTTGCGCTGTCTCTTGTCTCAGACAGTGGAGGACAGACTAGTGAGTCAGAGGGCTAGAGGGTCAAGACATTGGTCACGCCTTCTCCACTGCTCTGACACTATCCCTTTGAAATGTAGATTGGAACTCTTAGGGATTAACTTCCTTCCTCTCTCTCTTCCCTACCTGCCCTTCTACCTTGCAACATGGCAAGCTCCTCTCCCTGCACCATGTGTGCAGAGAAGATGCAGAATCCATCTGCATCCAGCTAGAGAGATAGATTAGAGATCCTAACTCCTCACTTTCCTATCTAGAATGGAGTTCCTTAATAAATGCCTTATATATTGATTTGAAACTGAACTGGCTCCAAGCTACTTTACTCTCAGCATACATGCATGCCTAAGCAAATTCCGCTGTGTTGTGCCTCTGTGCCCTCTGCTATAATGAGAAAGGGATTCTCTCACCACAGAGAATTTCCAACACCTCCTGCATGCAAGTACTCTTCCCAGAGGGCCCACTTCTTCTTACAGTGCTCACATGTAGTCTCCCATTCAAATGCAAACCAGAATGGACCTTGCTTAGCAAAGCAGACAATTCATGCTTGCTTCCACAAAAACCAGCTCTCCTCTTCATACAGAGTCAGGCCCTTGGTCCATCTAGCGCAGTATTGCCAGCACTGCCTGGCAGTGGCTCTCCAAGGTTTCAGGTAGGCGTCTCTCCCAGCCCTATCCCGAGATGCCACAAGCAGTGGAGCTCTTTGGACTGGGCTTCCAGGCGGAGGCCCGGTCTCCTGCAGGCCTGGGGGCGGCCTCCAAATGCTGAGCCGTCCACTAATTGAAGTGGCAGGATTGTCCATGCAAAAAGTGGTATCTCTCTGCAAGTCATTGGGAAGTATCTTATTCAGAATATTTTCTAAAAGAAACAAAAATGGAGTTTCCAGCTTTCCCTGAGCATGTTCTGGTGTAAAGAAATAATGCATTGCAGCTTATCTATTGGCGGCAGCAGGAGCTGTTGCCCCCCACCCCCACCCCCCCGGCCTTTAAGTCCAGGCTCCAAAATTACCTAGGTGGATCTCTGGTTGCAAGGGAGTGAACCTGGGATCTTCTGTGGGCAAACGGATGCTCTACCACTTATCTAGGGAATACCCATCCCCTAAGGGGATCTTGGCAAACAGTACTCACGTGCAGTCACCCACCCAAATGCAAACCAGGGCAGACCCTGCTTTGCAAAGGAGACAATTCATGCTTGCTATCACAAGAATACATTAGTGCCCTGGTGGCGCAGTGGTAAAAACTGTCGCACTGTAACCAGAAGGTTACAAGTTCGATCCTGACCAGGGGCTCAAGGTTGACTCAGCCTTCCATCCTTCCGAGGTCGGTAAAATGAGTACCCAGAATGTTGGGGGCAATATGCGAAAAAATCATTGTAAACCGCTTAGAGAGCTCCGGCTATAGAGCGGTATATAAATGTAAGTGCTATTGCTATTGCTATTGCTATTGCTATTGCTATTGCTATGTCTTTACCCTGCTGCTGCCTGTTTATTGTTAGAGAGCTAGAAATATTTTAAAATAAAAACATTTCCAGAAATTTATATTTCCCCCTCTTTAATAAGTGACTGACTGCTAATGTACGCATCAGATCAAGATTGTCCAATACAATTCATTGACAGATCAGAGAATTTTTTAAAAAGAGAAAATGGTCAGTTTCAGGATCATTGTTAGGGGTGTTTTTTTTCAAACAAAGCACCACAGATTGAACATGCTAAGAAAGATGCTCCTTTTGGTGTGTGTGCTTTTAAAAAATGGCCATGTTTCCTGGCTGTTCCCATTGCAATCATTTCAAATGCATCCTTAATTCTTGCAGAGAAACAAGTTTTGGAACCTACAGACTGTATCAAAGGCAAACTTTTCAATGAAAGTCCCTTGGAAGAATAATTCCTGCTGCATACAATTATCTGGAAGCTACACAGATACACAATGAACGTATCATGGATGGGGCGTATCTAGGGTAGGGCAGGCAGGGCACGTGCCCCGGGTGCTACTTGAAGGGGGGGAGCAATTTTTAAAAAAAATTTTTTTTTTAAAAAAAAAAGGCCACTGAAAACAAAATGGCCACTGCACACGCTCAAATGGCCTCTGTGAGGCCCTAGGCCATGCCAGGCCTTGCAGAGACCATTTGAGCATGCGCAGTGGCTATTTTGTTTTCAATGGACTTTTTTAAAAAAAAACTAAACATGGCCACCGCACATGCTCAAATGGTTCCTGCAAGGCCCTAGAGGCCAGCATGGGAGGGGAAACCTTTGCAGACCCCCCCCCCAGCCTTTAGGAAGCCCCTGAAGTGGCTACAGATAATTTTTTTAAAAAAATAATTAATATAATATGTCACTGTACATATTCAGTGTGCACTCTGCACTATGTACAGAGAATCAGGGCTTGTGAATACTGAGTGGAAGCTTATGAGCTAGGATTGTATTCATTTGCTCTTACTTTGCTTCTTGTGATAAGTGAGTTAAATGTGATGTCTTAATAATATGGCTATTAATGGTGAGTGTGTTTTTGAATCAGTGTGAAATCTTTAGTATTAAGGCCCACTGAGAGTTTCTTGCTCTCTTTCTCTCATTTTAACTGTCTTTCTGAAATAGTAGAATATATTCCAATCAGTGACACAGTTTATTCTGCATATCTTTTAATTATTTTCAGAGCATCTGGGAAAAGTCAAATTCTCCATTTTTTGGTCTGGCTACATCCACTGCTAAATAGTTTTTGAAATATTAAAAGATTAACGAGCTTGACTTGTATTTTTCAGTGGATATTATGGCAAAGTTATCTGAAAGATGGGTGTCATTTGTTTGGACAGGGGGTGCAATTTCAGTGCTTGCCCTAGGCGCCATTTTCCCTAGATATGCCTCTGATCATGGAGATGGGGCTGTAGCTCTGTGGTAGAGCATCTGCTTTGCATGCAGAAGGACCCAGGTTCAATCCCTGGCAGCATCTCCATGTACGGCCGGGAAAGACTCCTGCCTGAAACCTTGGAGAGCTGCTGCCAGTCAGAGTAGACAATACTGAACTAGATGTACCAATGGTCTGACTCAGCAGGGGGCAGCTACCACTGTTCCTATATTTCTGTTGACTCTTTCCTCATGTGGTTGACTGTTTTCAAAAAAGCACCCGACTTTTAGCAAAAGGCAAATAAGGAGGTTGATAGTTAAGCAAGCATCAGCTGAGATGCTGCCACACTTCAGTGCCGGTCCTCACACAATTGATTTAAAGATGGATCGACCTTTTGCTTGAAAGGGCTCTTTTTTAACCAGTCACAGCAGGAGTTAGTCACAGCAGGAGGAAGGACATTTTGCAATGCACACAGAGGTTTTCCGGCCCAGTTCTGTTGAGACCACTGCTGGCTGTGCTCCGTGTCGCTAGCCCAGAGCATTCCACGCTGAGAAGTCGGGGGGGGGGGGGGAGGACTTCATTTCATTTCATTTCATTTATTTATAAAATTTATAGCCCGCCCAAACTTACGTCTCTGGACAGCTTGCCTCTCATTCCCTGGCCCTCCCCACAGCTGCTGCTGTTCAGCTTTCACTGGTGGCAGCATTTAGAAGTAAAAAGGGGGGGCTTCATCCTCGTCACCCCCCCTCCCCTCCTCGCTGCAGCGGCAAGAGGCTTCGTCTCTCGCTGCTGCTACCTCTGTTGCCAGCGGTGGCAGCTTTAAAAGTAAAACAAAACAAACGTTTAAATCAAAAGAAAAAATTTCTCCCCTTTCCCAAGATCTGCCGCTCCTCCAGGATTCACCACCGTAGGCAATTGCCTCCATTGCCTCTGCGGTAATCCGCCATTGGAGCTGCTGCCAGTCAGTGTAGACAATACTGAGCTAGACGGACCAAGGGTCTGACTCAGTATATGGCAGCTTCCTATGTTCCTAAAAGCAACATGTATCGACTCCCTTTCCCCTTCTCTGCAGTATAAAGCAGAGGAAACTGTACCAGGCAGGTGCCTATGTTCCTGCATTTACATGGCAAGTCCCAGTTTACTCTGCAAAGTGCCACGTACAGGGATCAAACTAACGATATCACTACACAGTCCTGACCGAGATCTGCTTCGTGTGCCACGCGCACTTCCCTGGCTCTCCGCTAATCATTACCTTTCTTCTTCTTCCGACGCAGGAGAGGTCACAGCTGTCGTGTCTTCAGATGGCAGCCGGGCCTCTCTGCTTTCCAGACTCTCTCGGGCGTAATCACTGGCCTCATCTGTTCAAAAGCCAATGATACCGAATCAAAATATGCTGACGGCTGCTGTTTTGTTTTTGCATACAGAAACGTTTTGGCATATGATTAACACCAGGGCTAAATCTATGAAACCATGGTGGGGTTAATGAAGAGGAGGGCAAGCTGGCACAGAATAGTGGGCTCTGGCTGTCCACCCCAAACTCCTTTGGCCCCAAAGGAGGACTGTAGCTCAAAGGACGGGCACTCGGAGCCACGATCTGGAGGACCTAAAGTAAAGTTGTGCCCTTGAGTCAGTGTCGACTCCTGGTGCCCACAGAGCCCTGTGGTTGTCTTTGGTAGAATACAGGAGGGGTTGACCATTGCCTCCTCCCGGCCAGTATGAGATGATGCCTTTCAGCACCTTCCTATATCGCTGCTGCTTGATACAGGAGTTTCCCATACCAGCAGGGATTCGAACTGTCAACCTTTTGCTCCCTAGGCAAGTTATTTCCCCGCTGTGCCATTAGGTGGCTCTGGAGAACCTAGGCAAGTGTTATTGTGCCAGTAACCTTTGGTCTGCCCTGCCCACCTGACCCAGCATCGTTATAGATAAACCCGCTGGTTTTAGGGAATTATTATTTTTGTTTGTGTTTTTAAAGCCATAGCCGTAAAATTGACTCCCAACAATACCACTGCGATTATTTTTTTACATCCTTAAAACTTAACATAAGTGATAAATAGAACAACAATGTCTGTAAACATATAAACGTCCATCTTGGGGAAAAGTGGGCTTTTCGTTTCCATCATGGTGGGACCCAGGTTCTTTGAGAGAGCGATTGGTGGGACGAAAGAGACAGAAGGTGGAGAACCACGGGCTAGGGCACTGACTCTTGTCACGGCTGCCCCCCTCTGAATAGCCACGGTAGCTCCCGGTGGTGGGGGCTGGCGAGATGATACCTTTAAAAATGCATAAAATGTCCCATTGCTGCTGCCTCGCCCTGTGCAGAGTTGGCCAATGAACATGCACGGGGCCATTGGAGGGGCCAGCCCGGTAAAATACATTGCCGGAATGACCTGTCAAATGGTCGCCGGGCTCCAGACAGTTGAGCAGCAGCGGCAGTGGTGTGTGTGTGGAGACAGAGCTGGGAAGAGGCATGGGCTGGTGGGACATCTTGTGGATTTTTTTAAAGGTATCATCTGCTTCTTCACTGCCTCCCACCCACCCCAGCCAGCCCCAGTTGCCAAGTCCAAATTTGGCACTCCCTTCAACGTTCAGTGTAAGTATGTGCAGTGTAACTACGTGCAGCTCCCTGTCTAATGTAAACTGCCCAGAGATGTATGTTTTGGGCAGCATACAAGTATGATAGATAGACAGTTAGACAGACAGATACAGTACAACCTCGCCAACCGTCTCCGTCCCGGGCAAACCTCGCAGTTGGCAAATTCGCGGTTGGCGAGCCAATGAAATCAATGGCACTCCGGGGGTTAGGGGAATTATGGTCGTGGAAAGACCACCAAAAACAGTGAAACATAGAAAACAAATCCCCCCAAATCACAAGGAGTGAGTAAGGGGTTTGAAGGAGATCCCCCAAAATGACCTCCCAACCCCCCCAAATGACCCCAGCCCCCCCAATGATCCCAACCCCCAAAGTGACCCCTGCCCCCCCAAACTGCAACCCCTCTCCCCACATGTCAAAAAACCCTCACCGAACTGCAGATACTTGGGTTGCGGTTGGCGAGACTTGCGACAATTTCCCAGTTGCGGATACTCAAAACCACGACTGGGAAACCTGCGTTTGACAAGGGGTGGCTGCAATGGTTTATTGGGCTCATCAGCTGCTCAGGCCAAAGCTAAATACCCAGCACAGTCCCTCTGGCACCATTTATTTTAATTTCATTTATGTTCACATTTTTACATTTTTATCCCGCTCTTCCTGTGAGGAGCTCAGAGAGGTGTGTGCATGGTTACTTTTACCCTCACGCCAACCCTGTGCGGAAGGCTAGGCTGAGAGAGACATGACCGGCCCAGAGTCGCCCAGTGAGGTTGAATGGGGAATTCAAACTTGGGTCTTCCAGGTCCTAACACCCTATAAGTGGGTGACCAGTCTCATGATAAGCTTTGCCTGGCACAAGAGGGCAGGAAGGCTTCTCCAAGGGAAACGGAGCCCTTTTGAGCCACCACACCATCTTGGAAGGCATGCACAGAGTGTCCCCCTTCCCAGCCGTTTCCCCAGAGAGCTCTTAAGAGGGGGCTCCATCTCTTAAGGCCCAACACTGAGAAAAATGCAGAACTGTGTGGAGGTCCGCACAGTGGGGAATGGCTCTCACATGGAAGGTGTTTTGCCCGAGTGGCTCCTGCTTGGAAAACCGTGAAGACCACCAGCTGAGGGCACCCAAAATCTTAGGGCCGGCCCTGGAGCCTCCAGATTCTCCAGGAGAACCTCCATTTGCTTCTCAAGGGAGCAGGTGAAAGTGGAGCCGATGGTCTGTGCCAGCACCTGCCCAAGGCAGCGGCGTGGATACAGAATGACCACCACAGCCAGGAATCTGAGGCCACGAGCATAAGTCTAGACCCATGGCACAGCCTCTCCGCTCCGAGGAAGGAATCTGCAGCATCTTGCATTCCAAGCAGAGAGTCCTCCAGACTGCGGTTCTGCATGATCACCCAAACATCCAAGGCGGGCAGGAGAAGAAAAGGGCAAAACATTCTGGTCTCAGCAAGGACGTATGGTCATAAACAGAGGTGCACCTAAGTAATTTTGGAGCCTGGGCCAAAAGGCTTATGGAGCCCCCACCCTAGCTGGAGGCCCCCCACCCCACTGCAAGTTAAGCATCACCCCCCTATATTCTCTCTCTCTCTCTCTCTCTCTCTCTCTCTCTCTCTCTCTCTCTCTCTCTCTCTCTCACACACACACACACACACACACACACACCCCTGTGACACACACAGTATTTTTAACACATGGGTTCTTGAGGGCACAAACAGCAACTGACCTCACAAGAATGTAAGAATATAAAACTGGTCTATTGATTTAAATATGCATTTGCAGAAACATTTCAACACACAACTTAATATATCCCCACCCCACATATCTCTTTCCCCACTCCCCCCTCTGTCTCTAAAGCACCCAGCACAGGTCACAGTCACACTCGGCCACTCGGCACAGGGCAGGCCAGCGGTGGCCACACCACCCAGGACAGACGGAAGAGGACTGGGGGCCCCCCAGGGGTGTGGAGGCCCCGGACTTCGCCCCCAAAGTCCAGGGGTAGGAGCGCCACGGATCATAAATGGATGCTCAACACGCTAAGAAGAAGCCTGAGAATAAGCCTTTGCATGCAGAAGCTCCCTGGCTCGATCCTTGGGGGTCTCCATGTTTGGAGTGCAGCCATGTTTGGAGTACTGTGTAGAGTTCTGGGCACCGTATCTTAGGAAGGATATTGTAGAACTGGAAAAGGTGCAGAAGAGGGCAACCAGGATGATCAGGGGCCTGGAGCACCTTCCTTATGAGGCTAGGATTCAGCAGCATCTGGGGCTCTTTACCTTGGAAAAGAGGTGACTAAGGGGAGACATGATCAAAGAGTATAAAATTATGCATGGAGTGGAGAGGGTGGACAGAGATAATTTTTTTCTCCCTCTCTCACAACACAAGAACCAGGGGTCACCCCATGAAACTGAAGGCCAGGCATGGAGGACAGGTCTATCAATGGCTCCTAGTCTGGTGATATTGGCTGGGGATGATGGGAGTTGTAGTTTAGCCACATCTGGAGCACCACAGGTTAGGAACCCCTGGGCTTAGGAACTCCTGCTTACACGCTTTTCTGACCACTAGAGAGGAGAGCTGGCTTTGTGGTAGCAAGCATGACTTGTCCCCTTAGCTAAGCAGGGTCTGCCCTGGTTGCATATGAATGGGAGACTAGAAGTGTGAGCACTGCAAGATATTCCCCTTAGGAGATGGAGCTGCTCTGGGAAGAGCCTCTAGGTTTCAGGTTCCCTCCCTGGCAGAATCTCCAAGATAGGGCCAAGAGAGATTCCTGCCTGCAACCTTGGAGAAGCTGCTGCCAGTCTGGGTAGACAATACTGAGCTAGATGGACCTATGGTCTGACTTACTATATGGCAGATTCCTATGTTCCTATGTTCCACTGCTACCGTGCTGTGCTGACTGAGCAGCTTTCAGTTCTCATACATTTGCATCCAAGGGTTCAAAGGGTCTTGTATGGAGGCCCTTGATTCTTGGACACACATGAGGCTTCTCACAGACTTGGCAGGAACGAAGATGGGAAGCCACCATTCAAAAGGTTGTGGAACATGCTCCCCGTGGATATAAGAGGATTGCCTTCCTTGGAGGCCTTCAGGGGAGCCTTAAAGGACCCATCATTTTCATTCATTCAATTTCTATACCGCCCTTCCAAAAATGGCTCAGAGCGGTTTACACAGAGAAAGAACAAATAAATAAGATAGATCCCTGTCCCCAAAGGGCTCACAGTCTAAAAAGAAACATGAGATACACACCAGCAACAGTCACTTGAGGTTTACTGTGCTGGGGCTGGATAGGGCCAGTTACTCTCCTCCTGCTCAATAAAGAGAATCACCAACTTAAAAGCTGTCTCTTTGCCAAGTTAGCAGGGGTATTTTAGCAGGGGTATTTTAAGCCTGGCTCGTAATGATAATTGGTTTTAATTGTAATTTTAATCTGTGTTTGATTGGTTTTTTATTTTAACTGTTATGTAGTTTTGATTTTAGTGCAAACCACCCCGAGCCACTTAAAAAGGGCGGTATAAAAATCACATCACATCACATCACATCACAGCAAATCACAGCACAGCACAGCACATCAGAAAGAAAGAAAGAAAGAAAGAAAGAAAGAAAGAAAGAAAGAAAGAAAGAAAGAAAGAACCAGCAGTGTGAAGTGCTGCTGCCTCCCTGGGTTCAACCCCAGCAAGGGTCCCAGCTCAGTGTCTCTGTTGGTGTAATAATTCAATTCAATTCAATAATGTGTGCTGAGTGATCAAACCCAACTCCAAAGCTAAACAGGATGTGGCAGAAGCAGTTGTGGCTGTCAACAGACATCAATCCATTCCAGGATTTTAACTGTGCTACTTCCTGTTTTGAGTCAAGGTCATCTGATCTGGGCAAACAGAGCCTGCGGCCAAGAGAGCTCATAAAAGGAGATCCTCTATTGTTTGTCCTGGCCAGAAGGAAGCCATCCCTCGGAGGAGCTCGAGGAGCTTGGTGGCACCAACAGAAAAAGAAAAAATTCAACCCAAGCGGGCTTCGGAGGGCGTGTAGTCGTGTAGAGGTATCTCAGAATTGCATTGGGGCACCAGTTCAGCCTCCTTGGAGGACTACAACCCCCATCACCCCTGACTATTGGCTACTCTGGCTGGGGATGATGGGAGTTGTAATCCAAGAACAGCCTTCCATCATTTCACCAAAGAAAATAAGGATAATCTCTTTATAACAATGATAGATATGTGAGCCTTTGTTCTCATCAGACATTGCTCTATTTCAGAGGTTCCCAAACTTGAGTCCCCAGATGAAGACCATTGCATCTGGGGATGATGGGAGTTGTAGTCCAACAATATCCGGGGTCCCTCTGCTATTCCCTCTGCTATATGCCCCATTCATTTTCTTGCAGGGACTTTTCTGGCCTGATGCGAAAAGCCCAGATGGTGCTTATTCTCTGGGCTAAGGACCTGCTAGTAAAACAAAATCCTCACATAGGGTCACATGGGAGCTTAAGAAGCTGCCTTATACTGAGTCAGATCATTGATTCATCTAGTCCAGTATTGTCTACACAGACTGGCAGCGGCTTCTCCAAGGATGCAGGCAGGAGTCTCTCTCAGCCCTAGCTTGGAGATGCTGCCAGGGAGGGGACTTGGAACCTTCTGATGCAAGCAGGCAGGTGCTCTTCCCAGAGCGGCCCCACCCACTAAGGGGAATATCTCACAGCACTCACATGTAGTCTCCCATTCAAATGCAAACCAGGGTGGACCCTGCTTAGCAAAGGGGACAATTCATGCTCACTACCGCAAGACCAGCTCTCCTCCAGGTGTTATAATCAACACATGCACCATCCGTGCACAGTGTATGCGCTGTTATGCATACATCTGTCCACAGGTACAGCTCTTCACACATTATGTTGAATGGACAATTCCTAGCTGTACCTGTATTTGAGAGGGTCTGTACCAGTTTCACTTTAAAATATTATTTATTTATTATTTCTCTGTGTAAACCGCCCTGAGCCATTTTTGGAAGGGCAGTATAGAAATCAAATAAACAAACAAATAATAAAAACGGACATATATTATACAGCCATACAAAAACAAAACAAAAACATATATATGTTTCCCTGAAAATGTAATTGCAAAAAGTTGCTTTCAGTATATCAGACACATCCTGTTTGTGTGTGCAACATAATGCTTGAGCGGGGCTAAGGATTCCAGTGAAAAGAAATGGCAGATCATGAAGACTGAAGTCAGGCCACCCTGGTCTCCATGCTCAACTTATCCAGATTAGTCCAGGCCATGCCAGCCAACAGCGTTCTTCTGATCATGCAGCTCAGCTGTGCATTGCAAAATGTTCAACCTTTCCTCTCAATTTCTTCCCCAGGAAAATGTCAAAACTTAAACTACTGCATCTCGCCGGATGAAAAACATGGGCAAATCTTAACTTTACAGCAATTCAGTCTGGAGATTAGCAGGATTTCTGTTCTGGTAAGTTTTGCATTGTATCTGACTGTTATTAAAGTATTTTGGATATATATATATGCGCAAACAGTGCTTTCGGCATATTAGACATGTCAGAATTCAGAGGCAAATGGCATTCTTCGCTCACAGTTGTCCAACAAGTTCAACGTGCTCAACTCTTTGTTTAGTTAAAGGTTCTGCTTCTCTAAAATTATAACCTCTCCACCAATTTACTGTTTTTTGCAAATTGAGGCCTGAAGAATCCCAAGAGCCGGAAGCATTCAGGTTACTTTATTTATTCTTATGTTCACACAATCACACTAATATCGGTAACCCACATTAAGCCTAGATTCAAACCAGGCCATCAAGGGCCTCCAGGTTAAACACAGGCTCCAAAAGGCACCACCCGTGAGCTCCCAAGTTCTGTGGCCCCATCCTTCTACCTGATCCGATCTCCAGCAGGGGCGTAGATGCTGCATAGAGCTGGGATGTCTTATGGATGTGCCTGCCACAGAATCCAATGGCTGGCTCCCCCTGCTGGTGTCAGACTATTGGCAAAATGTGCCAGCATTCCAGCTTCATTAGCCAAACAGCCATGCTCTGCATAACTTCTCCACAACTTGCTTCCCGTAGACTTTAATGGGGCAGGAAAGCCATAAGAACCTTTGAACTGCTGCTCAGACTTCAGCAGACCAAAGACGACACTCCTCCCAAACAAACCTGTCAAAGTGCATCCGTCACTTTCTCCCAAATTTGCAAAGAAATGTGTGCTATGCAGCTGTTCTAAAGATTGGGGGAGAGGATCAAAGTGTCAGTTTTCAGCACTTTCTAACCTGCTGCAGCTGTGGCATTTTTAAAAAAGAGATCGCCTCAAAATTTGGCACATCTGTAGATCTCATCAAGTAGACCACACACTCCAAGTTTCAAGTTCTTAGCTCAGCCAGTGGCATATTTATAAGCAATAGGATCTGAGGGCTTATAATGGCGGAACCTTTATTTCTGCCACCCACCTCAACTAAAGGGGCACTATTTATTTATTATTTTATTAGTTATTTATTCGATTTTTATACCGCCCTTCCAAAAAGGCTCAGGGCGGTTTACAATTAAACCGTTTCCTACAGTGGTCCTTTAATTTATAGGGAACCAAGCATGGCCGCCGTTGGAGCACCATTGCTGTTTCTATTGGGGAGCAGAAGAAGAGGGCAGGGTTAACTGTGGGATCTTTATCCTCAGCTTCTCTCCCTTTCTGTGACACTATTCCCTGCTAACTGAGCCAATCCCCTGCTAACTTGATGTAAACCGCCCTGAGCCATTTTTGGAAGGGCAGTATAGAAATCAAACAAAGAAACAAATAATGTATTTATTGAGCAGGGGGAGAGCAACTGGCCCTATCCATCCCCAGCACAGCACCCCTCCAGTGACTGTTGTTGGTATCTGCCAGATGTTTCTTTTTAGACTGTGAGTCCTTTGGGGACAGGGAGCCATTTTATTTATTTATTTTCTATTTTTAATTCCTCTATGTAAACCGCTTTGGGAACTTCTGTTGAAAAGTGGTAGTCATCGTCATATTCTATCTGCAACTGGGGCTTCAGGAATGCAGTTTGCAAACATTTTATTTAGGACATTTGTATCCTGCCCTTTCTCCAAGGAGCTTATCTTTACAACAACCCTGTGAGGGAAGTTAGACAGAGTGAGTCACTGGTCGAAGGTCACCCAATGAGCTTTGAATCTGACTTGCCCAGCCCTGGCTTCATACTCTAACCACTACACCACACTCCCCTTGTTCTGATTAAAACAGGTTTCTGTATAAGCATGGGGGGGAAAGTACCAAAGCTACCAGAAAACAACCTAAAGTACTGTTAATCAATCAAAGGCACAACAAAACTTCAGAACAATTAACAGACTAAAAAATATGGCAAGGGAACTGAACATTTATTTCATTAGGTTAGAGCTCAGTGACAGGGCACATGTCTCTGCACACAGAAGGTTCTGTGCAGAAGTGCAGTTCTCTAAGCAGGATGTGGACAAGTTAAGCCAGACTGTGGTGAACCAAATTCTGATCCAGCTTTAAAAATACGTTACCTATTTCCTTGACCAAGCCAGAAGTTCCATGTCATAAATGTAGAACTGGGAGCAAAGTCAGGAAGCGATATACTACATCTTTGCAAACACCCCCCCCCCCCACACACGGTCTTTTTGGTGGTAGCTCCCACCTTGTAGAACTTTATCCCCAGGAGATCTGGCTGGTTCCATCTTTGCTTGCATTTTGCCAGGTTAGGAACATAGGAACATAGGAAGCTGCCATATACTGAGTCAGACCATCGGTCTATCTAGCTCAGTATTTGTCTACACAGACTAGCAGCGGCTTCTCCAAGGTTGCAGGCAGGAATCTCTCTCAGCCCTATCTTGGAGAAGCCAGGTTGTTAAGAACTTTATATTTTGGTTGACTTTCTTCTTTCTTCTCCAGTTTTTATTAAATAGGTTTGATTTGGTTGTGGTTTTTTGGCGGGGGGAGGAGTTTTTAATTGTGCTTTAATTTTTCTGTAAGCAGTCTTGCATTTGACAAGGCAGGCAGCTTAGACACTTAAAAAAAACCAAATAACATTCCAGTAATTGTAGTTATAGTAGTAGTGAATTATGTGTGTACTCAGAACTGGTTCTCACAGTGAGAAAGTGACTCCGAAAAGCAGGACAAGAAGTGCAAGTTGGTTTGCAAGAAGTGAGAATTTAGTATAATGTTGTTTTTCATATTCAAGGTAACCTGCATAATCTCTATCTGCTTGAGTCTTTCCTAACATATATATCATGCTATACTAGTATGTTGTGGGTTTGGCCATCTTGATTAATATGGGTGGGTTCTGCCTCAAGTGTCACCCGATGGGGCTTAGGAATTTAACAAGATGGCATCAACATTCCTTGATAGCTGCGAATCTCTCTTCAGCCTTGGGATGCAATACCCATTAGAATTTGGGAAGGTGATACTTCTTAAAGCTAAGGAGTGGGGGAGAGAGCGTGTTTGGAGCTGTGAGTTGCCTGAAAGCGAACATACCTATCGGTACAAAGGCTCTCTGTGGGAATCATATGCAGGGTTGACAGATGTTCTGCCTGTTTTAGGAGTGTCTGTTTGCTTCCAGTATGCTCTGTTTGAATAGCTGTAAATAAAACAAATATGAGAAAGGGCTGTCTCAGCCAAAGGAAATTAAACCTGGAATTGCCCTGGGAATTGCTTACTGCTCAGGAGAGCAACGTATTTACATATCTGTCGATAGTTTTATAGCATTGTCCACCAATTTGGGTGGCTCCTATAGAAAAGTGGTCTATAAAACATGGGGAACAAATAGCTGTTAGAACCAGTTGCAAATTCTACTTCCTGAATCCTGATAAGCAACCATTTCAACATGTACTTCAGAATGGAGTGTCAGATGAAAACCTCTAGGGATGAGAAAAAGGAGCAAACCCCTCGATTAATTTAGACCCCCCCCCACTTAGAACAGAGTTTCAAAAGGATCATTCTAAAGAATGGGCTAAACATCTCTGATAATTCCAACTGAGCAGGCCTCTAGATTCCTGGAATCAACTGAACCAACAGTTAACCTTTCTTTTTCAAGTATCTGACGTCTTCCGCCCTCACAAAAATAATGCGTCCGGAGGCTGTGCGAACCAGCCCCCTCATATTTCGGCCAAGGCTTAATTGGCCTGTCTCCATGTCCACGTGTATCATCTCCCCATGTGGTTTGTCACAAAAGCACCCTGATAACCAAGTGCCAAATTCAGTCTGGCAGAATCTGGATTCGAGCCCAGCCTTAATGAACTCACCTCATAAAAGCTCAGTCAAGTCATATTTGTCCTGTTTCAGAAACTGGCATGAATTTTCAAGCAAAGTACAAGACAATAATACCTGATTTTTGTTGGAAGGAGGGCAGGGGCTCCAGACTAACACCACCGATTATTACAGTGTGACTGGTCGTCAATGTTCTTTTAGGACAGGAGTTCCCAGCCTGTGGACCTCCAGATGTTGCTGAACTACAACTCTCATCATCCGCAGCCACAATAAATTGTGGCTGGGGATGACAGGAGTTGTAGTTCAGCAACTTCTGGAGGTCCACAGGTTGGGAACCCCTGTTTTAGGACACACACTTCATTCTTTACTCTCTTCTCATTCCGGCATCGAAAGACCACAGGGCATGAAGTAGGGGTGTGCAGAACCGGTTCAAATAGAATCCGCTTTTATTCGGCTGGCCCGGTTTGACTGGCTCGAGCTCAAACCGGACCAGCTCCTCCCAAAGGGGTAGGTCCGAGTTCGAACCAAACCAGGCTCGGTTCTATTTGGAATACACTTCCAAACAGAAGTGTATTCCGAACAGACTGGAATACATGAACCGGGCCGAAGGGGAGGAAGTTTATTCCGAAAAGATTGCCATTACATCCCACAACATGGGGGGAAAATGGTCCAGAGCAGTGAGCCCAAAAAAACCTATGCAATCTGAGGAATGCACAAATTTGCAGCTCACTCAAGACTCTTCATGCCACAGTTGGGAACTGGAGGATTGCCTGAACCGGGTGTGCGGCTAATGATAATGCACTTACGCTCAGTGTGGCTCTTTTTCTTTCTGATTGACACTCGAAGGAGATCAGAGCCTTCCAACGTCTCCTGAAATCGCTGCGCCTTCACATCATGAAACCATTCACCAGTCACAAATTTCTTCTTCTTTTCGTCCCTCAGGGAGTCTTGTAGTCGTCTTACCGAGGATGAAAAAACAAAGCCAGGCTTATATTGATATCTATTTATTTAACATATTTATATACTGCCCAAAACCTGTGCCTATAACCTATACTTAAGCAAATATATATAGACAGGCACATGTATCCTGATTCCGCTCCTGCAATTAGTCGCCTCAGGATGTGGAGGGAGCTATGCATGCAGCGTCTGTTCCATTGCAAGTAATGCAGTGTGGACAGAGGGCCTCTGCGCCCACACCCACACTTTTCTATGTGTCTTTGGTTACACACATGAGGTGAACCTTAGGCTTAATGCACGGTGCCCCTAATTAAAAGGAAAATATCACCAATAAATCTCCCATAATAATGAATATCATGAAACACTGAATCTCATGCTACTCCAACAGATAGCAAGGGGCACTGGCCACTCCCTGCAAATATTTCCTGCTCTCACATTTCCTGCTCTCACATGCCCTTCTGACTTGGCAAAGAGGAACCTTTTAACGCGGGGATTCTCTTGATTGAGCAGGGGGAGAGCAACTGGCCCTATCCAGCCCCAGCATAGCATCCCTCCAGTGACTGTTGGTGGTGTCTATCTTGTGTTTCTTTTTCGTTTGTGAGCCCTTTGGGGACAGGGAGCCATCTGATTTGTTATTTCTCTGTGTAAACCGCCCTGAGCCATTTTTGGAAGGGCAGCATAGAAATCGAATAAACAAACAAACAAACAAACAAATAAAATAAATATATCCACAAGACTCTATAGCAAAGTGTCAGACAATACAGCAAGAGTATATTCTGGTCCTATCGCTTGCATCAATTATTTTAAAAGGCCTCCATTATTTTAAGATGCCTCATTCACTCACTCCTCTAAGCCAGATCAAGACTGCAGAAGTCAGTGCAGCAGCCAGGTAGGTAGGAGACTCCTCCAGCCTCCCAGGAACCAGGCCAGTCCCTTCACTTCTTTCCTGGCCAGATCTCTCCAGATCCTGGCAGGTCTCTCCCAGCCTAGATTTCAGCTGGCCCAATACTGACTTCTCCCCCACCCCCCCAGTCTTTCTTGCCACATGGTCTTGGGCAGGAATTGAAAACGAGCCTCGGAAGCAGGCTAAACAGTTTGGTTTCATCCCAAAGACACATTTATTCACCCAGGCTTTTAATTAGATTCATGGTTTTACATTTTTAATGTTGGTTTTAAATGATTTTAATGTTAATGGTTTTAATTTTTACATGATTTTAATTGTTTAATTGATTTAGTTTTGATTTTAATTGTTAATTGATTTTAATTGTTTTTATTTTGGTGTAAACTGCCCTGAGCCATTTTGTGAAGGGCAGAATATCAATCAATCAATCAATCAAATAAACAAACAAGCAATAAAAAAGACAGTATTTTTGGCCCATTTTCTTCATGATTTTAAAAATGTCTATCAAGCTTCATTAATAAGGTAAAGAAACTAACAACCTTTCCTCAATAAGTTATTATTACTAGCAAAATCCTCACTTCCCAAATAATGTCCCTTGCCACTCCTTTGCGCCCCCAAACTAGTTGTTCTAGACTAGTCACTCCTGAGCAAACGAGATAAGATAGCTCATGCAGACAGATCTCAGCTGGGCTGGGGTTGCAAAACGCATCCCTTCGCTGGACCAGATAGAGGGAGGGACCATAGAGGTAAAACATAGACTTTGCATCTCTAGGAAATGCATCTCTTGCATCTCTAGGAAAGGTTGTCTGACATGCTGGAGGGCTTCTGCCCATCGATGTAGACAGTACTGACCGAGATGGACCAATGATGTGACTCAGTTGGGGTGGAGCTATAACTGGGCAGTCGGCTTCAAAGAACCCGAGCCACCCAGCTCTCCAGAGCCGCCTGGCTAGCCCCTTCCCTCCCCCAAAGATCCGGCAATCTCATTTCCCAGACAGCTTCGTTGCCGGCTGATTATTTTCTTCATTCTCTCCCTTGCTCCAAGTGAAGGAGAGAACGAGAGCCGGATTAACCTAGCAGCAAAAGCAGCATTTGCTACGGGCCCCACATTTTTGAGGGCCCCTCACTAAATGCTTGCAAGTTTTTCTCCTTTTCCTATAACCTCCTCTCGTGTCTGGAGATCTCTCCTCCTCTCTGCTTCTGCAATCCACCCTAGGCAGGAAAAGAGCTGTTGCAGTCTTAGTGCTCACCGGTCACTCAGCAGCATCATTCATTCCTGTTGAAGGGAAAGTTTGCTCTGCTGCCCAGGCAGTGTTCCAAATGGTGAAAAGCCGGGGCTTGCAGCAAACCAAAGGAAATAGCCTGTCCATTTCTTGGAAATTTCTTGTCACGCTCGCTTTCCTTACAATGCTGGATGAGATGGTGATGCCCAAGTCCCACCACCCTGCCCCCGGTACCCTGAAAGGTGCTAATAGCCTTATCTGCTGTTTGTACATTAAAATAGTAGTTTTTTAAAAAGCCGATCCAAGGAAAAACCATCTGCTGTTAATATCAGAGCAAGATTTACTCTGGGGATCAATTTGAATAAGAATATTTGTTTTTATTTGTTTCATTCATTCATGACTCAGTGAATTACTTTACAATGCAAGTAGATAATTTATGTTTTAATATTTATGTGCATTTTTAAAATTTAGGGCCCCTTTATAACAAATGCTACAGGCCCCGCACTAGCTTAATCTGGCCCTGGAGAGAACAGAGAAAACACCCAGCCAGCAACAAAGCTGGCTGGGAAGTGCACTCCGGAGGGCAGTGCTGACTCTTCCGGATGCTGGCCACACCCCCTGTGTGTGACATCACAGGCAGGGGGCGTGGCTGCCGTGCATGAGAGGGTGCTGGGCAGGGGCGTAGCTAGGGCAGAGGGGGCCCATGTTCGCCCCTCTCTCTGGCGGCCCCTCGGAGTGAGGGAGATAATGAAGAAAGTCAGGAGGGGTGAAGATGGGGGGCCCTCAGGAGCTGGGGCCCCTGAGTTCTTTGAACCCTTTTGCTCAGTTATAGCTACACCCCTGCCGCCAGGGAGTGGGGAGAACAGGAGCCCACTGTCCCCTAGCTATGCACCTGGACTCAGTAGAAGGTAGCTCTGTTTCCTGGGCTTACTGAAGCGATGTCCTACACCATTAGAATATTTTGTTGGGGATCAGGCTGTAGCACAGGGTTGGAGGCAGTTTGCCTTGTCATCTGAGGCTGTGCAGAAAAGGTTTTCCAGGGAATTAAGGACTAAGAAGATACGATGCAGCTGTCATTGTCTAGGGACACTCGGTCCTATTATTCTATCCTGCTAGGTGTTCGCAGGTGAAATCCTGCAAAACTTGCTGGACCAGGGACTACCTTGGGACACAAGGCACTAGAATGAGAATGCCACAGGCTATAATAGTGCAGTCACGCTCACTTCAGTTTCCCAGAAAGCGAGGGTTTTTCTACACAGTCAGAAGGTAAAGCCACCACAGGCATAGGAACACAACAAGCTGCCTTATACTGAGTCAGACCATTGGACCATCTAGCTCAGTACTGTCTTCACTGACCGGCCATGGCTTCTCCTAGGTGGCAGGCAAGAGTTTCGACTCTCTCAGTCCTGTCCTAAGAGGTGCCAGGGAGGGAACGTGGAACCTTCTACCTGAAAGCAGGCAAGTGCTCTTCCCAGAGTGGCCCCAACCCCTAAGGGGAATATCATACAGTGCTCAGACATGTAGTCTCCCATTCAAAGGCAAACCAGGGTGGCCCCTGCTTAGCAAAGGGGAAAATTCATGCTTCCTAGCACAAGACCAGCTCTCCTCCCCCAGCATGATAGAGACCCAGCTGGAAGGTGATCTTGAATGGGCATTGCTAGGGGATGATGGGATTTGTAGTCCCACAACATCTAGGGACCCAAGGCTGAGACACCCCCCTGACCCGCTCCAAAGGTGTTTCTAGAATTTGCAAACATTTGTATATCGCAAGCTTAATTTCATCCCTTAATCTCTGCAGGGGACAGTCCCTTCTGACGGGCAGATGCATTTCTCTCAAGGGTCAAGCCTGTCCCAGGCAGTTTTAAGGAGGAGCAAAGATTCCTTTAAACACTCCAGTCTGAGTGTTTGCCTAGTGTAAGATGCAGGCATGGGTCTGTTCAGTGCTTGAATTAGAGGGTGAAGGCAAGGGGGCTCTTAATGTAATCCCTAGGGACCACCCCCAACTTTAATCAGGATGTGCTCACCTTGCAGCCTTCTAAAGACCGCAGCTCACAAAATTTCAGGAAACTGGGTCCCCCTGTTCTTTCCATTCTGAATGTATACCCACCCCCTTCCCCATGGAAGGAAGCCTGTCCTTCCATGCTTAGCATCTCCCCTCTCTTTCTGTGGGGTACAGCCACAGAGGAGTAGATGCCAACGCAGGTACAACAAATCTGTTTCAAAAAGACAGGCTGGCCAAATTCATTTACTGAGGATCAGCTAGACGGGCAGTCTTGAGACCTCTTTTTTTAAAAAAAACCAGCTTGGTTCACACAACCATTCAAATCTAGGTTTGATGTGAGTTACTGACATTCGTGTGATTGTGTGAACCCACGCCAAGATGAATCTCAGA